>NC_066319.1:24254038-24560020 GCF_022539315.1 Serinus canaria | reverse complement strand
GGAAGAGGACAGCATATACCACAGGTGAAGCACTTCGCCTGCCGTGTCAGGCAGGGTGTTGCCTGGTGGAGTGTCTCGGTGCGGGCTGCGCGGAGCCCTGGCTCCGTTGTGAGGCGCCGGCTCCGAGACCCCTCAGCATCACCGCCAGCCCCGAGCCCCCCGCCAACATGGCGCCCCTGACCCCCGCGCTTCCTCTTCCGGCCGGGTTGCCATGGCGCTGCCCCCCGGCCCAGCCTCCCCCCCGCCCGCCGGTGTGTGTTTACATCGGGCAGGAGGAGCCGGAGCCCCAGCGCCGGGGGAGACGGGCACGCAGCCGCCGGCCGCCCGCTCTCCCTCCATCCCCGCCGGGCGGTGCTCCGGGAGACGCGGCATGAAGGTGATGCTGGCGGCTGTCCCCGGGGCGGGGGGTTCGGCTGGGCCGTGGCGGCTCCCGGCGGCTGCGGGGGGGCGGGGGCCGGGCCCGGCGGTGGCCGGTGGCGGGAGGTGGTGGCGGCCGTACGCGCTCGTAACCAAGTACACAACTTCCAGAAGCTTCCAACTTCGCGGGGGATGCGGTGTCGCTTCTTGGGTCCGTCTCCCTGGAAAGAATCCCCCCTTCTCTCCATGAGAACCCGGCTCGTTTCCTACGGCGCTGAGACGGGAAGGGAATAGCGTGGGGGCCGGGGGAGGCTGCCTGCCCCCGCTGCCCTTCTAGCCTGGTGTCTCCACGGAGAAATTGCCCTCCTTCCCCGGGCATCTTCCCTCATCCCCAGCACCTCGTGGGCGGTTTCGCTCCCCGGCAGCCGTGGGGTTCGTGCCTTGGTGTGCGGCCGGGCTCCGGTGCTCACCTGTGCTGCTGCTCTCGCAGGCCCTTCCCTAAGCCTGGCGGAGATCGTCGCCTTTCTCCGTAGTTTGCTGTGGAAAACTGTTAGGATGGAGAATGTCTAACCTGAGCCGGCTATTGGTGTGGGTGCTGAGGCTGGCTGGACTATAAAAGTAGTAATATATAACACTCAGATGTCAGGTTGTGTCTTCTGTTGTGTTGGTTAGGAGTCAGTAATGCTGTTGTATTGCTTTTTCTTCACTTTATGTTGTCATATCTCTTTAATTTTCAGACATGTGACTTTTTAAGCGGTTTTCTCTCAATAATCAGTCTGAAACTTGAGGCACACCAGGCATTCCCTGTCTCCTGAATTTGTCTAGCAGTCAAATAAAAAATGTATTAGCTGGGTTGTAAGCTCTTTGAAACAGAAACTGTATAGTTTTGTACCAATCCCGATGGAGAAATTTGGCTCAGGCCTTCCTCCAAGCCTCTGAGTCAAGTTGTGTGTTAGAAGTTCATCAGCTTGTGCAGGTGTTGGGTTCTGGGAAGTGCATCTGTGGCAGTCACTGGGCTTAACAATTGTCTCTGGGCATCAGGGGCTCTTAAAAATAATATCTCCACAGCTGGTAGGTGTAAGAAAAGGGGCAGCCTTTGTGTACATGCAATAAATATATGTAAAAAGAGTGCGTCCTTCTATGCAGTGTATATTTTGTTGTGCATTTGTACAAAGCCTGATAGTAAAATGTGTATTTTTTTGTTTCTCTCTGAGTGTTTCTTAGTTCTAATAGTGTAGGACAATAAAATGTATGTATTGAGAACGTTATTGATAAACAGCACTATGGCTTAGGGTGATTTGTTGACTTACACTGTAAAACAAAAACCTCAGAGTGCTGTCTGAACAGTACATCCAGTTTGAGGTCAAAACTAAAAAGATTTCCTTCCTCTGTTTTATTGCATGCAGAGTAAACAGCTGCTTATTCTTGGTAAGACCGTTACTTCTGCTGAATTCCTTTTTTGCCCCACTAGAGTGGGGAAAGCTCATGGCTATTTAAGATGAGCTCATTCAAAAATGGAACAAAATGTGAGTGGAATCATGTTCTGACTACAAGGAAAGTGAGTTTGTTTGGGGGGAAAGTTGTCAGTTTGTTTTTAACCATTTTTTCAGGTATAAGCACTGTGAAGAGCTTTTCAGTATGAAAGGGTTCACTTTTTTTCTCAGAGTGGGTACTGTCTTTCAGTGCACATTTCTTTCCATGTGTGCCACCTTTTACTGTAGGAGTTGCTTCAAGTTTCTTCTAGGTAAGATCATTGCAGATGCATGATTTACATTCTTAAACTGAGGGTGGGGATAATTATCTTTTCATTTAACAAGTGTAATGCATTGAAATGTGCAGTATTGCCACCCCTTTAAAAGGGTGAGGAAAGGAGAAGTGAAGGGAAGGGAGAGGTGTCTGTGTGGTGTGAGTTGGATCTGAATCTCTTTTATGGGCCTGCTTGTGAATAGTTCAGTGTGACTTTAAAACAAATAAGTTTAAGCTTTTGATCATTGCAGGGAAGACATCAAAATGAAGCTTTTCAAAAGTCATTGCGTCAGTTTCTCCCCTAAGTATTGTTACATCTTGGGAAATACATTTGAGTTTGTGTGTTTCTGGCAGCGTTGGTTGTGTTGCTGAGGTCATTGATGCTGGTTAGCATGTTGCTGAGAAGGCAGAGCAGTCAAAAGACAGTAACTTAATGCTAGTGTGTATCAAAATGGTCTGCCTACTTAGGGAAGGGAAGGAGCAGGCAAAGGGAAGTAAATGGTAACATCAGGGGATGGTCTCTGCTGTAGGACTGATCCTTTCAGGATCCATTACTAATGCTGATCATTACTGAGGAAACTGAAGCTGGATGTAGTTTATTTTTAAAACAATCACTTAATAAGTATCCTGTTGAAAAGACAGAGTGAAGTAAAGTAGTATGGCAAAGCAATGCATTAAAACTTGGTGTTGAAGCTGGACTGGATTCAGGATAGTCTTTATGTGTACTTTATTTCTGTTCCCATGTCTATTGAGCTGTGTTTGTGATGAAGGATGGTATCTCTGGGCTCTTAGACTATGCAAAGTACTAAACTGGTTAAATCCCTTTTCCTGCTTTATAGGACAGGAGTGAGAGGCAAGCAGCTCAGATTGTGTCAGGAAGTGGACCTTTTCTGTGTGTAGTAATAAGTGATACCTTTTGAATATATCAATAAAGTTTGCTTTCCTTCAAGGGCAGATTGTCCTGATGCCAAGGAAATAAACGTTTTCAGTCTGCATTAGGAGCCTGGGTACTGTGCCTGCTCTGTGGGGAGGGCGGTTCCATTTATTAGGGCAGTGGGGAGATAGGCAGGGATTTGGTTATCAGTCAGCTGCTAATTTCTGTCCCACAACATAGTATATTTTTAGTATTCATCTCTTGTGGCTAAATGCTGGATTTCTCAAGTCTTAGGAAGCACTGGAGAAGGTTCTTGTGCACTTGCTAACAGAATCTCTTCGTGCTGTATCTTCAATGAGTGAATGAGTTGAGGCATTAGGATAGTTCCTGGTATGGTTCTGCTCTGGTGACTGCTTCTAGCACTGCTGCTGTCACTGGGCTAACCTAAATCCAAAATCAGAGAATTGAAAGGCATTGAGAGTGGCAGTTCATATTGAAGTTCTTGTTTGTGAAAGTAAGCTCAAGATGTGATTTAAGTAGCTGGTCCCCTCTTTATTGAAAGGATTCTTCAAAGTAGAGTGAGTGAGAGCTTATGGTGCTTTGGCATGTGCTCACAGTTAGGTTATGTAGTTTGGGATACGACAAGTGTCATAAATGTGACATTTTACTTTGAGAAACTTAAAGCTATATTTAAGAGAAAAAATGTGAACTTACTGCCTATAGTTCTCTTTTTCTGACTGCCTGTGATAGTAAGTGTTGACAGATGAATTTTAGAGATCAGAATAAGGCAAGATATTTTGAAGATGCAGTATGAAATTTATGGAAAGATTAAGTAAATATTTTTCTTGCTTGTGTTTACAGACAGCTCTGTTCCTTAAGGATGTCGTGGGTTGTCCTGTCAAAATGATGTATATGTAATCTTTTTTTTTAACACGTGTCCAATCTTGTTTAGCAGGCCTCTTCATAGTTGAAATGAGAAGTACTTTGGAAAGGAACAGCTTATAAAAATAAGAGACAAGAGTTATTGCGTTCTATGGAGTATATAGTAATATTTTGTTTTCCTAGCACGTAGTCCTAAATATGGTCTAGGAATGAGGAGGAGCATGAATGTAAGTGATAGAATAAAAGTTACATAAAGGTACATAGAATATGGAGTACATATTCTGTAGATAATTTTGATTGAAATATTTGCCTGTGATTGGTCACATCTGTTTTTCTTTATTTTTGAACTGCCTTACAAACCTTGTAGTGGTTTTGTTTTCCAATATTTCAGCTGAATTTCAGAGAGATGGGAAAGGGTTGCATACCTTTGAAGTTCTGGGCAAAGGTATATTCTTATGTAGATGGGACAAATAGTAGAGCTCTTAAGTTTCTTCAAAAGAATGTTCTGATTGAACTTAGCAAGCATCACAGAAGTGGCTTGTGCTGGTGCTAGTAAATCTTGGTCTTAATATGTCTGCAGAGCTGCTCAAGGTCTACTGCAATTCTTGGGCTTTGATTCATTCTAAAAACATTTTTGAGGGAGAACCTTTGCACCTCACCGATCTTCAAAGTAGAAGGCAGCAGGTACCAAAAGTTACTGCTTGCTGAATGAATTCTTACTAGTGTGTTGCTTGTGTTCATAGTGATCAAGTGGTTTTTCCATCCAATGGCTGGTTGCTGAGTGTAGTAACTCTGGTCGGACTCTTGTATGCAGCAAGTTGTGACCTTTCTTACCACTTCTTGGAGTGAGTTTGGGAGGAAAAGAGCTCTCTATGGAGCCTGAAATAAAGGGGGTGTTACTGCTGGCAGTGCTTCTGACAGTCAAGTTTTGACTGTGCAGGCTAGGTGTGAATTTGCAGGGCTCAGTACCAGAAGATGTAGCTTTTGTTCTGTAGAGTTAGTAAATATTTTATCTGAAATGTTTCTTCTTTAAAGTACTACAATAAATGCATAGAATGACAAGCAAGACTGATCTTGAAAAGCTCTGACGTGAGTTCAAAACTCATTTGTAAGGAAGGAAATATTTAACTACCTAGCCATGAACAGAATAAATTTAAAAGTTGTGTGATAAATAAATCATAATACAATCTCCTAGCTAATTACCAAATGCAGAAAATGCATTTTGAAATACCTAATGAAATAAGGACAGGAGTAAGTTCTGTCCTGAATAAAATATTTTATATTTATCCTTAATTTCTAGCATCTAAAATTACTTTTGAATATTTTGAAACAACTTTTTAACTTCAAATGAATTTACAGCTTTTTGTTTTAGTCAAATTTTTTAAAAGGAAATTAAGATTTTTGGCAAGATGACTTGTGTTTCAAACTCTTGCAGTGATGTCTCTTGTGACTCTTGGGGGAGAATGCTCATATTTTTCAAGCTGTATATATGCTTATGTACTTGAATTCAAGTCTTATAATAAAAATTCTGATGTTCTAGCTGTAAAAGCTCTTGAAAATTACTAAAATTTCAGCTCGTTAAAACTAAAACAGTAGTAGTGCACTTTTAAGGAAATAAATGCATGGAAATTGAGTCATATGAAACCATAGTTATAGAATTCTGCTTAATGCATCTTTCCATGAGGTTTTTTGTTGTTGTTGCTTTATTTATTATGACCCTGCTGAGGATAATGAAAAGGTTGTTACATTATCAGTCTCTAGCATGGTTGAGAAAATCTTAATGACCTTTGTCATATATGCCTATATTATTCGGCAAAGAACTTCTCATTTTTCAGACAAATTTCTCATGCTGTCTGCAGCTCCCTAGAGTGACTCTTCCACCTCTTGTTAGAAAAATGGAGAATATTCTTTATGTAGAGTGCATTATCTCATTTGTTCAGACAGACTAAAACTGGCATTAATCACTAAATCCGTCTGTCAAGGACCAAGCTGGAAAAGTACATTTATAGTGTGTTATAGTATAGTTACAAAATGTTATAGTATAGTATAGTATAGTATAGTATGTTAGTTATTGTCTTTGGGGCCAGGTCAGTACATGATCAAATGAAATGTGATTTGCTTGGTTTAGATTTTGAAAACCACTCTTACATTCTTTCTGTGCTAACATTGATTTAGTAGGTAATATCTAGATGGAAAACAAATGGTCGATCAAGACAAAATTCAATACAATAATTAATTCAAAATCCAGAACTGTCTGGTCTGCCACTGAGCAGACTGTATTGGCTGTTTGTTGTGTAAATGGTGCTATCCATCCTGTACAAAACATGAACATGGAAAGTGTAAACCATCAGTTTACTGGCTTGCTGAATGGAGAGTAGACTGTGGCATCATTAGTACTCTTGAAAATTTATTTATGCCAAATAAACCCTAATTTGGATTACTGACAGTACAAAGTTGTTTTATTGCTGTAGAAATAGGATTTGACTGTTCTGCTGAGAATAGAACTCAATCTTAACTTGGCATTTGCAGCATTAAATCATACTCTCATTGCTTCTCTCCACTAGTCCTGTTGTCAAGACAAAATTAAGTGTTAAAATTGTAGCCTCCCTAATCTGTTTGTCCAAACTCAGAAAAGAGCAAGTAATCTAAGCAATTTTTCTATTCTTTGTTACAGTGTACTTTGAACAAAGTGCTACAATTTTATACTACTGTCCTCCTCAGCACTTCTATTTCTGTACCTTCCTTCAGCGTTCCAGGGGATTTATAACTGCAACTCAAATTCCCCTTGGGCTGAAACCTGGCACAGAAGCTCTCAATATAACTGAACTTCGTTTTGCAAAATTAAAAGCAAAGCATCCATCAAGAGGCTTTCTTAAACATAGAGGAAACAAACAAAAAAAAAAAACCAGAAACAAAAAAAACCCCAAAAAAACCAAGACACAAAAAAACCCCCCAAAAACAACAACAACAACAAAAACACACACACACACACACAAAAAAAACCAAACAAAAACAAACAAACAAACAAAACAAACAAAAAAAACCCCAAAAAAGTTGCAGATCAATTTTATTCCCTCTGCAGGAAAAATCCAACTGACATTGAAAATCCCAAAAGTGTGGATGTGCAATCAATAATGATGGCAGATTCAATGGAATGTTCCTATTGCATTTAGAAAACTTTAAATTAAAGTCTTAATTCCGTAATGTGCCGACAATTCATTGCTGAAGTAAAAGCTGCAGCTGCAAACTGCCTAACAAAAGTACAGTGATAGTTGTAAACTTGTTCCCAGTGTCTGAGCAGCAGAGAATAAGGAGACGGTTGGGTGGTTATGTGCTGCAGCTGAAGTACCTGTAGGTCCTCAACTCCCTGGAAAAGGTTGTCAGCATGTTGAACTACCTACCTAGCGGTTGGTTGTTTAATTTTTATTTTACTTTAAACAACAGCCCCCCCCACCTTTTTTTTTCTGTAGGGATAGAGACATTACGTAATTTTGTAAAAAGCAGAAAGGGCATTGTGAGCCACAAGCTGTTTTCAGATATGGAAGATGGAACAATTTAATTTTTTTAAACATGAAATATCCAAGATAAGTTCTGAGAAACTTTATAACAGTGAGAGATAGAGGAGAGATCCCACATTAACAGTGTCATTAATGATGTCATTTTAGGAAATCCCAATGAAGGTCAGTTTCATTGTTACTGGATCTGACAAGCCCTTTGGCATCTGGGAACATTCAGCCCAGTCATAGCATGTATCATCTCTCACGCATTTGGAGAAAGTGAAGTTGGGGTGAGGAGAGCTGGGGTTTTGATTTTGTGGTGTTAGGAAGGAGCAAAGTATGCTGATGGGCGGGAAACTGTGAGTTTTAGTCTTGTGGATTTGAAATAAGTATTCTTTAAACCTGATACCCAAATAGCCAATGCTTTCACTGGGATACTTGAGCATCCTAAAGCACTTAACAAACTGTCCTGTGTTTGGGGATTACCTCACTTGTTTCTCCACACAGAAAGAAACACTGAGTCTTTTCATTCTTTAGAGTTGCCTCTAATCTTTATGATTATCACTTGACATATATTTGATACTGTATAAAAAAGGCATTGGCCTTTTGCTGGGAAGCTTACAAGTGAAATCACAGATGTGGAGGTATGAAGCCTGGGCTGACACAAATTTTCCTCTGCTTAATTGCTTTATTGGACTTGTGCCTACATAGAATGCCAGGTCTGAAAGTCACTGTTAGGCAGGACAGAGGACATGTGATTTATGCTGGCAGTTGAGGATTTGCATAGAAAGAAGCAAGTCTGACCTTCTGGGCTCTTAAGGAGAGGCTTTAGGAGGAATGAGGCAGTTTCTTACCATAGAAGAAGTAAGATTCTAGGCTCAAGTCCAGAATGTAAATGAATGAAGAATAATTTCAGAAAGGAGAAACTGGAATAAAGTGTTTAGAAGCAAGAACGGGAATATGAAGGTTTACATCAGGAAATAAATTGCATTTTCACTTGAAAATGCACAGGGAAAGTAGTAGCTAAAGCTGCAGATTTTAGAATTATTTCTAAAGCGTGGTCTCAGAACTGAGAGAGTAAACTGTTACTGAATCCATGACTATGAGCTTTAGATTCCTTCAGCTTCTGTTCTGAAAGGGGAAAAAGACTACTTATAAGTTTGAGTATAAGGGAGAAGAGTATTTACATGGTGTATTTCCTATTTCCTTCTGGTTCTGCTTATGGTTGGAGATTAAAAAATTTTTTTTGCCTTTTGTAAGTAGAGTAGGAATGGCGAGAAGGAGCAGATTTGTAAGATATATGGTTCTTTGAAGGAAATTTGAAGTTATTTGTCCCAAATGTGTTCAATTTCATTAATAATTTTTCACAAGATGTATATAAATATTTTTAAATTTGATTGCCCTCCCTCATAGTTGCCCTTCTTGGACTTTGTTTTGGAGTTTTGTATTTTGCTGCTCATTAACCAAATGAATTCCTGACTCAGTGAACAGTCAATTGAGAGACTTCAGTTTAAGATTTATATACCATAATTAATATAATGCTAAGTATAAAAATAGAGTCTAAAAGGCCTAAAAGTGGTGGTGGTGGTGCAGGTAGGATTTTTGGGTTGCTTTGAGATGACTGTTTAGAAAGCTGAGCCATATTGGGTCATTTGCAGTGACAGTCTCATGTTGGTTTTGACTTATGAGAAAAATGAGCTGACACTGATCACTTGGTGTTGGGATTGCTCCTGTACTGTGTGGGTATTTTGAATACTTATTACTCTGCTGAGATTGAGGTAGTATAGCTTTTTTTTTTGTGATTGAGCATGCTGGTATCACTTGTTAGTAGAAATGTGGTGATAAATGGAGCTCTTGGTTTCAGTGTCATAAACATAACTCTGTACCTTGTGGAAAATGCTGATCCTGACTGCATAGGAACTTGCTTTCTGTCATACATGCATTTACTACACCACTTGTAAAATGTACAGCCTTTAAATATACTGAAAATCTGAGTGTATAGCTGAACTTCTGGTCAGGATTATTCTCAAAATATTGTATCCTGTGAAGGAGCATGAGGTATACTCTGAAATGCTTGCATGCAATTTGTCACACTTGTTTAGTTCAGTACTGGCAGCTCTCTCCATCCATAAATACACAGCCTTCTATGAAACACATTATAAATCCAGAAACACTAGCTTGCCAGGGCACTGCAGTCCATAGCATTTGGGCTAAACTGCATTTTAAGGTCAGTAGTCATGCAGTGTGATCAGAACAAGGGATTGTATGTTTCTTAATTGTATGTGAGAACTCCTATAGGATTTTGCTCTTGATCTTTATCATTTGCTGAGTTCATACAAAGCTTTTCAGCTTCCTTAAGAGTTCATTGAAACTGTAGGCAGGAACAGAGTGAGCTACCTTGAAATCTCACATCTTTAATTTCATTTTGGAAGGGTGGGTGTTGCCTCTGCTTGAGTTTATTTGTTCAGCTTGGAGATGGTGGTAAAATATGACAGAAAAATTGACACTAAGCCTTAATGGTGCTCCTAGTCAAGTACTTATCAAGGAATTGCATGAAGTGCTTGCTTGTTGAGGGCAGGGACTGTCTTTGAAGAGCTAAGAGGTTTTTCTTCATTATATATTAGGCTCTGTGCCATAACCTAACCTTCTGTAATAATACCTATTTAAGTTTGTGCTTCTCCAGTGGTTCTAGTGAGGAATGGAAACTCATTCCCAATTTAAGAGGCTATACAAACCCTAAATAATTGAAAGAATATTGTACAGTAATATCTGCTGATGTTTCTGAACTGTTGATATACCTTCCTGGATCCCAGGTGCTCCTGAGGGAGTGTCAAAGCAAAAGCAACCTGTGCACATTCCTTCTGCCACCACTGCAGCTCCAGAGGATTATTATTGAACCTGCAAGTCACTAACTTACATAGTTGTGTGCATCCCATTGCCCTATTTGTCTGTCATGGATCCTTAAAAATGAAAAAAGAAGACGCAACTGATGCCTCATTCTTGAAATGATAGTGTTAAAAGAAGGATTGAGACAAAGTTGTTGGACTCAACCTTAGCATAGTTACAAACCTTCTCAGAAGATAATTTCCTGGATTTTTTTTTTTTTGATTGCTATAAATGACTGTGCTGCTAGAACTGTAGATATGGTAAATGTTCATTACCAAGCTTGCAGCAGGTCCAGTGAATTGAACTCAGCAGATGTAACTAAAAAAGCAATGGACATGCTAACACAAGAAAAAAAAAACTGTTGTAAAGAGACTTTGTAATCTTGTTAATGACACCTGTCAGTGTTTGAGCCTTAAATATTACTTCTGGATATGTATATGAGAACCTAGAGATTCATCTACTGTTAACTGTTTCACATTTTCATTAATGAATCTCAGTACCATGCACACTTATTCACTAGCCTCAGTGATTAGACAGGCATGCTGAAGTCTGATAAACTGATGTTTACAAGACTACTTTCAGAAGCTCTCTGTATCATAGGTGAATATATATTGTGATATCAGTGAGCTGAGAGTTATTCTGTAGAAAACATTTCAAACTTTATTTTAGGAACTAAGAAATCTCTAGATTGCAAAGTTTCTTGCAAAACAATTATTGAAAAAATTAAAATTGGGGATTACCTACATGTCCATGCTTCAGTTTAGACTGTTTTCCTTTTTAACATTAAATTGAGGAAAAAATGTAAATATTTTTTTTGTTTGGGAAGAATTCGCAAAATCAGAAATGTATGCCAAGTGCAGTTAAAATATGCTGTGTATGATTAAGTGGTTTTGAGTAGTGAAAAAGAATCCTCAAAAATTCTGGTCATTTCTTTTAGATATTCAGCAAGTACTGTAGGAGCAGTAGTCTTGGATTGAGCATTTTTCTTCTGTGGTATTCCAGTAGCAAGTGTTAAAAGTTTTCAATTGGAGGGAAATTGGTGATGGCAAACAGCATCTCAGCCATGGACTTCATGGTGGTCTGTAATGGGCTCTGTTTTTCTCGCAGCTGGATTTGTTAATGCTAGCTTGGTGGAAGGTTGACCTTCAACTAAGATAAATCTTTATTTGGAGTAAGTGTAGTCAGTGATATCCACCGTACTGGAGCATTGTATTGCTAGTAAGCACCAAGCAGTAGTAGTTCATACGTGAGGAAGCAAAAACCATCATGCCACCACTCACTTTGGGTAGCATTTTGCATCCTCCTTGTATTTATGTATATGACAACAACTGTAACCCAAAGGAGCACCACTTATAATGGGCTGTCATTGGGAGAAGCTACTGACCAGATTTGTCTCTTAAGAAATTGAGAATACTGACTATCCTGAAGAAGGGAAGACAGAGCTTTTCTTGCTGACTTTTCCTTAGTCCCTGGAAGTTGGATTGTCTCCTTGAGCAGCTAGTATGTGCAGATGGCTCTTTCTTGTTTTAAGAAATTAAAGCAATTTTATTTCTGTAAACCAGAAAGTACAGGCACAGGATTCACATTCAAGACTCCTTCTAGTTTAGGAGTTCCATAGTTGTGGTTCAGAACGTTTCCAAGGCACATATTGGTGCCTCATATCTACATGACCACATGTTTTATATGAAAAATAAATCTTCTGATCTGGTATACTGATGTAGCTTCATCTTCTCTTTTTCTTTTCTCTCTGTGGCACTGATGGGTGGGAAGGAAGTGTCAATTCACATATTGCCAGTTGGTGTAGAAACTTACTCAAATACATTCTTTATATTCAACTTGTTTTTCTTACCCAAATTATTTACATGTTCTTAAAATCTGGACCACATTATTTAGCTGAAGTGAGGAGATGGTTAGATCTTGATGTTACTGGCTCCTGGGATTTTTTTTTTTAATTGGACTAAGGCAAATTAGCTACTTTCCCATCTGTACTATGTGGTAAACACTTTCTTCCCTTTCTACAAGGCATGACTTAATGTTTGAACTCTTCACTGACCAAAACTGGACAATGTTGGTACTGTGTGTTTTAAGCAAGGAGAAATAGGTAAATAGCCTAGGTAAAACTTGCATAGTCATGGATGGCAGAAATCTAGGTTCTGACCCTGGCACCATCACAGTAGACCTGCACACTTCACCTGGGTGGTCTCTTTTTTCCCTGCTGTAAAACATCGGAAAAGTATGGTGGTACTTTTTGTTTTCATGTCCATTTGGTTGAAAAAAATGGTGAATGGATGAAAGTGTGAACTACTTGTGCAAAGGATGGAATTTGAGAAGTGTATTACTTTTCATAATGTGCAAATTGAGGAAAGAGAGAAAGTAGCCAATGCTGTTGTGGGTAACCTCTCAGTCACGGGGTTTGGAAAAAATGAAATTAAATACTGCAGCTTTAGGGCCATGAGCCCCTTTTCTTCCTCACTTAAAATAATAACATTTTGCAAGCTGTTGATGTACCAGCTGTACTTCTGTAACATTCCAGCTGTGTATGTTAGTACACATTTTCAGATAGTTCAGACTACAAACTCAGTCATGTTTTCAAAGTGCACAAAAGCTTCATTTCCTAATGACTGCTAAGTTTGTCATTTTACTCTTCACTATACTAACATTGCAAAGAAAATTAAGGTTTTTTTTTAAAGGGAGCCCTCTATCTATGCCTAGTGTTTACTCTTCTGTAACTTTAAAAAAAAAATAAGGTAAGTAGGGTGGAAGAAGATGGTGGGGTTTTTTTCCTCTGGTAGTCTGAAACTGAAAAAGCAACTACACTTTTATAGCTCCACATGTCATGAAAGTATTGTGTGTGTAAAGTGAGTTCAGCTGCAAATCTTAACTCTGCTCATGTCCTTCCAGCAGTAACATTGCAGGCTCTTCACAGGATCAAGAAGGTTGGAACATGGAAATGCAAAACCTGGGAGGGTAGCCCAGTAGTTTTTCAGGAAAGGTTAGTCTGGTATATTACACTTGGAGGCATAAATGGATGTATTGAGCTTGTAGGGGAAAACTCCACAGTCAATGGACCTGCATACGTTAGAAGATTGTAAACCAGTTTGCTTTGTTTTCCTTTGAAACAAGTGGCATTTCAGAATCTGGTCTTGATAAAACAGAAGTTTTTTTTCCCAAAAATTCCAGTTGATGGTGGGTCTGCTGCTATCCTTGATAAATGGAAATTTTAATGTATTATTGCATTATTATGTTTTGGAAACATTAATTTAGAAATTGTGCTTTACTGGTTTTCAGTCAATTAAGAAATTAAGATCCTTTGTGTGCTGTCTTGAAAAGTCTTTTTTTTTTTTCTTTTTATTTTTTTAAAGTTTCCCCTTTCAGTTTGACTGCAAACAAATCTCCCAGCTATTTCTTTCTCATCATCTAAAGTGAGCTTCTTGTGTCCTTACTGGCTGGCATATTCTCTAGTCCTGTAACCATTTTTGTGGTTCCTGTCTGAACTTTCTGCAATTTACCTCCTCTTGCTATTCTGTTCTGCAGGGCCCTAGCTTAGAAACACAGATGGTGGATGATGAAACTGAGACTACAAGTGAAGAATTGCCTCCTCATCTGCGGGAAGAGCCTCCCGAAGGTACAGTGCTGGCACTCAAAATAAACTCTTTGCAATCAATTGAAGAATATGTTCTGGCCAAGAAGTCTGATTTATCTGTCTGACTTGAACCTCTATCTGCCTGTTTTCTGAGAGGGATAAAGCTTTGTCAGAGCTGACAGTTTAGCCAACCTCCCAGCCAGAGGTCTAGCCAGCCCCTAAGCCTTCTTTTGCATTCAAAGGAAGGCTTTACCCACTGAGGTGCAGACATAGTTCTGCATTCTCTTTAACAATATGGCTTCTGATTAAAATTGTCCTGCTTGATCATCCTGTCTTCAGGCTTAGGAATAAAATGCTTCCTCTGCTGTCTTGTTTGTGATGTTTTGAGTCTTCATTAGGAGAGGCATCCTAAGCAGTCTTTTTCTCTCTTTACCCCTCTCTGCAACTTACTGCTATTGAAATTGTCCCCAGCAGAGACTTGTCAAAGTTAGTTATTCTAGTGATTTTGTTTCTTTTCACTGTCTCTCTTGGAAGCCAGTTTAGCCATCTGAGGAGGAGGCAATGAGATGCTGTCCGTCAGCAGGAGGCTCAAAGATGCCAATTTTAATTAAAAACCTTGTTTGCAATGACATGCCCTGGATTTATACAGGGAACAGATTTTTTTCCCCCCACTGTGCAAAAGTCACAGACATTGAATATATGCAGCAAAATAGGTGTTGCTTTCTTTTGAATAGAAGCTGCTAACATTGCTGCAAGTGATAATACACCCTGAGCTTTGTCTTCAGTTCATTGGCTTCTAAAACACAATCACTCATAATCACTGTGGATGGCTTAAACAGCCCAGAGAGTGCTGAGATCCTTATTAGCAACTTACTGTTAAAATATCATGACATGTCTCTGTGAAACATAAATGTGTTTTATATTTTTCCTTTAAGAGAAAAAGATGCTGATACAGCATTTATACTGACAGCCATTCTTAAAGGTAATATGATCCAAGTGGATGGTTTTAGGAAGTTGCTGCACCCTTCCCTTCTTGTTGAGCATTCTGTTAAAGTTTTCTTATTAAGTTGTAATTTCCTGTTCTGCCGTTTCATATACTTTGTGTTGGCAGTTACGGTACGTAGAGGTAAGTGAAAGGTAGGTTTCTTTTGCAATTCTTATATAGCCAGAAGGAAATAAGTGTGGAGGATGTTGTGATTATTCTATAGATACATGGAGGATATAATATTAATATTCCCTTTCCCTCTTTTCTTTGTAAGCAATGCCAAGTCAGCATGTAATGACAGTTCATTGAAGTAAGAATTCTAGTCACTAGCTGAAGCTGATGATTACATGAGACTGGAGACTATATACTGGAATGTAAAACCCATCTTGTCTCATCAGTTTATCAGGAATAGACTTAGATTTTGGACTATGGCTTTTACTTGTATAATCAAAAGAGCTTTTTTAAGTGTGGCTCAGTATTTTTGTAAACTAACTTTTTAAAATGAAAGGAAGTTCTTCTGCCTGCAGCCCTGCTGGTTTGAATGACAATGAAATATATTGGTGTTAATATTCTACTTCTGTGACTTATTGGTTGGTCTGGGAGAAGTATGTGGTCTGGATATACCCACTTTGCTGGTTGAGGAAAAAGAATTGTAGCAGTTGAGCTGATCTGATGAAGCAGTGATACAGTAGATGAAGTCTGAGCTCAGTATGTACATTTTGTATGTTCATTTTGAATTTACAATGACCTCAAGAGTAGCAAAATAGGAGGGATGTTGAGAGCACGTCTGAAACTAGAGTCTGCTTGGCAGAAGAAGTGGAAAATTTGTCCTGAAGGAGAGCAATCAGGATTATGTTGAATTTATAGCTGACTTTGGATATTGGTGGAGTTCAGTAACAGAAGTGTTCTTTAGAAGCTTGCTGTCTACCAACATATGTCGCAATAGAGTACGACACGGTACAAAAGTACTCGACTCCATCAAAAGGTGCAAGAAAGCGATTTATTATTTGCAACGTTGCTTTTATACTTTTCAAGACACTTACACCCATCCAGCATACATATTCAATGTCCATTGGTCATATAAGAGAAACAAAGTTCCCAGTAGGTTATTGGGAAGCCACATCACTCTGTAAGCTAGTCAGAGTCCATATCTCTTAACTTTCTCTCCTCCACTCTGTCTCCATGGTGACAACCTTGGTTTTCCTTCAGGAGAGATATGGGGCTTCTCCTTTTCTTCAGGAGGCCTTTACTAGCTCACAAGAACAGCACAGAATGTCTTTCCCACAAACATAGACTTACCAGAATTACTATAAAGAACATGTAGTTGCAGGAATCATTGCAAATACCTCATGAAAAAAAAAAGAA
Organism: Serinus canaria; assembly: GCF_022539315.1. Lineage (NCBI taxonomy): Eukaryota > Metazoa > Chordata > Aves > Passeriformes > Fringillidae > Serinus > Serinus canaria. Next base: position 24,543,845 of record NC_066319.1, on the reverse strand, counting down.
CTCTGAAGTTCTTAGATTTAAATACCATTCAGAGTACTGTCTTATCTTTGCTACTCTTCAGATTTCTTATTTCTTCTGACAGCACTTTCCTAGTTAAATCAGATGCTTTGCAATACATAAAACAATGTTGTTGTGACTACTGCAGTCTTGTTTCCTGGGATCTATGAATTGGAGACATGTCTGCTTGCCTTCTGGTAATGAGTGCATAAGGGATGGAAGGTTCTCCAGAGTTTCTCTGTCTAGCACAATCCATTTTTCCCCCAGATTGCATTATAGTAACTTTATTTCCCATCTTGCACAGCATATCTACTGCCTTTCTGAAAGGAGGGGAATTGGAAGCACTGTTCTATGTATGTATTGCAATAAAATAAAACTTTTCCCTTCATGGATTGTCATATTTCTGAACAGTGCTGCACAATGGCCTTCTACAAATAATGGGACAATTTTACATGTCCGTTATGTCCACCGTTCCATACCAGTCCACCAACCGGTATAGAATAGCAGATGTTAGTCCCGAGTGTGGTGTAGCAGCCTGGCAGCATTTGAGGCAAGAGAAATGCCAAGACAGAAGCTGGTATCTCTGTATCACCTGAATCTGATTGATTTGTCTGCTGTTAAATTTAACTTTTTTTGTATTTGACTAAGTCAACAGAGTCAATGAGTTAGAAGTACAGCTCCTGCCGGATCCCGTGCATGGTATTAGATACCACAAGGGGCTTTTTGCTCGGTGGCGAGCTTGCGTTCCGCGGGCGGCGCTGCTGCGCGGTGCCCGCCGTGAGGAGCGGTGGCCGCGCGGGGGCGCTGCAGGCCCGGCCATGCCGCGGCCGGCCCGAGCCCGCGCTCCGGGCAGCGCTCGCACGTCCCCGCCGCCCGGAGAAAGTGTTCAAAGCTCTTCGCTCCTCTCCCCTGAGCTGCCTTGCGGTGTCACAAGGGAAGCTCCCACACTCTGCCGCAAGAAGGTTGTTTATGCCCTAACTATACTTTACGTCTTGACATCGTGATCCATCTGCCAAATTCACGGGTTTTTTTTAATTCTACCTTCATCTTTAGTATCTCTATGATCCTTGTGACATACTTTTTTTATCCCCTCATTTAAAAGGCAGGCGCAGCGGAGCAGTAGCAATTAGCATCTGGAGTGCTGGTGTGCTTAGCACTTCCCAGAGCAGGCTGTGTAAGGCAGGTTTGCCATCAGTAGCCGGGTGAAGGCTAGGGGGCTCTGCAGAGGAACGCATTGCTCTAAATGGTATGAACTGCTTCCTTCTTTGCAAGAAATTCACCGTGGCTTATCTGTGCTGCAACGCGTCTGAGCTACTTTCATGTAGATTTTGTGTGATCTTGAATGTTAAATGGAAGTGTGATTGCAGTGAGAGAACTAGATTTAGTTACTCAAGTACAGCAACACCTTGCTGTATCTGTTGCTTCTTTATTCTCCACTTCAGAGTTCTGTTGCTGATCGTTTAATACAGTGCAGTGTTAATTGCTATGATCACTTTTCTGTCCTTTTCTATTGAATTAATCAAGAAAAGGGATAGCAATGAAATCTAGTGATTAAATCTTCTGTGATGTTCTCCATTAGGAAATGTCAGTACCTTCTTTGCTGCATGTATCTCCCATTTATTACACTATTTTTGGTGGGAAAAGTAGTTTTACTCTGTCAAACTGCTAAAAATTACACATTTCAGGAGTGTCTACTTTGTTGATACTGGGGCATGGCCGTAGTTTATTTTGGCCATGCATTACTAAGTAGTACTGCATATACTAAAACTCATTTCAAGGTGGTATGGTCTAGTTGCAAAGCCATGCCCCTGGTTAACAGTGATAGTCCCTCTTGGGAGTTTACAAACCAGTGCTTTCTTCCATGGCCTTTAAGTACTAACATGAAGATTTTATCAGTCAATCTACTATGATCAGTTTGGCAATAAGCCTGAGTCTTGTGTCTGAACCATCTGCTACCTCTTCTGTAGTTTTCAGACCCAGCAGAGATGTTCCTCCCTTGCTGCAGACAGATTGGGCCTTGTGGAGTAAAGTTTTATTAAAAGCAATGGGTCTTAGCAGCTCCACAGTATATAACAGATCTTGGGAAATTTCCTTTCCAAATAACTGTGGTGTTCTTAATTCAAATTGTTTTACACTTGCTGTGGGTAAAAAATACACAGAGATAGGTACTGTAAATCAGATGATTTGCAGGAGTTTAGAACATAGTATCTTGTGTGAGCCTTATAATCTGCCTCCATGGAGGCCTGTAGTCTTTGCTGTTTTATATCTTCTACAGGATAATTCTATGTTGCATGCTTCTGCAGGAAGCTTTAGGAATCCTTATCCACAGTTTGAGAATCTCCAATCCAAAGAATCTGGGAGTTTTGTGGATTGCTCATTTAGGACTGAGTTTTGAAATCAGCATTTGACCTAGATCTGTATCGATTGAACTAAAATCAAGTACAATTGTGTTTTGGTTGAGGTACTACCATCCATTTGATATGCCTGAAATTAATTAAACTGTTAACTTCATATTGGTGTATTCACTTATAAGAATATGACAGTTTATTGAAACCAGCAGATGCCAGAGGAACATGCCTTTTCAGGTATCTCATCTATGATGAGACCTTCAGTTGAAGTCTGATACAGGTGTTTAATTGCAGAAAGGTATATGCCTATAAACAGATGAATGGGTGGCACTTTTCCAATTATTGTTGTGCCAAATGTCTGCTGCAACAATTGCTATACCAAGATTTAAATGATGCAAACTTTATCTGTACTGTTTTGCATTTTCTTATTGCAAGTTATATTTAGTATGGCTGTCTCCCAACTGCCCATATCCAAAGAACCTCAAAGAAATGACCTTGGAAAACAAGACAGTTAATAGCAGTTCAATTTCCTTTCAGTATCAAGCTTTCTGCTAAATTAGGTTGCCTTTTGTGGTGTAAAGTAACTTAACAAAGTTGCCTGTGTGCCTTAGTGTTGTGTATTACATACTTAGGTAAGTATGTGTGTATGTAGTCTACCAGACCAGTATCTTGAAGTTCTGTGAAGCTGGCAGATGCAAAGCTGTGGTATCTGCTAAGCCTTCCTCTACTTTCCTGAGTCAAACCACTCTCTTCAGTGTGCTGCCTCATAACATCCCGCAGTCAAATCCTTCCACAGAGGATCTCTTTAAATGATCTGCTTTTTTTTTCTAATTGCCAGTCAGCCTGAATTGACCTCTGCAGTTCTGTGGTCATGTAACAGAAGCAAAAGACTGGGAAAGGGACAGCTATAATCTATGCCAGGAGTGTGGCCTGGCAGCCAGAAGGGCCAACAATGCCCTGGGGTGCATCAGGGACTGCATCACGAACCAGGCAAGGGAGGGGATTGTCCCATTCTGTTCCGGAACAACCCAAGTTCTGTGTGCAGTTTTGGGCACCACAATGTTAGAAAGACATTTAACTATTAGAGAGCATCCAAAGGAGGGCCATGAGAGGGATGAAGGGCTTGGAGGGAAGCCGTATGAGGGGAGGCTGAGGTCACTTGGTTCCTTCAGCTTGGAGAAGACTGAGGGGAGATGTCATCGCAGGCTGCAGCTTCATTGTGAGTGGAAGGGGAGGGGCAGACACTGAATCAGGGGAAGTTTGCATTGGGTATGGAAAAGGTGCTTCCCCCAGAGCATGGCTGGGCACTGGAACAGGCTCCCCAGAGACCTCGTCCCAGCACCAAGCCTGACAGAGTTCAAGAGGTGTCTGAACAGTGCTCTCAGGCACATGGTGTGATTCTTGAGGTTGTGCTATACAGGGCCAGGAGCTGGACTTTGATGATCTTTGTGTCCCTTCCAACTCAGGATATTCTATGATTCTTAACTCTATTGTTGACTTAGTCTGTGGCTCTAGTCAAGTAGTTTGGCCTTCCTTGAACCACAGTATTATTTGTGTATGGAACAGAAATTACTATTCTTCTTTATAAATGAGGATGGTGAAAAAGCAAACTGTAAGTTTTTGGGCTTTTATAGGTGGCAGATACTTGAAAATTGAATCAGAAATTGTGATCGTAATGTATAAATAATAAAACACTTTGCCTGATACATAACTTGTCCATTTCTCTATTTTTTTTCATCTTTTTGAGTCCTCACAAAGGTGATTGGACTTGTCAGATAACCTTAAATAGAAAGGCAGATTTCTGAAAAAGCAGAAAAAGAAATTAGCAGTGAGGCTGTCTGTTCTTTGGAACTGGGACTTTATGTACCTGGCATGTCCTCTCATCTGTAAAAGCATTTCCTGAGCTACTTCTGTAAATGCCCTGAGGCTGAAGAGAAACGTTTCAGTATCATCTGTCTCTAAGGCACGATTCCTTGCAGCCGTGCTCTTCTGTTGGCCAAACCAGTTCTTGTTTCTGAAAAAGAAATGACCTGTAGTGTCAGCTCAGTCTTGTGCACAAAGTCTGGCTTAGTATTTCTGTTAGATTATAAAACACTTTCGTATCCATCAAAAGTTCTAATGTGTTTCTATTAAATTTATCATCATTGTTTTAGTGAGGCTGGGGCTCTTCTTTAAATTCTCCATTGGCTATATTGGCTTATTCATGCTTTATTTAATTTAGTTCTCTGGGGGAAATTGACAATCTGAAATGTGATTAGTAAACAGCGACTGTGTGTTCCCCTTTCTCCCTCTCTCAGACCCCACCCATCTGTATTCCTCTTTGTGTATGCTTGTTGCTGACAACAGGCATCTTCCATTCAGCAGCTATGTTACATTGTCTTCTACAAATAGCATGAGTTGGTTTTATTCCACTTCTCCCTATGTCCTATCCTTTCCTCTCCACTATTTTCATATGATTTAATGAGAGGTTCCTTTGACAGCTCAGCATCCCTTTTTTCTAGCCTACTCCATGCCCTGCAAATCATTCTGTCACTAAGTGTTGTATGTGTGCACAGCATATGCTGTTAAGGGCAGCATAAATAGCCTCCAAGTGCCTGGTGGATTGCAGAAGAAAGGTTCTCATAACTTAAGTGTGGGAAACCTCTTATCAGTGGATCTTGTTAATACAATGATATTGTGCAATGTGTGAGTAGCCATCTGGTTTTCCGTGAGGGTCTTTGCCCATAGGATGGGGCAACAGTAGTTTTACCATTTGCCTGGAGACAGTAGCTGTAAGGCAAAGGTGAGATCCAAATGAAAAGATACTTCAGTGTGAAAGGTCAGTGGGAAGCCTCTGTCAGAAGATACATGTTGGTCAATTGCTAGTGAATGTGGTTTTTTCTAGCAATAGCAGTTTGTACTGTGTATCTTATTACCTGGCTGAAGTGGCAGACATTTGTCACTGTTTTTATGCTGGTTAGAGATATATTAAATGGTGTAAGAGAATATATGTTCTTTTACTATGTATTTTTTATTTAAGGGGGCAAATACATTAAAAAAAAGATGCAGACAGTTGTTCTTAAATAAATGTTGTGGCTTAACCCGAGTCAGCAGCCAAGGCCTACACAGCTGCTCGCTCACTCACTCACTCACTCACTCACTCACTCACTCACTCACTCACCCACCAGTGGGCTTGCAGAGGGAATCAGAAGGATAAAAGTTAGAAAATTCCTGTGTTGAGATAAAGACAGTTTAATAGAGGAAACAAAAGCTGTGCATGCTAGCAAAGCAAAAAATGGAATTAATTACTGCTTCCCATGAGCAGACAGATGCTCACCCATCCCCAGGAGAGCAAAGCCTTGGGAAGACAAATATCATCACTCCAAAAATTCCCCACTTCCTTCTTCTTCCCTGCATTTTATATGCTGAGCATGATGCCATATGGTCTGGAATATCCCTTTGGTCCTCTGGGGTCACCTGTCCTGGCTTTGTCCTCTCAACCTCCCATGCGCCCCCAGTCTCCTCACCACTGTGGCAGTATGAAAACCAGAAGATACTTTGGCTTTTCTGTGTAAGTCCTGCTTAGCAATAATAAAAACATCTCTATATTATCATCACTGTGTTCAGCACAAATCCAGAACATAGCCCCATGCCAGCTGCTGTGAAGAAAATTAACTCTACCCCGGCCAAAAGCAGCACAATCAGTCTTTCAGGCTTGTAGTTATCATCCTGTTTGAAAGCTGAAAAAGGAAGCAGTTCCTGCTTGTTCCTAATGGACTAAAAAAAGAGTCAAGTAAGTCTCGCTTTTACATATAGCTGCAGTCTGAAGTACTAAATAAGAATGAGCAATGCAGTAAATCCAGGTCAGGAGTGAAATTGAATCAATATATCAGTGTGTTAACAATGATGATATCTTGAACTGCTAAACTATCAGAGTATTATAGCAGGCAATTAAATCATAAGGTCGGTACATGAGGCTGTTAATTCTGCCTCAGAACCGAGTGAAATGCCCAGTTAACATTTCATAAACATCTGTAGTCTCAGCCTGGCTGCCTGCCTTGATTTCAGCTGTTTGTGAACAATTTGAACCACTCCTTTGATTACCAGTATGATTGCACAATTGCATCAATCTGGCCTCTTCTGGACTTATCAGTTTGGATCACAAAAACCAATCTGATTCCGAGGAATAGTGGTTTTTTCAAGGCTGTTTATGAACTTAAGAATGAGCTGTACAGTGAGGGGTTTTGTGTCAGTTTGCTCGCTCTCTAGGATAATATTCTAGGAGAAAATAATCTGATTTGAAACTGAGTGGAATTCTAGAGCAATTTTTACAGAAAATGGTCTTGCACTACTATGGGCATGTGTAATTCTATCTCCTCTTTATTTTCTGAACACACTGAAGACCAATGCATGTTCCTTATTAATGTTTTGGATTATTAAACTATTGTGATACATTTCTTTGGCATATTATGGGGAATGTGTCCTCTTTCTATCTATCTGATACTTATGTGGTGAGAGAATTTATCTAAGGCTGCATTTTGTCTCCTGTTATGCTCTCTCTCTACCAGTAACATACTACTGGTTTTAAGTTTTGCCCAAAGTATGTAATATTCAGGAGGATATACCTGCTCTAAAAAGTTTAGGTGGCTTTATATTTTTGGATCTCATATTATGAAAAATGAATGTATTTTTCTAGTTGGCATCCAAAAGGAAATAAGTATTCTTTATATAAAATATTGCATCTGTTTTGCAAATAATGCTAAAAATTTGGTCATAATATTTCTGGGAATTGTGAGAGGGCCTTAGCATATGGGATTATTAAATGAGTGTATTGGAATATTGTTACAGTTGAAAAAACTGATTTATAGTATTGAACTATAACTTACTTTATTTCTTAGCAAATGAGACCTCATTTTTAGAGTTAGGCATTCACCTAATGAATACCAGTTCATCCATTTAGGATTTAAGGAGCAGGCAATGTTGTTGACCTCTACTGTTTTTACATTTCCAAAACTCAAATTTTACTGTAAAGGTATAATCAAAATAATAAAGGTTCTGTCCTGTGAAGAAGTTCCAAGCCAAAACTGTTTGTTTCCTTCCTCTTTGTCCATCCTCCCCAATTCTCTGGAGATTTGTATGTGGTAGTGATGTGTTCTGGCCTTTTTGGGTGGGTTGGGTTTTTTTATTAGGTTTTTTTCCCCTAAAAAGGGGAGAGGTTTCTCCTGTGTCTCTTGGATACAGAAGTGGGATAATTCTAGTTAGTTATGTGAACTCATCCTCTTTGGCTGAGCCAGTTGTCCATGTGTATCTAGTACTGGAAAGTGTAATTTTGTAAAAGTGCCTCCCACTCACCCCTACAAAAGCCAAAGAACAAACCTTCAAGATTTAATTGCTAGTACAATATGTTAAAGTTAGGGGTCACTTTGGGAAATGCAAATTGAGACTCCAAGTTTGGTTTAGTGTTTTTATAGCTTGAGAATGTTACTGTTACTGTTGTTGCAGTATTTTATTCCTAGCATCTTGAGAGGTTTTTTTCCCCCTCTAAATGTTAGACTCAATTGGTCAGGGAAGTGGGTAAATTCTTCCAGTGTATGGATCTTGTACTTTTACATTGAAAAAGGATAAAAAAACCACATTTACTAAGTTTGACTTTTGTCTAAGAATCTACTTTACATTATATAGAGAAATCTGTTTTCTGTGATACCTGGATAAAGATTGTGACTACCTAAACCCAGCTCTAATTAAAAACAGTTTGGTTGCTGGCTTAAGCTTAACATGTGCTCACACAGCTTCTGAAAGAGATATTCTGCATTCAGTTCTGGCTGCAGGTTACCAGTTTCACCCCAGTGTATGGCCAGGTGTGCCTGGGTGCCAGCACAAAAGCTTCTGAGTGCCTATGGAGACATAATGCCTCTGTCTGGAGTGGGTGTAACTGGAGTGAGTGAACCTTCACATCATTCCCACGACCCAGAGACTGAAGGATAGCTTGTCCAGCCGAGTAGTACCTGTTGTGTGCCTGTGAGCTTTATGGAATGCAAGGACAGGCTTGGGGTTCTGTGTGCGCTGCAGAGCTCGCCTAGCTTCCTCCTTGTTCTAGCGAGGAAGAGATGCAGCCACAGGCATCTCTTAAAACCTCTTCTGTGGTAATATACAAGAGGTCAGCACTTGATGTTCGTGTTTCTAGCAACTTCAGTGTATAGCACAGTGATTAAGATAGTGAGGAAAGCAGAAGGATCTTGGCTTTTACTCCTCCTGGGTCTGATCCAAGTAGCATTAATATGACATGAGACGTTTTGTTGGTATTTGATTAACTGGGAGGCTTGTTCTTGTTTTGTGTGACACATTGTAAGTTAACCACCCGGCATGCCGACATGTGCGATTAAAAACAAACACTTAAAACTAAATTGAGGAGCCGGCTGCCAAGCGTGCCGCAGGGAGGGGCTGGCGCAGCCTGCCCCGCACGGCTCCACGGGGACAGGCCTCGCCCGCTGCTTCCCTGAGCTTGCCTCGGCACCTTCCCAGCTCACTGCTGTATTGCCGATATTTGTTCCAAAACATTTTATTCAGCTGTCTTGAGCAGTTAAAACACTCCCGACGAAATGTGGGAAGGGCAAATGGCAGCTTAGAGCCGCGTTGCTCGAGCAGCCCGCCCTCGGTGACGGCCCCTGTGTCGGGGGGCTGTGGGTCCCTCGGCGCGGAGCGGGGCTGCCCTGCTGCCGCCGCCCTGCAGGGGGCTGCCGAGGGCCGCCCGCCCGCCCCGGGCCCGGCGGCAGCCGCGGCGCTGCCGCTTTTATCCCAGAGCGCGATTGCACTTGCGGTTTTCCTCAGCTTAAATTCCGGGACAGCAAGAATTGGTCTGGGCTTATTTCATAATTAACTAATTAATTTCACAAATAAGACGTGGAGAGTAACAAAGCTTATTTTCCCTTGTCATTGCCTTCTTTATTACAAGATTTTTAACCTCACCTCCTTGTTAGCGTCCTTGCTGTGGAAACAATTCCTCGTTTCTCAGTCAGGAGCAGGCTGTTTTTAGAGGTAGTGTTACCCAAACAGAGAGCTGGGTTTGTGGTACTAAGCATCCAAAGGAGTGAATGCCATGGCATGCACAGTGGTTGTTGAAGTCTTGCTAACCTTTGGCTTTATTTTCGGACCTGAAATGAGCTTTCCCAGTGTTAACGAGAAACCGTCTGCTGATTCAATGGGCACTTTCAATTCCACTTAAAGCAAAATGTGCCCTCTGACCTGTGCACAGATGCTTGTGAAAACTCACAATCCTCTTGAGTGGAAGTGCTGACCTGCGATTCCGTGGCGTTGGGTGGCCTGGGAGGACCCCTGTTACCGCCTCCTGGAAGGACCGTGCTGCCAGAGGTGCGGGAGCGAGGGCGCTCCTACACCTGGCAGGGCGCGGGGCTGTGGTTGCTTCAGCACACGGCTCCTGTGGCTGTAGCAGGGCTGTTCTTGTCAGCTGAAAGCTTTTCTTCCAGGTTGTATGTAGAATTGTTCCTGAAGTAGAGTAGTTCATGAATTGATTATTGACTCTGTTAGAAAGTATTTTGGTGAAGAGCTAAGCACACCTTGTATAAAGCTATTTTGTTCTTTTGCAATATCAGTATCTGCTTTCTTTTCATTTGAGGCAAATACCAGGGGAAAAAATACCTTTAAACGTACCTGCTAATTCCCAAGTTGAGATTTTAAGCCTTTTGTGTGTAATGATTTTTTCCCCCCAGAGGAACAAATTTTATGCTTGCAGATCAAGAACTGACTAGATTAGAGGGGAAACAGCAGCAGCAAGTGAGCTGCTGGGGATACACACACAAACACACACACACACACACACACACACACACACACACACACACACACACACACACACACACACACACACACACACACATATTTTCCTGCTGCTGTCATGAATTACAGCCAAGACCAGAAATCTGTAAAGACACTTAAAGTGTGGAGCAAATAAGAGTGTTTCCAAATAGTTGGAGTCATGACATACCAGCAGTTCTTTTAAATGTCCTGTGAATTTATAGTAGCTTCTGGCTAAAAACTATTTTCAGAGTACTAAAGCAGAGTGTTTTTTCACCTGACTTCTTCTTGCAGCACAAAAAAATTGAGAGCTTCAGATGGAGATAAGGAGGGTTTTGCAAGGACAGCTTGGAAAAAATATTCTGACAGCCTCTCAGAAGGACCTAGTTGGAGTCCATTAGTAGTCATAGGTTTGATTTGACATCATGAGAAAGCTTTTAGTTCGGAGAAGCCAACCATCCCCTGCCCTCACTTTGTCTTGAACAAGCTCTTGTTCTCAGATGATCACTTGAGCTACATTGCTTCTCTCTGCCACACTGGAAAATGGAACTGTGAGTAATGAGTTGACAGCAAAGCAAATCTTCAACCTTTCTTGGAGTACCTAGGATGTTTTTGGGCCACTACAACTGATAAATAGGGAAAGGGTAGTCTTTGAATTGCACAGCACCTTTTAACTGCTGATGTAGTTCTTGTTGCTAAAACTTGTCAGAATTTTCCTTTCAGGTGTCCAGTCCTCAGATTCTGACATCCATCTCTGTTGAGCAACTGGAGTTTCACAGCCTTTAAAGGGTGGGTTTGAGGGGTGCAAGCCTCACCCCATGTATTTTTCCATTTTTGAGTGCTGAGTTTGGAATGGGCACTATTTGAGCTTAAAGCTGTCTTCATTGTTACATGCAGGGCAAGCTATCCTACATTGCTAGAGAAAACAATGTGATTTTGAACACTAAAGCAATAAATACATGCACAGCTGAGTGACTTTAGGACAAGGAGGGAGGAAGCACAGGAAGGGAAGAAGGAGGTAAGTAAACTGATTCTGGTGAAGGTCTTGACAAGAACATAATAATCTTAAATGAGATTTGTCCCCAGCAGACACTGAAGACATCCTGACCTTTTTTAATGCTGATTTATTCATCATGGGAATGGATTTTGTACCTCATCTACTCTGTGACTGATGGGCAGGAGTAATTTCTCTCTCAGTACAGAAGAGTACACTGTGGTAGACTCCATTTGCCACATTGACAAGTCCAGAATGCCATCAGCCACAGAGTTGGTTCAAGAAATATTTTCCTTTTCAGTCTTGCACTCTTAATGTGTGCCTAATATATGTGTAATGGTAGGATGGGGGAAAGGCTACTGAAATGTATGAAAGTTGAGTCATGAATTTCCTCTGCTAACTGAGATCTTCTCAGGTCACAAGGAAAAGGACTATCTATGGCTTTACTTAAAAGAATTCAAAGAAAAAAAAAAAAAAAAGGCAGTGAAGAAAATTTCACACACACCCCCAATCCAACTCATGCTCTTTCTCTTGTAACATAATATTATGAATCTATGCTTGGAAATACGGTCCTTCTATGTGTAGATTCTTTAATGACCGTGATCTCCATATCCTGAATTTGCTCTGTATGACTGTCTTGTCATGTAGTGGTCAGCCCTTTAGAAGGGACAGTTATATCTTTTGTTTCGAAATACTTGAGACAGATGATTTTTCACTACTTTTTCTTGTGGGTAGCATTGGGGCAAGAGTGGGAAATACAAGAAATGAGATGGCAAGATAATAACCTGTCAATCAATACCTGCTCAGTGTCTTTGGAGAGGCAGTAAAATATATTCAGGAGCTCAGCCAGCATGTCATTCAGACAGAGACAATACTGTGTGGCAGAAACCTGCAGGACTTGAGGGGTTTTAAGAAGGTTTGCACAGCTGGGCAGCAAGTCATTGTTTCTCTGATATGTTTGGAGTTCTGTTGTTGGCTGATTTGGGACTTGCTTGGGATCTCAGCTTCTTCATTCAGAAGTCTTTAAAACTTCTGAATGAAATGTGAGGCAGGTGTAAAACTGTTGCACAAAACCTGTGGTATCTGAGGAAGTTTGCCTATGTTTTCTGGAAGTTTCTTGAAGTAGAGGCATGTTTATAGTGATTTAAGAAATTGAATTTAATAATAGGTTGATATTTTTCCCTTTAATCTTCTTCCAGGGTTACTCTGGTCTGGTTGGTTGCAGAGGACACTTCAGTGAACTAACTTAAGTCACAGCAGGGGCAAACAGGTCAAGTAGTCAGCTTGAAACAAAATCTTTGTGTTACCTTCCTCATTTCTAGGGATTTTTCTCTAATGACACATGCATTGAATGTAACTAGTAGTCTCTGAAAAAGACTGATCTTATTCTCTTTATCTCAGAAAATCAAAGCTTGTATCATGTTAATTTCACAGGACTCTCTAAGTCTCAACTGCATCTTCTGAGGCTGACTGCTCCTTATCAATGTCAGATGTACTATTATTAAAAATAGAAAACTTTTACATACTAGGAAATTAATATAGAAATGCCATCTAGTATACTGGACTTCATACTGAAATTAATGGAGGTCATGTGGGATTTTTTTCTTTTTATTTGTAATTCATCTATAATTATAAGAGAGCTTCCTTTTATCTGTCTAAATAAGCCTTTGCAGAATACGAAAATTCTACCACTGAATTTTGCACTTGCCTATTACATGATAAACAGTGCCTTGGTATTTGACAGCTGCATGATAAAAGCCTTGGTATTTGCAGAAGAATGAGGATGCTTGCCAGGACAGGATGATTTAATTTCCTCACACTCTTTGCTGCTACTGGACATCTGACTTTTTTTCCCCTTTTATCTTTAGTGATTCTTTCCTTCTTTCACTTTGAAAAGATAATCTACCACTGCCTCTTTGCTTTCATGGCTGTTTGCTGACCTTTAACAAGCCCTGTAAGCATTCAGCCAGGTTGTAGGAGTTGTACACTTTTTAACTAATAAGGAAGTTACAGAGCTGGTAAATATTCCAATAGCAGTGAAACTTTTTTAATTGCGTAGACCCCAAAAAGAATGGCTCTAAAGGGACAAAAGGAATAATCATTACAGAAGTGTCCTTTCCCAAAGAGTTGCTACCTTTTTAATAAAGTTTCTCTATAATACCAGTTCTACTTTGGATTTCCCCTTTTCTCCATAAAGTATTGGTACTAGAACAACTGTGGTATTCTGAATCGTTTCCACAGCTTTAGCCCCCAGACCAGAACCCTGGATACGGTTTGTGTTGATTGCTCTCCCCAAACTCTTCACCTTTTCCTTATTTGTATCTGTATGGATCTCATGATAAAGCTGAGACATACTGTGAGACAGTAAGGTAGTACTCTTGGGGTTTTCTTTAACGTTTAATATGTTTGGGTATTTAATTTCAAGTCTGACATTAAATTTAATAAGTTAAATAATTCTTTAAAAAAGTCCTTAATTAAACAATTTCATGCTGCTCTTCAAATACAGCTTTCCAGTCTCTCTGTAAAATGTAGCCATGCTGCTGCTTAGCTTGTGCAATAAAACCATAATGGCCTGTGTGACAGTGTCCAATGTGCTGTGATGTTCTCAAGGCTTAGGATTCATTTCATTTTGGAGGGTGAGAATCTATGCCTAATCAAATGAGTGAGTCTGGTGTTAACAAGATGCCAAGTTCTCTAGTATTTCCAGCTGATGGTGGATAATAAGTGCATTGTTAATGGAATGCTGACACCTCTTCCATGCTTTTCCTTCTCAGAGGGCTTAAATAAGCTTTTGAAATAACCTTTGGAATTTTAATCATTACTAAGTACAACATTTTTTCTTTGGTTTTCCTTTTTCTGCTAGCCATACTGTATTTTCTTGCAAGGGCTGCATCAGAGATAATAACATCTAGATGACTGAAAGTGATAACCTGGTGTTGTTTCTCACTAAAAGAGAAAAGAAAATCCTGTTTGTGGGTTTCTACCAGGAAACCCCTTAGCACTGGCATGGCACTGTCCAAATTTACATGCAGGATCCAACTCCCAAAGATAACAAAAAAGAATTTTTCTGATTTTTTTTCCTTCTCTTAAAATGAATGTGCTTAATCTGCCGTGATCCGTAGCCTAAATGTTTTGTGGGTTACTTGTGTAAGATTGGCTAAAAACATGGGCTTGTAAGGACTGCTTGTCTCTCTGCTAGTAGTTTCCAACTTACCCACCATATTTAAGGAAATCTGAAATACATTCTATTGTGTAACACCTATAAAGCACAAAGGATTGCAGAAGATCAGTCTCCATGAAGTGAAGGATTCCTTCTTGCAGTTGATCAGTCAGAATCCCTGGAATATGTTGGACTGGGTTACAGCTGCAGTTTTGGGGGTCTCTTGTGTCACGGGACAGACAGCTTAATTTTCAGTTCTGCCAATTATTCTTCAAGTACCAAGCTACCTCTTTGGGTCTGAATGACTACCTCCTTATGATACTGTGCCTGACAGTTTCAAATGACATATGCCAAAAAGGAACCATCTAGCTTAATTTTTAACTTGTCAAAGAAATAAATTACTTCTTTGTTGTTTTAAATGACTCATTGTTTCCCCTCAAGCTGTTAAAACAGGTGCATATTTGGATGGATTATGATCTAAAAGATCATATTATATGGGAGGAGTCAGCCTTTTCTCCCAGGCAGCTAGTCATAGGAGAAGAGAAAATAGCTTCAAGCTGTGCCAGGAGAGGTTCAAGTTGAACATCAGGAAAATTTTCTTCACTGTAAAGGGATTAAGCATTGGAATGGGCTGGAGAGGTGGTGGAGTCACCATCCCTGGAAGTGTACAAAAAATGTGGCATTTAGTGCTATGGTTTGGTTGACATGGTAGTGTTCAGTCGAAGGCTGGACTTGATGATCATGAAGGTCTTTTCCAACATCAATTATTTCTATCATGTGCATCCTGCTCAGTCCTAGAGATAGCAGTGTCATCATTTATCATTTAAAACCTAACCGACACCCCTGTAATTTGCTCTATTATTAGTGGCCAGGATACAGTGCAAGTATGTAATAAATTTTTTTTTCTTACCTTATATTATAAAATTTTCAAGTAGGCAAAACTAGTCTAAGAACACTTTGGTCAATAATGAACTCAGTAGGTAGGTCTAGGTAAGGAAATGTTGACCTTTTTTCCGACACCTCTGGACACACTGCTTGCAGCAGGTTTTTAACTTCCATTCCAGAACTTCTGTTGCTCTGCAGCATAGTGGGACTATTTTGATACAATCCTTTCATTTTACCATAAATCATGAGGATGGGAAAAGGGCTGGAGAAGTTTTCCTGAGCATACTTTCTCTAGTGCACATCTAACTTTTCTGATCCTCATCAAGAACTCTTGGTATTTTTTCTTAGTTTTGTACGACTATGTGGATGCTTACTGTTTGGTGGAAATGAGTTTAATCTGAAACAGATCTTGTTTCTTCTGTGAAAGATGTGAAGTTGTCCTGAGAGGATTTTACAACAGAAATTTCTACTTGAACGATGTTATGTTTCTGGTGGAACCCAAGAGATGTGAATTCCATCATCAAGCCTCTACGTATAATTAGAAGGATAGTGAATTGGGAGGCTAAGGTTCATAACTGTGGTATCTGACCTGAATTTGATCCCTTGGATTTGATTCATGTTTTATGCTTCTGTTCATGCTCTTTCAGTGTCTGCAACTTTTGATTTAACAAATATAACCTAGTTCATGTAAAAAAAACCCCAAACCACAAAACAAACAACCGTGTTGCTACTGATGTTATATTTTAATTGGACAATTGTATAGCTTAGAGGATGGGCCACAAAGGAACAGCCAATTACTCTGTGTCTGTCTACAAGCCTTTTCGTTACAGAATACTGATTAAGATTGTATAGTTTCATACTGTTTCATGTTATTGATTTCTACCAACCCCAAGTCAACGGTTCATTAATTGACAATTACCTTTTTTCACCATGTTTCAGAAAAGTGACGTGAGCAACCTGAGGTGTTAAGTTCAATTTCAACTAGGTATCAGTATGCCTGTTTAATCTCTAACAAGACCCATTAGGTTCCCTGTTTCAATTTTACACAGAACATAAAGGCATCTCCACAGGGAGGCTATGACCCTCTCAGTATAAGGAGAGCAAAGATAGTCTTTACAGAAATAATAGGGAATATCTGTGGAAGGGCTTTTTGCCCATCTGTGTTGACAGGAGGAAATCAATATTTTGCTTATCAGAAATGCTGCCGTAAAGTTGGGGGCCATTGACACGTAGCAGCTCACTTGAGTTGTACCTTTAATTTGTTTCGCTGTATGTGTTGTGTTGGAGTTGTTGGATACAAGAAGTGAAATCTTTGTTTTACATGTCAGAAGGACAGATTCAATTCTTTTTGGGGGACGAACCTTGTGTATGAAACTTTGTTTTGTAAGATAAACATGGCCTTTGTTCAAGACTCTTCCCCAAAACACTTGCCTAGGTTATGTAAAGCAGTCAGCCTTTGATCAACAGTATGCTACATCTACCCTTCTAGCACCTTCATCTAGGTCATCTAGTGCCACTAGTTAGTCCTTCAAGTTCCATGTCCTACCAGGCAAGACAGCTCTGTTCCTGAATTTCAATCCTTTTGGAAGTGGCAGTACAGAGCTTGAGGACATCAGCATGCTGATCATGCCACAACCCCAGACTCTTCATGAGCTTTCCCAACAGTGCTCAACTACAGTGAGACCCTTCTCTGTGTTCAGGAGATGTGCTTCAGGGCAAAGGAACAATTGGCACAACCACCTTTGAGTTTAATCAGAAAACTGAAAACTGAGCTGTTGAGAGCAGCTCTACCTACTCTGGCCTGTGTCAGCAGGACTTTATAATGGTGAGTGGCATGAGAAGTTTTCTCATTGTGCTTGCTGCTTGTTCAAGCCAAGAGCAAAAGTCATC
This sequence comes from Serinus canaria, assembly GCF_022539315.1. Lineage (NCBI taxonomy): Eukaryota > Metazoa > Chordata > Aves > Passeriformes > Fringillidae > Serinus > Serinus canaria. The sequence goes on along the minus strand of NC_066319.1, from coordinate 24,526,780 downwards.
AGCGCCGTGGTGCTTCAGTTGATGTTTCTTGGTCTCGTGAGGAGGCTCAGTGCTATGAAGTTATGCCGGAGTTTGCCCATTTGTAAAGTAATTGTTGCTTTTCCCAGTCCTTGTCATCTTGTGCACTTCTGTGTCCCACTGCGCTCCACTTGCATGCTCTTGACAAATACATGATGAGTTACATTTGCCTCGGAAAGGTTTGTCTTCTGGCTGTTGCCTGAGCTGCTCCCCTACCTGACACAAGTTTGTAAGATCCTTCAAATACACATCAGTCTGAGGTGGAAGGAAGTTTGTTTGTCAGTATAAATGAACTCATGTTTGGAGCATGCAGGGCCATGTGTCTGCCACTAATTTGAAACCTCCTGCTTGTTACATGACAAATTCAGATGGCAAAAAGTAACTTGTGCTTACTGTTGCAAGGCCAAAGGTCAGGAACTTGATTCCGAATGTAGAGAGATGAGAAATTTTGTATTATTATTTTCAAATAGTTACCAGGATCTTCACTCAGTTTTGTAAAATGATTAGTTAGAGACAATCTCTGAGATCTCTCCCTGGCTGTTACTATTGTGTTGCTCCATAGAATTCATTTTTCTGTCTTCTTGTTTTAGTTCTGATTCACTGGGTAACCTCAGTGACTCAAAATTAGAAGATGATCTTCAGAGAGTTTCTTGGGAAGCTGGTGTTAATTTAGATTAAAGTAGTCTTCAGAATGTCTTGGGTACTGTCCAAGTAGAGACTATAATCCCTCTTTCCCAAAAGTTATTAATTCATTGATTATTAATTGTATCAATGTTATCCTCAAGAACTTGTGACTGGCACACAAGGACTCCAGGTTTTAAGCCATTTCTCTTTGTTCTTCATACTTTCTTTCCATTTTTTTCCTGATGTGGATTTTAATAAGAGATCATTATAATATTACTTTGAAATAATATTTTGTTTTGTTACTGCTAAGTATATCACTGTAAATATCTACAGTTTTGTTTTTTTTCAGTTAGTCTCTCTAAGAACAAAGGAGATTTATGGTTCAATTACAGACATTTCGATCTTTAATGAGTTGTGATAGAGGAGATTGTAGCAATTTTCATTGAGCCAGAATTTGTTACCACTGTTTTCCAAAGAAACAGTTACAGCGTTTTTCATGCTGATGAGTTTAAATATTAATTTTAGCTTCTCTTCAGGTTAAATAGTCAATCCATTTGAAGTTGATTTCAAAAATTCTGCTGACTTGAAAAGCATCAGTATTTTACCCTTCATTTCCTCTTTCCCATCTTAGAAAAATATTATTTTTCCTTTAGCTATTGCATCAGGCAGAAGCGTGTTTCTGAGATTACTGTACATCCATTACATACATGCAGCCCTATACCCATGTTGGTTTCCCACAACCTCACTTTTGTTTATTATTATAACCTCACTTGTCTTGATCTGTTTTAGAATTGAATCTCTCCTGTGCTTCATTTCAGGATGAGGTAATATTAAGGAAGAGGTGGTTGTTTTGGTTTTGTGGTTTGTTTGTGTGTTTTACTGGCTTTTCCCAGAGGAGAAGGAGCTGGTTTTAACATTCCCTGTCCCCCTCTCCTCCTCTCCTTGCTTTATTTGGTTTTATTTCTGTAGTGGGTTTGGAAGGGTAAAAGATACAATAAACTGCAATTTTTTTTTTCTTTCACACTTAAAGGATTTGAAGCTTGGTAGGTCTCCTTTTTTTTTTCTTTAAGCCATTGACACAAACAGAATTGATGTGAAGCCTCAGGCCTTCCTTTGCTGAATTTGTCTAGAGCATGAAGAATCTCATTATTACAGAGTGCACTTGAAGCTTGAAGTACAGAGAGGATGATGACTACATTGATAGTTAACTGCTGCACCCTATGAGTCAGTGTCATCAGTGCATTTAATGTCTAGGCTTGTGCCAGCATTCACATTCATGTGCTTGAGTGATGGCAGACAATAATGACTCATGCTTCATTTACTGGTGTCCTATCACTTTTTCTCTGGCTTCATGGACTTTTCGTGTAATCTCAAAGAGCAATTACTGGGAAAGAATGAAGTCTCTATGCATGAATGAGGGTCAGAGAACTCAGAGGGACGATGAACATTGTTTTACCTACGAAAACAGGATGTTCTTGTTTCTTCAGTTTTCCTGGTTTGTGTCATGTTTTCTGATTTTATCAGTCATTTAAGATCCCATGTTGCAGGTTTAGCCCTTGAAATTCATACAGTAGGTGGCTGTGTTCATTTGTCCCCTTCTCGGTTGAAAAGTAAAGTAGATGTGGTTGTTCCAGTTTAAAAATTAAAGCAAACGGAAACTGTGATATTTAAATATGTTGTACCAAAAGTGGTTCCACAATTTCCATCTATATGGAGAAAATATTGTGTTGTACTAATAAAGATGTGGAGGGATTTTAAGCTCATTATTACTTAAATAAATACTGCTTTAATAAATTAAATTTATTAATTATTTATTATCTAAACAGAGAACCTTCAAAAAGTACTAGGCGAAAGATGTGGCACTTACAATCCTGCCTCCTCTCTATTCCCTGTTTTCCTTCCTGGCAGAGGCAATGCAGAGCATTGTAGCTGATGCCATAACTGTGTGACTGTAAAGTGACCAAACCAGGGTCTATTCTAAAGCTGCTTTTTGATGCAGCATCACATGGTCTGAAAGTTGCAAAAAATTGACCACCTTGATGTGTTTCTCAAAGAGCTGTAAGGTAAGAGGCGTCCGCAGCTATTGAATATGGAATATTGCAAAAAGGAAGTTTTAGGTCATATTCGGAAATGAGAAAATATTTTCTGGCATGACTAGTCAAACATCTGTGAGAGCTCTGGGTTTTTGTTTGACTCAAGTCAGATGGGGAGTGTTTTGCAAATTCTCTTGTGTGTATGAACAACTAAAATTGTTTTCTCATTAGTGGGACTGAGAACTGTAAACTCAACTATCTACAAGAGGAAATAAAGAGATATATTAGAAAATGTTGGGTGAGAGGCAGATTTTTGAGGAAGTGTAAAGATGGTCATGTTGGCTGCAGGTCTCTTTCTTCCTCCAGTTGAGAAAGAAACTAAGGCAACTTAGAGGATCTAATGCATGCATTTTAAGGCAGCTTTGCACGTAGTCCAATAGGTTTGCAGAGCAATGGCTGTGGCTCTTTAAAAATGAGGAAGCTGATATAAATATTAGTTCTCAAATGAAGGTATTTCCTTGTAGAAATATTGAAAAGGAAAACTTGGGAAACAGCTCTCTGCCACAGCAGCTGAGGACCAAGAGTGTTGCTTAGCAAACAAGGATGAAGCTGTGTGAGATCTCCTTCTGCCTGTGAAACTCTTGATATTCCTCAGCTGAAGAGTGGCAATCTCTGTTGCAGATGTTTAGCCACATGCTATATACATTTGCAGTGCTCCTTGGGGAACGGTGCGTCTTTATCACCGGTTCAAAAATCCTGAATACGTGCATAGTGTGTTAGCCACTTCTCCTGCCTTTGCAGACTGGTCCTTCTGAGATGGTGCAGCATTTGAGACATCAGTAGCACCCTGACTATCAATAACTTGGTGGTGGCTTCTGCACCTTGTTACATTTTAGGGGACAGTGGTTTGAAATCTGTTCTTTTTAAAGTACAGTTTTGGGTCAGAACTTAATTACAGCCTGGCAGGCAACGATACCAAGTGATGCTGAAAGATGATAGCATGCACTTACACCAGCCTGAGAGATACACTCATGGCCTTCCTTAGATCTCTAGGGTGTAAGCTGGAATTGCAGTCTTAACTCTGCAACAAAATTGTGGTTTTGTTCAGTATCTAGGCTTCCCCTCACCAACCCATTATGAGCTCTGCTCACCATCATTAGGGCTGTGCCCTGTCTGAATGCTCACAGATGTACTAGGCTCTTTTTGAGGCCATATTCCTAGCTGCTTGTGTTACCCTTGGAACAAGATAGACTTTTTTCCCCTTTTAGTGATCAATCTTCTTCAATTTATTTTAAAAATTAAAAGCAATTAGGAAGTTTTAATAAAAGGCTGAATATCAGATAAACTTGCTACCCATTAACAAAATCACTAGAAGACAGTGCTTCCTATAGGGAGTTAGAAGGGATGTAAAGAGAGCAGGGCTGGAGTTTCTTCCCTGAATTATCATTATGCTGTGTAATGAAGCAGAAGCTTACACAGCCATGAACTAATTTGTTATGGCTCCTCATGAGGTCTGCAGTCCAGCTGGAGAGAGGTAAAGAGATGACAGTAGTTTGTTAGGGAAGGGAAGGAGGACACTTTCTTTAATAAGTTTTTTGAATTTTTAGATTTTCTAATGCCATCTCTGTTCAAAAGCCATTTGGATTAAATCAGTTGTGGCTGATCCATAAATTGTTAGTGCTTACTTTCTTCCCCTGTTCCCCTCCTCCTGTGCCATTTTTTCCATTTTTTTTTTTTAACATCACGAGTGCAAAAAGAAAAGGTGGCTAAACACTGATGAACGATGCTGTTCACACATTTTAGTCATCTGTTACCAGCTTTAAGGGTAGGATGCTGTTTTGGATCTGTTTAAATGAGAAATATGTTTATCACAAGTGTGCTGAGCTGTGCTTCCTTTTTTGATTCCTTAATTTTTAATGTGTAATGATTCTGCTGAAAGCACTTTTCTTCACATTTTTCTTAAAGCACTGCAAACTTCATTAACAAGAGCAGCACTGTTGTAAGGTGCAGTGTGTTGCTACTGTATTAAATAATATATATTTGAAAACTGCATTTAAAATGATGGTTTGAAGTTATGTTTCCCATGAGCAGAACAGAGGAACTGCTACTTTGTCCTTAATTCACCTTGTTATGTTACAGATTGCAAGAAATACAAGAACAGTAATGTTTGGAGAAAGTTGTTTTCTGCTTATGGTTTTTATCACTGTGATCTGTTGTTTTCAACATAGGTTGTAGAGAATGTCCTAATATTTTTTTTTATTAACAGATTTCAGTTTATCTTGCAATGAGAAATATGATGAAACATGTTTAAATAATTTAATCCTATAGCTCAGAAATCTCTTAAACTTTGTTTCTGAAAACATGAAGCTAGGGTTTCATCTCTGAAGCTAATATCCTGGATGTAGAAAAGAGATCTTTCAAGGTCTTTACTAACATTTGATGCACCAGGTACTAGAAGTTAGTTTTCCTGCTTGGTAGCTCACCATTCTGTTAGATGGTGCCTGTTTATGTAGCCCTTTAACACATGCAATATTTTGCTTTTTACAGATGAAAATGGTATTTTTATTTTATTGTTTGTCTTATTCCTTGTATTAGAGTTCCTTCTTTAGGATTATGGAGTCCCTGACTGAGATTTTAACAGCAAAACAAGCATATGTGCTAGTGTGAATCACAGTTGCTACCAGGTTTGCTTGCAAGTGGTCCCAGAGTGCATCTCTGTCTCTTACAATCTGGCTTTTCTGGCATGGGGCTCATTTGCTTTCCCTTGATATGGAACAGAGATTTTTTTCTGAAGCCCTTTATCACTCAACACCCTTCCCTCCCCTGCATGAAGTGTAGCACACCCAAGACTGCAGAGTGTCTGTCATTTCTCTTTAGCTTCCCAAGGACTTTTTGGAGGGAAAAAAAAATCCAATTCCTGTGTTGCAGCAAAGGGGATGTTACCTACTTGTCACTGACAACCATTCTTGCTCTTTTGGCTGTCTTTTAAAATGCTAGGGTACTTAGGAGCAGCACTCTCAAATTTTAGGTATTTTTTGCATACTTGGAGAATGCCACATAGTTCCTCTGACAGTTTTAGACAACTAGTGTCTTCTTGCAGGAAAGAAATGTGCAGAATGTTTGTACTTCCATTTTGATTTTGAGTTTGTCATAATGAGCTTGGATAAATTGACATCTAGGGAATATTGACACAGCACAAACTTACCAAACAATGATACAACATTTATATGTCTTGAATCTACTGGTGTACCTTGCCCCTTGCTTTTGTACAGAAGAAGAGGGTGAGAAACTCTTTTGTATGTTCATCAGGTATGTTTGCCTGCCTGACTCCAGCAACCATGCCCACTCATATTCAAGGTGAATTCTCAGTAACTGGTCATCAGGTTCCTAATTTGTCTTGTACAGAATGCCTAACTCCCCTGTTTGCTGAAACTTACAAAAATTTGTAGAAGGGAAAAAACAAAGCAGAAACTCCCCGGTGAATAAAATGCCAAAAAGAAATTAAACACTAGTCACAGCAAAGGTGGAGAGTGTTGCCTTGCAGATGAATTCTGGTACTGTCTGACAGGTGTTTAATACTTAGGGTAAACTAACCAGTGGTTCAGAAAACCCTGGAATTTTGGTGTCATGAACAAAGTAAATGCATTTCTATCTCTTAAAGCAGAAAGACAGCCTCTAAACTGCAGAAGCTGAACACAGTCAGGAAGACTCTGAATTGATAATCATAGAGACATGTAACTAACTTGTGAAATCGGTTGATATGATGAGTATACCTCCTTTAGTTTTAAGAATTTGGTTGTTGAGAAAGATGGTATTGAGAGCAGCAGTACAGAAGTGCCATTTGTGAATAAGTCTCTTGTCTAGTGGTGACTGCCTTGCTGCTTTACTGCTAATGTGTAGAGATTGTAAAACAACACTCTGTATGCACATCTAACTGCAAATACATATATGTTAAAAATGGCATTCAGAATGGGGGGAATAAACACTTTGTTAGGTTAAAGAAAAATTATCTTAGGGCAAACGTTATATTGAATTGGCACAAAAATAAAGGGTAGTGACCGCTGCACAGGCAAAAGGAAGCAAATTATTCCATTGCATAAAACTGTATTATGTGTGATTGGCAGAAAGCAGAAGGGAAAAACTTTTCCTTCTCTCACACAATAACAATCCAGAACAATGATTCTTTTGTGGGAATAACTTTGATGCCATGTTCCAAAAGTGAATCCACATGGTTCCAAGTCAGTACATTTCCCCCACTTGTAATGTTGGCTGAATTAAATTTCCTTTTGGAGAGCTTGTTTGATAGCTCCTTTGGTCACTCCATGAAACAAGAGGATTCATCTCACAGTGTCTATTTGGTAATAACATATCATTTTGATTTCAGAATAATAAACCAATATGCTATTGCAACAGGTCAAGCATTGCTAGGCCATAGTGTACCTTGGACATGTGAGAAAGCTTCTTTTAATTTAAAGGTAAACCTCACCATGTCTCATATGTGTCTGAGGATAACTTAGGCAGGGAATGCTATAATGGTGTTCTTCTGAAAGTCATTTGAAGTTATTTTGTTTAGTGTATATCAATACAGTTTAAATATATAACTTTCATTTCTTCCTTCCCATTAGCTTTCCCAGTTCTGCTTGTAGAGCAATTATCTTTAAAATCAAAATAGACGACTGTTAAACTGAGATCTTAAGCAGTGTGCTTAGATCTTAAATAAAGTTTAAGATCTGATGCATTTAGGAACAACGGCTACTGCCATTTTGTTTTGCTGTGACTATTACTAACCACAGTGATAGAAAATAATGGAAAGTGCATCCCTTTTTTTAGCTGCTTCAGACCAGTCCACTTCACTGTCATAAGCTGCTGAAAAAGGTGAGTTTGAGCTGGATTGTGATATAACGTACACGCACACACACACTGGCTGGGCTTTGTAATGGAGGTTGTGACCCCTGAAAGTGATAACATTCCCATGTGTATTTTCCTGGTGATTTTTTTTTGAAGGTACAGCATGCTTTTAGAAGTCACCTCATTTGTAGCATGGTTTTAGGTCATAGAGCCAAATTGTCATTTTTAGTAGCCTGAAGACAGAAGGATGTTGCCACTCCAGTATGTTCTCAAAATAAAATCCTGAAGATGTGTAGAGGAGGGAATGTGGCATATCAAACCCCTTGCTTGTCATCCCTGTTAACACATTTGAAACCTTTCAGATTATGTTATTCTTTAGTGGTGAGGCTTCTATTTATGTAGATCAGGAGGATTGTTGACTGCTTGGCCCCAATAAGTTGGCATATGTGTGGTGATTCTTCCACTAGACTAGGTTGGTTAAAGCTCCATCTAGCCTGGATGTTGAACACTTCCAAGGATGGGGCATCCACAACTTGTATGGGATGTCTCAGTGCCTCACCACCTACATAGTGAAAAATTTCTCCTTAATAACTAAAATAAGCCTACCCTCTTCCAGTTTAAAGACATTCCCTTTGTCCTTATAACTACATGCCTTTGTAGAAGTTCCTCTCCAGCTTTCTTCAAGACCCCCTTTTAAGGTACTGGAAGGTTGCTGTAAGATCCCTCAGAGCCTTCTGTCCTCCAGGCTGAATAACCCCAACTTTCTCAGCCTGTCTTCACAGGAGAAGTGCTCCAGCCCTTTAGATCATCTTTCTTGCCCTCCTCCGTACTTTCTCCAACAGGTCTATGCCCTTCTTATGTTGGAGACCCCAGAGCTGGATGCAGTGCTTCAAGAGAGGTCTCACCAAAGTAGAGTAGAGAAGCAGAGTAATCTCCCCCAACCTGCTGTCCACGCTGCTTTTGGCGCAGCCCAGGATATGGTTGGCTTTCTGGGCTGCAGGAGCACACTGCTGGGTCATGCTGAGCCTCTCTCCCCATAGTCCCCCCCAGTTCTTCTCCTCAGGGCTGTTAGCAATCCATTTTCTGCTAGCATGTATTTGTACTTGGGATTGCCCCAACCAATGTGCAGGACCTTCCACTGACCATGTTGTACTTCATGAGGTTCACACAGACCCAACTCTCAAGCCTGCCAAGGTCCCTCTGGAAGTCATCCTTTCCCTCCAGAGTGCCAACGACAGCACAAAGCCTGGTGCTGTCAGAGCCTTGCTGAGGCTGTGCTCAGTCCCACTGTCCATGTCACCAACAATGGTGTTCAACAGTGCCGGTCCCAGTACCAAGCCCTGGGGAACAGCACTCATCACTGATCTCCACCTGGACATTGAGCTGTTGACTGCAACTCTCTGATTGTGACCATCCCACCAGTTGCTTGTTCACCACGTCATCCATCTGTCAAATCAGGCCATGCCTCTCCAATCTGAGACAAGGATGTCATGTGGGACAGTGTGAAATGTTTTGCCATGTCCAGAATGTTCATCTTTGCAGTTCTCAGAACATTACCACCTGGTCATGGAGCTGTGTACATTACACTGTAGTTTGGCACCCTCTTTCTTTACAACATTTCTTGAAGGTAAAAGATAACACACTTAATACTTAGAAATTATATTTATTTATATAAATTATAAAGTCAAATTCTCTTGCTTCAATTCTGTTTCTAGCTTTGTCCTCAGCCAGCTGTTGTGCTAGGGCTCTGCTACTTTGACAGCTCTACTAAATTTTTAACTTCAAATAGCATGAAAATAAATCCAGCCTGCCAACTCTGCATTTAAATCCAAACAGTGCAGAGGCACTTGTAACAAAGCAGTATGAGAGCTCTGATGCTCCTGTCATTCAGTTTCTTCCTAACATGTGTCACCTGGCAGTTTTTATGATTCTAAAATTTTCCTAAGTTGAATCTAGCACTGTGAGACCTCGTTGTATTGTATTTTGTTTGACTGTAGGCTGGAGAAGTGCTTCTTCACACAGTACTCTATGGCTTTTGCTCAGAAGCCTATGGATAATGTAATCTTGTCCCACAGTGAGAGCAGAGGTTTGGGCTGTTTTTCTGTATTACAAGGCAGCCATGCTGAAGTCTTCACTCTGATAAGAGTAGTTATCCTAGCTCATGCTGATTCAGCAGTGCAGTGTCTGAGTCTGTGCTCCCTGCTTTGTGGGGTGACATTCCGTAGGAGGATGGATTGCAAGCAACCTAGCCCCTGATGCGTTGTAGCTCTACTAACTAGCAAAACCAGCCATGCCCCTAGTAGGTCACAGCTATGTCCAATAAGGATGGGTGTTATAAAAGAGTGGGTTAGGTGGTTGAGAAGAGAGGTCTGCTGTGAGGAGTTTAGGGTCTGCTGGCTGTCAGCAAGCTGTGTGAGGGACAGACAGGGTTAGGCTATTCTGCATGGAGAAACAAGTTCCTTGTCCGTCTCATCTCTGTCTCTAACATCAGGTCTGTAGTGACAGATTTTTTTTCTTTCTCTAGTCTCAATTCCCCCTCCAGTTCTGAGAAACTGTAAGCCAGAGCAGCATTTTTCTTCATACTTTTTGGTTATCTATAGTGCTGATGAGATTGATACACTGTAGATCTGCCATGCACTAAGGCAGGCCATGCTGTTCTGTACGCTAGTTCAGTGAGCACAGCTAGACAGAAGGCTTCCAAAGGCTTGTCAGCTTTCACTACAGCAAGAAGCATTGGTGTCCTTGGGTCTTTGTTCCAGGGATCATTTGTAATGCTAGTGAAACTCTGTGAGTATCTGCAGGATAAACCATATCTTGGACTTCAGTAACCATCAATGACCCTAGTTTCTACTCTTTTCCTCTAGGCTCTGTTGTTAGGTAGAATAGGCAGCACATAATTTTACAAAGTTATCTATTTTTGCTCTTTTTCATGCTAATACTGAAGATATTGCTACTTCCTCAAATTGTTACATATACAGAAACAGTACGTCTGTGATGTTAAGCCTTTTGCTTTTAGGTAGCTATGCAGGTGTGGGTGGAGAAATAGGAGATGAGTTATTTTTCTATTTTTATGAGTTCCCTGTGTCTCTGGAGAAGAGTAATATTGCCCACACCATAAGAACAGGTGTAAGAAAATTAAAGCGTATTCTGGTAGCACACATGCAGTAATTAAGCTTAATATAGTTTAAACAGGCGCTCAAAGTTAGGAGGTACAGTAGGATACTTAAAATGAGAACAACTGAAAATAATTTTGGCTGATGAAAACTTTGATCAGTAATGGAAGCTGGTTGTACTCTTGTTCATTTAGGTTATTATAAGGTCAAGTTCTAAGATAATATTAGTTCAGGAAGGCAGTGGTTGTAGCCTGTGTGGGAGGGAGGGAATTCTTTGTTTCCACTTCATTAATTATCCAGCTCTAGACAGATTATGATCTACCTGGGAGCCAGAAACTCTCATTGGGGTACTTCACCCTAGGCTGGAAGCAGCAGCACAAAGTGGTGGTGGGACCCTTTCCCTGAATCTTATCTTCTCAAGGCAGGGGAAACCATTACATTGGTGTGATTTTTTTCAAGCATTTTCAGTATCAACTGACATTGCCACTCCCCCTTCCCTTGCCCCCCAGACAAGCAAACCAAAATCTAACCCAAAACCTCAAAAAGTAACTGCTTTGATGTGACATTTTTTGAGGAAGAACTTGGCATCAACTGGTGCTGGAGTAGATAGGCTGTATAAGGGCCAATGTACAAGGCCAGCATGCTGCAAAGAAGCACAGAAAACATGAATATTATGAGAGTGTACTTGTACTGTTTTCTAATGTTTTGGGTACTGTTTGTGTTCAGAGTAGCAATATGAACATTGGCGGTTTCGGATCAAGGAAAAAAGTGAAATGGAGCAATTCCAGTTTTGAATGAAGTGAAATCCTGGCCCTAGTACAAGATGTCATTTTGCACAGTGGGAAGTGACTGTACACCTTCCAGACAAACTTTTGCTAACTCCTAAATCTTAAAATGAGCCAGTGTTTCTTCAATAAAGACTTGCTCTACCAGTTCTCATCTTGATGCTTCCCATATCACTTTGCTGGGAATTCATTTCTAATCCTTTTTCGGTGGGTGGACATGACACTTCAAGAACTTTAGGATGATGTCAAATTTGACTTGAACAGAGTTGCAGCAGAGATGCAGTGGTATGATTCAGATGAGTTCTCACCATGTCTTAATTTTGGGAAAGGAGTTCTTAAATCTGGTTGTACACTAATGAAGCACAATCAACATATTTTCCTTGCCACCTCATCTCACGACATTGTTTCTTCCTGTGGCTCATCCTTTCTGTGACTGAGTTTGTTTTTTAAGGCAAACAGTCCCTGTGTGAAAGGACTGTGTAACTTTCTGACAGATTTAATGCAAGTGGTAGCCTAGCAGAGTTAGTTTTCAAGTCCAAGGCAGGTGTTTGATTTTGTAATTTTAATGAAATGGGGTTAAAGGTGGAAAAGACTTAGAAGTCATCCTGTCCATCCTTCAGCTGATGCTTGGGTCATGAAACATTAGACTCTTGTGGTGTTTGTTAATGCTGCAGCATGAGATTGTCCAGACTGATTTGTTCATCCACCCATCATCATCTTGGCCTGGAAAATGGTGTCAGATATGATTGTCATTCTTGTGTTTTGGGCTGGCAGATTATTGTTGTTGGTTTCAACTACCATTGCAGCAGGCAAAGAAAATAGGCCTTTTCCTCCCCCCTCAAATTCAATTACAGCTTTGGTTGTGGATATCAAATACATTCATAATATCAAAGAACAAAAATAGTCTAAAGATGTTTGTCATAGCCATAGGCTGCAATATCATACTGACTCATTTCTGTGTGCAGTGAACTATTAGAGAGGGAGAAAAAGGGGGAGATGAAGCGTGGTGCAGATGCTGTGCCAGGCTGTCTAAGGGATAGAAACAGATGAGTAGCTTTTGTGGGGCCAAGCCTTTTCTCATAGGAAATCTTGAATTTACAGATTTGTTCAAGGTGATTTGATCTGTACCATTTCCTCTCGCACAATGTGCCGTGTTCAGATATTGCAATGCATCTGTTATGACAGATCTGGTAGATTTGGGGAGTTGTATGAATAGTGAGGTGGGGAAACTGAGCTATTCATAATTCTCCTTCAGGGTGGCTACCAGAACACAGCCACTTAATTTTGTGGTTGATGTTTATTTACTCCGTTTATCTCTTAAGAAAACAAAAAGAAAAGTACTCTGGCACTCTATATATAAACCTTTGCTGAAAATTCAGCAGGTATTGTTGCTGCTGCTCTTGGTGGTCTTTCTGTCTGTGTCTTTATTGCTTTTTTGTTGTATCATATCTGTAAATGTTTTCTGTGTTCCTTGAGATGGGAAGCATGGCTATTTTGGTCGACGTTTAGAAGCTTTTTGAGTGCTTCTTGAGGAAGAAAAAGTGAATTAAAAATGTGCCTGCAAACTAGCAGAGAGGTTGCTTCCCACCCTCTTGAGAGCTTCCCTGTTTGTTGATACCCTGTACAAACAGGAATGGATCTGGGGAGAGCTGTGTGAAATTCCTTCTTTGTGTTTCTTTTGTATAGACCTTGTTAGAGTAAGCCATGACTGAAATAGCATTTCAGAGATGGGGCAGTGTCTCAGATGTTTTTTTGTTTTGCATTTTGTGTGTAGATTTTTTTTCCTTCATATCTTTCTCCTATTAATTAGCACTGTGTGGAAAATCTGATCTGCTTGCTGATTGTTGCCTTCATTATTGAGTTGTAGCACTAAAGCATTGCCATTATCCCATGGACTACTTTATTGTCTTTAATAAATTCACTCTTACTACTTTGCACAGGGTGTTAGATCAATGGAAAAAGCTCAAGATGAGAGAGCAAGTTTCTTCACTGTGTTGTGCTAATGTTCTGTCTCCTTTGAGCTGCTGGCTCTGGTCCTTGAGCCATAGGCATAAGGAGCACAATCATTTAAATTGGTGCTTTTCAGTGAAAGAATGAAAATGTGTTACAGTGGGTGCCCCATCTTTGCTAAGTGGCATGAATGTGTTCATTAGAATAATAAAGCTTGATGAATACACACACCTTGAAATGAATGTGTGTTTATGATCACGTATGTGTACCCAATATCAGAAATAAAATAAGAGAGATCCTTACCCAAAGACAGGCTTCTTCTTTTTTTTTTACTTCAAACAATCTGATTATGCCTTTGGGCATTGAATGACTTCTACCACTAGGAGAAAATAAACAAAGGCCTTGGAAGACTTTTTAAAAATAGTCTAGAAAACAGATGTTGAAGTTGAAAGAAGTCTCATGTATTGATTATCTTTTATCTTGCTTCCCAATCTTAGCTCACGCTCTTAAACTAAATCACAGCTTGTCCAATATGGTGAGTTTCACAAGTGAATTGATGCTTGTTTCCAGTTCTTTAGACCACTTATAGTAGAAATTAATTTCTTGAGTAGCTAGACTCTAGGACAATCTTAAATGCATGCTCATGCTTTGAATGACCCCTCAATCCAGAATAACAGAGCAGCAAAACTCATGTGAGTGTGTAAGGCCGTGCCATCAGAAGAGTTGTGTACCTCTTCAGACAAAACAGGGCAATGGGGAATGTATTAATTTTACCTACTTGGTGGACATTAAATCTGCATAACCCAGGGTACAACATATCTCGCTGATAATGTATGATTGAGTTTGGCCCTTGTCCTCATGTTTGTTGTGTTTCAATGTGGGGTCAGGCAGGACAGTGGCAGCCAATCCACCATAACTGTGTTGAATTCTCTTAAAGAGAATACACTGTTCATCAGGGTTAGCAGACTGTTTTCTTTCATTGCTATGCTGGTATATTATCTGCTTCATGACACATTTTCCTCCTCAGTGAAAGATAGCTATATTTTTCTCCAAGTAAGACTGATTACTTGCTATTACTCATATGAAGGATGAACTTCACCTAAGTGAGAGAAACTTGTAAAATCTTTTACTTGGATAAAATTATTGTGATTCTTCCTTGTGTCAGGTAACTTTAATCTCTTCAAGCATATATTGCCTAAAAAAGGGCATGTCCTTCAAAGTCCATCATTCTTCTCCTTTTATAACCTGAATAAATTTCTGGTATGTCAGTCACCTCCATGAATTGTGACATTGTTGCTGAAGGATTCTACTGGATTTTTTTTTTGTGTTAATCTTTCAAAAGTAACATTTGAATACGTAATCACTATTAATATAGACATCAAAATCTGTAGTAGATAATAAGTTGCATATGGGCTGACAAGCTGCCTTAGTTTGTCTAAAGTTCTTTAGAACAGCAAATGGAGGCAGGAACTAGTTGGTTGACTAATTCTCATGTAATTGTCTAATTTTCCTCCCTTTGGCGTCTTCTCTGAACTTACCAGACTGCAGAGAGATCTTAAGACTGGTACAAAGGAAGTGTTCACAGTATAAAGATAAAGCCATGTTAGTGACAAGGTGCCCTGTAGAATGTCTTATCAGCCACAGCAGATTGGGGACCAAGTTGCCCTGGTATTTGCATATTAATTGTTTGTTTTTAATAAACTCTCAATTTACAAACTCTTAAGGGTAGAGTTAAATTCATTTTTTCTCCTGGCTGTGAACTTCCTGGGGAGATGTCTGTAAATTCTCTGTGCATAGTAAAGCTGACACTTCAGAGGGAAAGAGACTGAGGTGTGCAGCAGACGTAGGCAGAGTATGGCTGTCACAGCCCTTCATGTCCCACCCCCCTTTCTGCCTAGTCCAAAGCACACAAACTGCTGCAGTAGTTGTCTTTAGAAGAAGAAAGATCTGGCCATTTCTGTGTGTGCTTTGCTTATGGCATTGTTGCAAGTCTTCTCTAAGTGTTGATTCCCGTGACTTCTGAGAAAGGAAACACAGGTAATCCTGCTTCATGGGCTAGAAGACTGAATAACAAAGAAGCTTACTGAGTTGTCTGAAACTACACAGCAAGAGAGTGGTGTAGGCAGGGAATCCTTAATATTCCACCTCCTACTCTGACAACTTACTCTGACTGTCCAAAGCAACATTTATAACCTTAAAATTGTGATGCAGTCTGAAATGTTCCAGAAACATGCATTCTGTTCCTGCATGAAGGAGTGAGCTCCCTAGACTAGACCAAACAAGGGTTGTAATGCATTGTTGTTTGTGGACTTGGTTCTTTCCCAGTAAGCCATCGTGTTGGTTGTGCAGTTCTGATACACTCTGAGTTGGGTGCTCAAGCTGAATTACACCACTCTGCCTTCTGCTCAGAGCAGCCTTTATCTCATTGTGAAACTTTGAAGAAGGTTTGGAATGGTGGAGAAAAATCATTGCTTTGAAAAGAACACAGTGCAGTCTTGGTGGGATTTGTATTCTCAGATTTATCATAGAATTCCAAACTGCACTTTCCCACTGTTGTTAAGAATAAACAGGATATCTGATTTACTGTCGAAAATCAGTTTTATTTAGGAGATTGTTGTTGTGGAATGGGCTATTTAATGTTTTTTTCTGTTTCTGCAAGGACACAGAAATAGCTCTTTCATTTGATGAAAGGGAACTCTTTATTAAGAGGCAAAGTAATGCAGGGTATTTAAAGCTCTCAAGTGACTCTGGCTGTGGTGAAAATACTTTTTCTCTTAAGACTTTACTGTGGGCTTTGTGCTTGCTCTCTAAACTTTAGTAATGATCTTTGCAAGCTAAGCTGTTTCTCCCATGTGTTGCTTTTGAGAGAAAGCTGAAACTTGTGTAGTTACAGGTATATCTGCAATGTAATTTACTGTGTCTTTTCTTCAGTCTTCATAGAAGACTTTGTCTGAAAATGGTGGTATCAACCAGCAGGACTTCTGTACAGTACTTTTAGCTCAGCCTTTCCATTTTAGATCTCCCCAGTGAATGACTTATCCTCAAACTCAGATGTTTGAAGTGCTTTCAGGCTGAAACTAAATGTAGAAGTTCTCTGCCTAGAAGCAATCCCCACCCTAATATTCCCTTAAAAGCAGGTTAGCTGCAGAGAATGTCATGTAATCCTCTGTCTGCCTTCAGCAGTTTCCACATGAAAGTGTTTAAGTACTTTTGCAAACACTAGAGTAATACTTGCAGCACTTCTGTCAAATCAGTGGCTTGATACCAAGGATAAGTAGATCAATTTCATACGTATGAAAACAGAAGAGCAGAGTGGCATACAGAGGGTCATGATTGCAGAGCTAGGAAAACAAGAGTATAGTGTCACAACTTCCAGCCTGTTTTAAGAATAAGAGTCCTTAAAACAGCTGAAGAGTTTTTTAGTTTTTGTGTTTCTTCCGTCTGAGATCATCTTATTGTTCCCAGAGATCGGTGTGGTGGTAAGTCTCTGATTTTTCAAATGTGCTTGTGTGGCTCTTGACTAATTGAGCCAACCTCTTGATCTGGTTTTCTAAAAGTAGCCTTAATAAAATAATAAATCATGTTAAGATTTTGTAACAAATGACCTAATTATATGTCATATATGTAAGTGGGGAATACAGTGCTTTAGAGCTTCCCAGCATCTGCTTTCAAAGCCTTCTTTCAATCGGTTACATACATAACTGTATGTTTCAGTCAGGCAAAACATTGCTTGCATTTATGATGAGAAACATATCACATTGAGGATGGACTCTCTTGTTTATACTTGACATGATTATGCCAGTTTCATTCAGCAATACAAAAGCCTTTGCTGTTAATGGTCCTGTATTTGTAGGGTGCAGCTAGATTGTTGGAATGTGTTTTATAGTAGTTTGACCAAAGAAGAAAACTTATGATCTGCAAAAATTGATGGGTAAGTT
The DNA here is from genome assembly GCF_022539315.1 of Serinus canaria. NCBI lineage: Eukaryota > Metazoa > Chordata > Aves > Passeriformes > Fringillidae > Serinus > Serinus canaria. The sequence continues at coordinate 24,509,471 of NC_066319.1, read as the reverse complement.
TTTTGCTTTAGTTTCTGCCGTGTTCCACTTTCTCTGTATTCTTCTGGTTTAGTTCCAGCAGATATAAAAATGGAAAAATATGATTTTGATTTGATCTTGGGATGTCATTTGAATCGTCTCTATCCTCTCAATGTGTATGTCCTCATGACACATCTTAGCCCCCATGATTTCTTCAGGCTGTTGTTCTTACTCATTTCCCTCTAGACAGTAGTTGTCCTATGCCTTGTTTGAATGCTCTTCAAAAATCCTGTGAGCAATTGGTCACTGAATGTCTCTATAGCCATTTCCTAGTCTAATTATCTACTCATCAACCAACCACTGTGCAGTTGACTGTATGGCATGGGTATTTGGAGAACTATGAGAGGTCTGGGTATACAGGAGCCTTGGCAGATGCTTGAAGCAATCATCTTGCTTGTCTAACCTGAAATCTTCCATCTGGGAGATGGAGATGTATTATAGCATGAAACAAACTATTTTCCAAAGTGTTTAAATCTATAAAGAAGGAAATGGAAGCTTTAGGCTTCCGCAGAGTCTTTGTCTAAGCCTCTTGTGTCTCTGTGTTAAGACAACTCTTTGCTATGCAGCAACACAAATAACTGAGTTTCTCTGCTATTATCACTTTCAGACCAAATGGCAGCATTTATATATTTGTGTTTAATAATACAGAATTGAGTGAAGGTCTTTAGTTCCCTGCAGAGACAGGAGTTGAAACCTGTGAAGTCTACACAAATGAATCAAGAATTCGAAGATTGACTTACTTTATGAGTTACAATAGGCCCCTGTTTGCTATTGCATTTTAATAGGAAGATGAAGGAGGAATGCGATAAAGACACAGCGTGTGTGGAAACAGAGATTCCATTAGCCTGAGATCCTGTGGCTTCTGATGCTTGAGCATCACTCAGGATGCATCTGCTCTCAAGATGGAGTTACTTCATGGCACAGCTTTATCTATATTGACTAAGGGATCCAGCGGTGACTTTCCAGGTCTCTGTAGGACCAGATAATTGAAGTGACTTGAGCAATTGTATAACTGACTGGAGCCTGCATCTTATGCTTGTTGCCATGACACAAATAGGGAGATTACCAAAAGCTGAAAGAGATCTGAAGTAAAGAAGTTAAAGAATACAGTATAATCAGAGGTGGTACTGTTGAATGCAGGAGAAGGTGCAGAGAGGGAGAAAGGAAACAAATTGTTCAACAACAAATATTTCAAGTTCAAAATGCTCTAGGAAAAGTATCCTGTAGGATTTGATTTTGACTTAATGTACTGAATTTTAATTTCTCATCCTCCATGAGCAAGCAAATTAGGGACAGATTTCAAAGGAAAGTTTACTATCTTTTCTTCTCCCTTTATCTGCAGCTCTGTTTCTTTTATAGAACTATCTGCATTCATGAGGCAACCAGATCGTTGTTGGTGAGATCTGTATGGCTCACATTAAAAAAGAATGTATACACTGGAGGCAACATTCTGCCTCACATCTGTTAGCAGTTCTTACCCACAAGTAAAGGCAGATCTCAGGTGACATCATATTCAGGTGACTTCTGGCTTGTGCATGGAGTACTGGAGAGCTTCAGGTGGCATTTAAATCCCCCAGCATACACACTGCAATCAAACCTACTGCTTTTTTTTTTTTTGTGTGGCAGTGTTTTAGACTGTTCACAAAGTAGTTTTGTTTTTTTCCTTTCTATTTTTTTCTTTTTACTTTTGTAAAAATAAGTCCTGTTCCTCAAAGTCGAGAGTATGTGATTTTTGATGCTTTTGCTAAAAAGCCTTTTGGGGTCTCTTGGAGTCTCTGGCACATATTGGTGCAGAAGTCTGATTCAATGATGAGCAGACAAACTTTAATTTGCATCCCTTAAAAATATTCCCTCAATGCAAAAGCTCCTGTGAGCTGAACTAGAGCACATTAGCTTCCTGTGTCCCAGCTCTCCACAGGCACAAGGCTGCAGTCACCTGACAGAGATCTATTATAAACTGTTTATATAGATGGGTTCTAGTGATCATGTGCCTGTGCGTACCTACAGCAACACTCTCTGCAGTTGTCCTGAAGACTGGAGTTGTACCAATAGCTAGCACAGTAGGTGGGACTGGCTTTTGTACTGCAGATAGCCTTACAGATCTGCTTTGGTGTATTGCTAGAAATCAACAGTGAAAGTTCATGATTGGTTTTATGTTGGCTTTTCTTTTTTAAAAACTTGTAATTTGTTCCTTGCTTGCTATTATTCTTCTTTCCCTCACTGATTGTGGAGACAAGCTTTAGCAAACATCACTCTGCTTCTGTCTTTGCATTCTGCTGTGAAGTGTGTCCGACTTTGCTTATCCAGTCTGTGGTCATGTGAATATTGAATTTTTTTTTTGGACTAGATGGACAGAAAGACATGGTAAAAGACATTTTAGAGATACTGTACTATTGGGAGAGCTGTTAGAAATGAGAAGGAAAAACCATTATATAATTAGCTGCTGGATGATACTCCTCCTAACTTCCATGCAGAGAATTGCTCATTAATTTTAAAATTATCCCCAAAAATAGTTAATCACCAATTACAGATTCTAAGCATCGGTTCACCAGTCAAATTCAAGTTACTGGTCCTGGCAGCCAAACCACAAAAAGGAATAGTATCTTGGCAATCAGACTTGAAAGACCTTCCATCCAAGAGGTTCTCCAAGTCTCTCCCATCAGAAAATACCAGATGCAATGATAAACTTTAATCCTGAAAGTCACAGCTTGTTTGTAACTAGCAAGTCACTGAACCCTGAGAAGCCAGCCAATACAGACTTTTCACAGCTGCTAGATGTTGTCATGTGCTGTGCCCATGCTGTTCTCTGGGGACTTGTCATGACAGCATTGTCCCTGTCTGCCAAAATGCAGGGTTGTCATCCCTGCCAGGGAAAGTCCATGTGTTCTGAGCACCTGTGATGCCGGTAAAAACGAACAAGCTAGGCCAAGATGGGAAAACAAAGACTTGTCAAGCTGTAGCCATCTCTAATTTATGTGTGTTGCTACCAGTGTATTCATGTCCTGATGTTCTGGTATTTGGAAGAGATTTTAAGATAAAACTTTTTTAGTATTTAGATTTTTTTTTGGTCATATTTGTGCTGCTTTATTTCCCGTGACTCTCCGCAATCAGTGGAAGGAAAGAGAAACATTTTCCCAAGGGAGACAATAAAGCAAGAGCCTTCTGTAACTGTTCTGGATTATCTCCTAGAAGATTCTTCATCTCCTTGTATTGACTATATGGGGATGTTGTACAGCTGCAGATCCACAACCTACTATTATGCTTTATAAACAGTTCCCAATATTTTTAACCAAGGTTTATAGAAGTGGTTTGAGGTAGTAAAGTCCTAGAACGTTTTTTTCATTATGATGCCATATTTTAACGAAATGGTGACTTGAGGGATTTACTTTTGATGATCTTGAGAAAACCAGAAGTAATTTTGGTATTGTCTTCTGTTGCTCAAAGGTCACAGCCTACACATGGGGGGTTTCAGTCTTTTGTTACAGACCAGAGTTCCTAAGAGCTTTATGGACATCTTTTTTTTTCCCAGGGTACATCTTTTCCCTGTGTTCCTGGGTTCTGTGAGTTTCTACTGCATAGAATCTCTTGATGGTTGGTTATTGTATGCTCAGTTTCTAAACACATTCAAGTTATGCCCTAATCTGAAAATCAGTCTTACCGACAGTGTGGTACATTTCTGTCAAAATTGACCAGAATCTGGACTCTTGCAAAAGGAAGATTTAAATAACCCAGTTTAAAATAAAAGCAAAGGTTTTGAGGGGAACAAATCTTATTTACCTTTTCTAAGATTCCAGCTGCATGCAGGTGTCCACTGTCAGTCTTATCCTTGGTCACGTAATGCTGTCTCTGTACTGAACAATACAAAGCTAGAATGTGATTATATTGTCACTCTGCAGGTAGGATATAAATAGAATTTTAACAGATTCTGTATCTCTTGCAAGGCTCCTGCTGCTCACTGGTGGTGGTGATACCTTAAAATGTTTATTAAAATGACTTGAAGTGTTGTTTAAGCAGAGTGTCTCGCAGAGTCAGCTAACTTGGCTGCTGTTTTCAGTTCACTGTATCAATCAGGACTTTAGGTCTCTACATTTTAATTTCTTTTGCGTCAGAATCAACTTTGTCGGCTTGTTTCTGCACTTCAGTTGCATAAATTGCCTCCTGAGCTGTCAAAAGTAGATAATAGACTGCTTTGTAAAGAGCCTGTACTCTGTGGACTCTGGAAGGCTTTTTCCAGACCAGACATTTTTCAAGTCCAAACTTACAAAAAGTAGTTTTAGCTTTTCCTTCTGAAGTTTAAGCATTACAGCTTAGGCACTGCCCAGTATTTTTAATAGCTGATAATAAAGTTTCAGCCATGGGACCTTGCCAGCTGCTAAATGCTGACAAGCTCTGTCAAACATCTGGACTGTAGATGAATTTGGCAGTATTTTGAGATTCTAACCAAGTACACAGATACGTGTCCAGGACTCAAGTGATTTTTTTTTTTTTTTAAACTTGAAAAGCTGGGACTATGTGCTTTAACCTTCCAGATTAACTCCCTCTCTGCCTTAGGGAAGCAACAGCAAAGAGTGTTGAAAGCAGTGGTGCTGGCCTCCTGTAACCATGAACATTCACTTCAGTAGTTCTAACGTTTGATACAGACACTTTGTTTTCACTCAGCTGTAATATTTCCATTGTAAAATTAAAAAATTGATCAATGACTTGGTATTTTTATGATCTGAAACCTGTGAACAGCCTTCAGAAGAAACATGGCTTCTTCCAGCTTTTCCTAAAAATGCGTATGGATGAGTTTGCTTTCTGTATTTTCATCCTATGTCATAATGTGCGAGTCTGGTACCTTGTTTTTATCAGGCAGGGCCATATAACCTTCCATATAAAATGATGAGAAGTCCTCCTGAGGCTAGTTAAATTATTGGTCCTTGTACTAAGTGTCTCCTCTTGCAGTTAGAATCTCTTAACTTCTTGTGTAAAAGGGCAGTAGAGCATGTCAGCAATTTGGATCCTTGAGACTGCAAAGAGATTAGTCACAACTTCCTTCTCAAGCTTCAGGACTGACCTTTTTGATGAACACAATCCCTGGTTTAGGTGCTAAAAATTAAAACACTCCGTGTTTTATTTGCATATGCCTCCTGTCTTTTTCTTCTGTGACTAGCAGAATTATACAGCAATCAAAATCTTATTGTTTTCTTCCACCTCAGAATTGATTATGGCAAACACTGAGTATATTTTATTATTTCAGCCTTCTGTTCCTTTTGTTAGAAAATACTCTGTCACTTTCATGTCACAATCTTTTAAAGGTGAGCTGTTTGGATAACTCTTTGGGGACAGTCAGTTCTGTCTCTGCTTTCCCTTAAGATGAGACTGCAGTGAGGTTGGCAGTTGTTGGAATTTGAATTTCTAATGATAGTCAGAAGAAAAGGATCTCTGCATTAATGACTATTCATGACACTTTTGAAATACTCATAAACTTTCAGTGGCTATTTCCAAGCTTAAAGGGTAAAAGATATGGCTGGTCAACCCACCATAGTGACTCATAGCAGTGGGCAATTTGAAATTTGTTTGCAGAAAAACTCCTGTGGTTCAGTGTTTAAATAATAATAACATAAAGCGTTGAATTGTGAGTGTTCAGGTAGGGATCAGGTCCTTGTGAGACAAGGGAGGTTCCTGCTTTGTGGAAACCAGGGGTAATACAGTCTTCATGTCCAATATCTAGTCCTGCAGAAGAGCTTCTACAATGGCTCATTGTTTTTAACTGTCTCACTTTAGCTTGTTTGTTAGAAAATGGTCTAGTGATATGAAAAGTATCCATTACTCAAAGCCTGCATAATCTGTGGCATCTAAAAAAAATGACAACAAATTTCACACCTAACTGCAAGATCACTGCAGCTGGCCATGGATTTAGTGGCAGTAAGAATAAGTGTGGGTCTGAAAAATTCACACCTACAGTATTTCTTCACAGTTTTCCTGAAACTGTGTTCCTGTAGTAACAGGAGAAATGCAAAACCCAAACTCTGAATTTAGGTTCAGTTAATGCATGCTTTCATCCCACCCTCAAACTTCCAGTTTCTCATTGCTGTTTTCTTAGTAATGTGTTGGAAGTGCAGCATCCAATATGAAATGCATTTTTTTTTTTTAGCTCAAGTGAGATTGGTGGTTCTAGATGAGATCTTAATTGCTTTTGGTTCACAATATACTCTGTGTTGCTAGGTAGTACATAGTGCAGCACAGCATTAGTCTGCTGAAATGAGTCTCAGGAGAGGAATAACAGAATTGGGGAGCTTGCAAATTAGGTGTGATGTACAGTGTCAGAGAAGTGGACTAGAATTGGCCTCCAACAGCTTTTTCTAGTCCAGGAATAAGAGAAACTGACACAGAGCTAAATTTAACACAAGGGGTCAGAACTGCTGTAGCTGTCTGGACTGCAGGTCAGAGCTGAGGCATGTTATCAGAGCTCTGTCTGAAGGTTTTAACAGCATCTGCCTTCTCTCTGCTGGACTTTGAGTGTATGAGCTTGCCTTTGTGAGTGCTAAAACATGCTTGAATAAAAATATCTATCATATACTATGCGTAAGGGTTTTCTATAGATTTTGCAAGAGAAGAAGTGAGAAGGATATAGACTCTTTTTGCAGTGTTTGTTTGTAGATGACAACTCAGCTTTGTCAGCTCTGATGTTTTCCTTGAAAGGGCATGCTCAAAAGATAGAGCAAAAACACTGAGAAGAGAATGTTTTAAAAAGGGCACATACTAGATGAATATGTTGCTGACAGCCCCACTGTATTCTTAATAATCCATTTCACAAGAAGAAAAACTTACAGTGCACAGCCTTGAATTTATTTTACATCTATCATGTTTTGCAGTTCTGGCCCTGTCTCCGATTGAGATTTTTTAAGCTCTTCATCTCTCAGGTAAATTAAATAGTATTGAAACAGCTGTGTGTTGCCTCTGAGAGTATTGCTTTTATGTGAAAGACAGCAGTGTTCCATAGGACAGAAATTAGATATGCTCCTCTGGGGCAAAATACTTGTAAGTCTAAATGCCAGCCAGCTGAGTGCAGCACCCATATTCTTATGTAGTTTTCAGTGTTGGTCTCTGTTATTTTTGCTGAAAAGATGTGTCCTGACACAAGGTAGACAAATGAGAATGTAATATCTGTGATGGATAAGGGACAAAAAGATGTACTTCAGACATTACTAATTCAGAGTATTAGATGCATTTGACCTGCAGTTGTTGAAAACTGCATCTGTTATATCCCTTTCACTCACTTAGTGCAGTAATTTTACCAAAAGAAAGTGGGCAAGACTTTGTGACATTTAATGCTTGTGAACTCAGTGCTGCTCTTTGCTCACAGTTTTATCATCTGGTTATTTATATATTTTTTAAATACTTTTCTGCTGAAATCTCTGTACAAAAAGTGGAGAGGTTTGTTTGTAGAACCTATGCTACCTACTAATATTTCTCCTCTCTCTTTCATCACTCTTTTATTTTCCTACAGTACTTGAAAAAAAAAATCATGCATTTAGCTATGCCAGCCAATATTTCTGTATTCTAAGATGGCTATTATTTTGGTCTACTGATTCATGTTAGAATTTCTGCACATACTTAGACTACATTAAAAGAAGGTGAAGTTTTGCACTTGTTCTAAAACTGCTTTGGTTAAACCTGTAGCCACTGGCTTTGTTCTGTATTATGATACTGATTAGTAACATGTTCACATACTGCTGTAATTTCTCACAGAACAGCTGCCTTGGTGCATTGGCTTTTATTTTTTCCATGAGTACACTTTAGGTACTGCACATAGGGCAAATCTTATGGTAGGGTCAGAAATAATTTCTTCTCAGGAGTGGTTCTATAGTAGGACTGTGATACCAATGAAAAGTGTGGCTACAGTTACATTTGTAGCAGTGAAACAAAGTATTTCCATCCTGACAGAAACTGCAGCATAAGGGAATTTGTGATTCTCTTGTGCTGGGCTTTGTGTTCAGCATCACAGCAGGTAGCCGGGAAGTGTCTTTGTGTTGACAGGAGGGTGGGGTGGCAGCAGAGCTCCTCCTGTCCCTGCTCCAGTGCCTTGACCTAATGTAGTGCTACAGCTGTGAAGGCTCCACTCCAGGCAGGTGGAAGGGGAGGCTGTGATCTTCTTCCCTGCTGAGATGTGTAAAATGGATTTTTTTCAAAAGCTTGTAAACAAATAAATCCACAGTGGTTTAGATTTTTTAGAGTGGGAAAATCAGGGTTCAGAAGTGTTATGTAGTTGTCACGTGTTTTGCTTCCAGCTCGCTCATAATCTTTAAAAGTTAATGAGTGGTGGTTGGCCTTTGATTGTATCTCGATGTAAAGTCACTCTTGTGTTGACAGCCCTTGATAATTAATTGTTAGCGGACAAAACGTCTCTGTGTGAATCATTCACACCTTTATTTTCTAAGTCCACCTGCCGCCCAAAACCTTTTAGTTCTATCTGGTCTCATTACAAAACAACTGGATACCAAATTGCAGAAGTTTGAATATCTCCCCTGGTAACACGTGGGAATTATTTTTTCTTCACACAAGTGTTCTTCTGCTATGGAGCTTCATAGAGAGTCTGCCTCGGTGGCACCGCTGTGAGCATCTCTAAGCTTATAGAAAACACAGAACCAATTGAAGTTGTTAAGAGAACATATACAAACATTCTTAATAAAATCAATGTTCTGTGGGAGGTAATGATGAACCGCTTTTGCAGGGTTTTCTTTTCTGTTTCCATTGACCTATATAATGTGTAATGAGGTAATTCCTTTGTAGCCAGGGTTATTCTTGGTTTTGTTCCTTTTCTACAAGGGAAGTTACTGCATTGGTATTTTTGTATGGCATCACATGTAGCAATTGTGATGTGTAGCGTGAAACACTTTGTTTATTTATCCTCAGATTAAAATAATTTTTCTTGGAAGTAATGGAAAAGCTTTGACTTTCCAGCTTGGATAAAATTGTTGTAAGGAGTTAAATTTTATCTTCCAATGTGCTAGAGTAGCTTTTGTGCCAAATAAAATTGATATCTGTACTACATCTGCAAACAAAAAAAAACCCAAACAAAATCGCCTTATTTTCTGTGTTTAACCTCTGGTTTTACTAGTTCCCAATAGAGTTTATTTCAAGACTTGAGATTATAAAAAAATGAAAATATATCTCAATAAAAATAATCATAAAGGTACCCAATGATGTAGGCAGTCAGATAATTTTAACTTTAAAAATGTGTGCAATGTGGAAAAAAGTATAAAGGCAGAAGGGCAAGCATAGAAGAAGCATGGGCATCAAAGTGTTCTGTCCAAGAGTGAAGGAGAACTGCATAAACAAATGGGACCTGGACAATCCTCACTTCCCATTCAGTAGGAGCCAGGAAAGAATATGAAGTCAGCTGGGAGCTGCTTAGCTGTCTTCATGGCGTGATCCGTAAGGCTGAGTCCACAAAGCACAGAGTCTTGCTTTTAGCAGGAGAATTAGCTTATAAATCTGCAGCTGTTGTGTGCAGAAACACAGGATTTGTGAGTTTACTTGCCAAGCTTTAGAATTGTAGCTGGGGTTTTGCTTGAACTGGGAAATCAAGGTCTTGGAGAACACCAGGCAGATAGGCAAGAATAGGCATGGGAAATACTGGATCTGGAGCAGTGCTGAATGTTACTGATCAGAGAGCTTCAGGTTACCTGGGCAGGATCAGTGTGAAATGTTGTGAAAGACGTTTGGAGCCCTTTTGCCCTAAGCATCTGCAGTGCCTTAAAGTGGCTTTGTCTCCACCCACACAAACCCATAGCTGGAGCCAGGTGTTTACAGCTCTGACTTCAGCAGTGCATGCACCTCTAAGGATTCTTTGTCCTATGTCCCTCTGCCAGCTTAAGGCTGAGGTGGATCTCTGAGAAACTGTTCTTCTTTTCAGTTTTGTTATGCTTCATTAGAGCTCAAATTGATATGCAATCCTCCTTTAGATGGAAAAAAAGAGCTATGGTCATTTCTGTAGTTTCTGTAGAACAATATTAATGCTATATGAGAATCGCTAAAGCAATGCCCAGATGCTTTGGAGGGATGTGGAGTATAAATGGGTTTGAAAGGCTCTTGATGGTAGGACTAAAGAAAGACTCAGTCATAACATAATGATTAAATGAATGGACAAAATTCATAATCAGATTGAGTATCTGGCACTGAATGCTGTTTAAATTGGTAACATGGGCTTGTCTCGTGCCTCTTGGGTAATATACATGGAGAGCAAGATCTGAAATCAAAGTTTTTCATGCTCCTGAGAATGACTTAACTGCTGAACTTTCCTTTCCCAGATCTGTTTACCAGTTACCAGCGTCACACAGTATTACTCATCCATCTTGTTAGCACTGCCACCTGCAACAAGGCTTTATGAACAAGTGAGCTGAATTTTAGTCCTGAACTGCTGTTCTTTGTTTGCTACCTTTGTTTGCTTTCCTGAGGCTCCTGTCCCTATTGCATCTCCTCTGTAGATAAAGTGAGGATATGTTTTAGAGCTATGCAGCCTGCAGTTCAGCTAAAATGACCTCTTACAGTTCCAGGGAGGCTTCTTTTGTATTGGTGCTGGAATTATTCTATAGATGTCCCTACTTCAGCTCTGATTAGATTTTACAGACTAATTCAATGCCAGATATAAGAGGTACTGAAGACATGTCTGGTCAACTACTCTCTCCTGAGTCCTTGTGGAGTGTGAGATTGTCTCTACTGAATATTTATGAAGACTTATCTTTTTAATTTCTGAATATTTATCCAGGAATGGGTGCTTGCACTCTTGCCTTGAAGAGTATACCATATTCTCATTCTTCTAACTCTGGATGCTTTTCATCATACCAAGACTCTGTTCTCTCCAGAGTTATGTTCTTGCTAACATCTTGAACAGTATATTTTACTGCCTCTCCAAAGACACTTAGCAGGTATTGATTGACAGATTATTATCTTGCCATCTCATTCTTTAACTTCAAAACAGTAAATATTTTCCTGTCTTCATTTGTCTGCTTCTGTGTGTTTTCTTTATGTTACTCATGGCTGCCTCTTTTTATTTTGCGTCTTTTCATCTGAAGTCTCATGACTTTGAGGAAAAGCTTGTTTAGCCCACTGCATACTGAGTCAGCAAATGAATTAATGGAACAATTTAGGGGGCCTGTATGCTTGTAGTACTGATTCCTCCCTTGCCCCCCTTCAGTGGTCTTAACTAAATTGATTTCCACCTGGAGAGATCTCAGGGGTACTATTTATACTTTGAGTAGATTGATGAAATTTAGACACAGTTTGTTAGTCTGTGAGTTGGTGGTTTTGTTTGCTTGGTTTGTTTTGTTTTTCTTTTACATTTTCATGCTAACCAAGCATTGCCATGCAAGTGGCTGGTACTATCACCTTGTTCCTTTTCCTTGTGCAGACCATGTAAAGCCAGTGGATTTGGTGCTTGACCACAAGCAGGGTACAGAAATGTTCATGTCTCCAGTGGGACAGCTGTGATTTGAGCAGCACAGTGAGGTTTGGGGACTCATTCTCAAAACCTCTTTCTGTCCTTAGGACAAGTTATGTCCATATATATCCCTCATTTCTCCTGTTCAACCTTTCAGTTTAAATATTTAAGGCAATTAAAATCCACCCCCAACAAAATCCAAACCCATTCTAGCTGCCTAATCCCCATGGGACATTATAGAGTTTTCCCATGCTTAATAAGTTACAAGTGTTATTAATTATAACTTCTCAGTATGGTCTTCTCTTTTCCTGACAAAGGATTGGCTTTGATCATTTACATGGATCAGGTTTCTCTGAAGCCTTTGAAAAGAAACACCAGCCAGTGCAGCTTCTGTCCCAGAAAGAGGCTGGCATGCTCTCTTTATTCAAGTACTGTGTTTGTAAAGGAGCCCAGGCTTTCTCCTGAGTTACTGATCTCAGCCAAAGACTTTACCTGCCATTGACCTGGAAGGACAGAGATGTCTGCAGAAAGGTGTGGTCTTGGGGCCTTCTCAGACAACTGTACAAAACCCAGTCCCATTCCTAGGGGAAGAACCCTCTCGGCCAAAGCTCTGGTAAAGAAGTGCTAAAAGTAGAGGAGAGAGGAATGATCCAGAACTCTTTTTCAAAGGTCCTTGTGCAGCATAATGACCATGGCCTGGTAAAAGCTGTTCACTATGTTTAAGTGAAAACTGGGAAAAGACATGAATAGGAAGTTAAATGTAATTTCTTTAGCTATTTGTTAACATAATTCTCTAATGCTCCCAGTAAAATTGTCCCAATTTCAGTCAATGTTGTGGATATTCAGTTCCCATTTGGTCAACACAGGGAAGTGGTCAGCTGCCATCTGCTAACAGAAGTACCAGCCTTCCCTGCAATGAACACAGATGTGGCTGGAAGATCCCATTTAACAGCCAGATATACTGCATGTGTGAACTCCCCAGTAAAACTGGTGAGAATGCCCCGGGAGTGTAGCTTTCTGTGAGTCATGCCCATCACTAAGCTGATTGCATCCATGTGTCTCAGTGCTCTGCAGCCTTTGAAATGAGTATCTCTAATAGAGGAGGATGTGATTTTTAAGGCAGTTCGAAAACTATCTAGGTAAAAATAAGTGAAATATGCTGGATAATGAAAAGTGTTTGAAAACTCCAGTGGTGCATGTAGAGGGGTAATGTTCACTGCTTGTTTTTATCTTATTAAATGCATTTTAGCTCTTGAATTGCATTGTTTTAACACCTCCAAATAGCACATGCTCTGAAAAAGGAGAGTTGACATCAGAGTAAGTGTTAGCAAGGGACTCTCAACTTGCACAGCATTATCACTCTTATTGTATATGAGCACATGAGTACACAGATAGGAGGGACTGCTGGGTCATTGAGTGTGCTCCTCCATAGCAGCAACAACTGTGTTAAACTCAGAAATAGTCACAGAAAATGAACTCCACATATTATGGGTGATAATATGCTTCTTATCAATGTAGTATGAATTGATAACTTGTAATAAAAAGTCAGATATTGCAACTAAAATGTGCCATGAAGCAGAGCTGGAAGATTTGAGGATATCGCTGGAGTGTTAGGCCAGTGTATTTGCATAGCATTTATTAGCCAAAATTTGTAGATTGTTCTAGGAATTAGACTGTATATCTCATTATAGAGAATGGCAAAAACAATGCAAAAACACCTCCCGACATTGTGACTGGATTGTGGCACAGTTATAGAGTTTCCTTCCTCTCCAAATTCTTGTAGATGATTTAACGTCAAACGTGAGCAGGTCACAGCATTTAGGCTGCTGTTCGTACCATTGTAGTAAGAACAGTGGCCCATGGAGTGTTCCATTCCCTGGCATCTTGGAGCTTTGTTTGCCTCCTGCAGTGTTACTCTGTGCATGTGTCCAGACCCCCACCCTCCCCCGCCAGGAGAGGAAAACATGGAGGCCAGAGCATGAAATAGAATTCCATCTCACAACAGGTTTGCTCAAAAAATCAAGAGATGATGTTGGGAAAAGTGTTTGGCAGTGGTTCTTTCTGAGCCCCGGGTTTGACAGTCTAGACTGGAGTCCTCTGTTCTCTGCTCCCAAAATTTCTGAGCTCCTACAGCTGCCTGATCTCTCTCTCTGCAACTGTTTTTTTAAGCTTTCCTACCTGATTTGGTCATATCTTTTGCTGCTTTTGTACTGCGTATCCATCCCGAAATCAGGCTTACCTTGCCATCTCCTTGCTTGAGCAATCAGTGTATAGTCTCTGTCGAGGAGAGAATAAAAGTATGGAGTGGGAGGCTTGTGATGACAGCAAATCAAGTGCTCTCAAACACTGGAGTAAATACAGAGCAGTTTTTGCTTGGGCTTTGCATAGGTGCTACCAAGGTCAAAATACTGCTCATTTGTAAATCTGTCCTGAAACACACACAGATGCCTACTGAGCACCCAAATCAGATGGAGATGAAATGGAAACAAATCTGCTTCCTAGCTTGTCAAATATAAAGTTAGCAGATGTGTGTATATTTCGTCCTCATGCTGCAAAATCCCTTATGACAGTACTTGGGACAGAGTTACAGATATTTGCTGCCTTTTGAAATTGGTCTTTGTTTTCTCCTTCCTTTTGAACTTCTCCTGTCTTGGTATTTTTTGCCTACAGGATGAAAAAGTGACCAAAAAGATTTTTTTCTTCACATTTGCCTTGGAAGTCTGACAGATAGGGACTCTTAAGCCAGCACTCCGTGGCTAAATTATGATACATTGTTGCTTCTGTTTCTCTGCTCTTTTTGCTGCTGGAAGGATAGGGAAGTTAGGAGAAAACAAAGGTTCTTTCTGGCTCCCTTTGGAGGTGGGAAGCCTGAGGAAGGAAGACCATGGCTAAAGCAATAAGAGAAAGGACACATTGTAAAGGGAAAGGAAAAGGTGCCCAGCAGAGGTGAGACTGCACCAGCAAACAGCGGGTCTGCCCCAACAGTCACAGAAGTGAGATGTAAACACTGAAAGCAGTCCTGAAAGAAAGGTTAAAATGTCTTTGGAGCTTATCACTTGAGGCACAGGCAAGCTTGCTGTGGTCACACAACAGATTCTAACCTTGGCACATGCTGAAGCATTTTTTTGAAGCATTCACTTTGCAAATTTGTGTCCATTTAACACATAGGAAAAATAGTGTGTGTTCTATAGATCTCTTCCAGGACAAGAGAACTGACATGTAAATATTTAGTTCTATTCCTTTTGGTGGGATGGAGGCATTTGCCATGACCTCCTTGAACTGTGACCTGTTTCCATGTGGTGTGTGACCTGCTTGCCGGTGTCCCTGTGTGCTCTGGGGTTTCTCAGCAGGGCAGGTGCCCTCTGCTAGGTCAGCCCCCCAGCCTGAGTTCTCAGGCAAGGCTGAAACAAATGGTTCCATGTCTTGCTAATACGTATGCTCTTCTCAGGCTGTGGAATTTAAAAGAAACCAAGGGTAAAGCCTAGGCATGCCAGGAAACTAAATAACAGGTGAAAGACTATGTATAAAAGATATATATATAGGGAGAGAATGGGGTTTTTTATATGTATAGGTATATACATAAGAAGAAAGGAAAAGGAGTAATTTTCATGTGCAGCTATAGAAAGGGAAGACTGAAAGGCTGCCTTGAAAGAACTGGGGGTGTGGAGGAGGGGCAGGCATAATATACTTTTTTTCCTGATGGAAATTAGAGTTCAGAATTTTGCTGTAACTTTTCTGAGCAAGAGCAGCAGTTGACTGATTGTGTTTTAATTAGGTGCTGTAACACACACATGCTGTGGATGCATGTCTCTGAAAATTATGCCCTAAATTAACTCAGTAGTAAAAAGACTTCCTTTTTAGTACAGTTAACAAACCAAACGAAACCCCAAACAAAAAAATGCCCTTAATCTGTACTGATCTGTGGACAATTTAACTCCTAATTTAGTAAGTTACTTAAATTGTAAACTCATTTTCTGATGTGGTATATGAGCACCTTTTAATTGTTGGGTCACTTCAACAGTGATTCAGGAAAGCAGACTTGCTAATTAGGTGTTTCAGACAGCAGTTAAATCCAGTTAAAGCTTGGGTCCCTTGAGCATATGTTGGTTTTAAGACATGAATTTGACTGCTTTGAGCATGGGTTTTACAAACCTATATGTCTGTAGAGAGCACCCATTATTCCTCAGAGAAACAAGAAAGGCAACAAGACACTTGCTTTAGTTGAATAAAGTGTTATTCAACTAAAGTGTTTTGGTTTTAAGGTGTTAATTTGTCTACTGAAATTCTGGGAAACCATTTTACTCTTCTCAACACTGGAAAAAAAGTGAAATTACTTGTCTTCATTTTGGAGGGATTTATAGTTTTAATAATGCAGCATTCCCCAGTAATACTGCTATGCTATTTTGTTCCCTCTGAAGATGATTTGGAGATGTAGATCTAAATTTTTAAAAATAAATCTGATCATGCTAAATTGAACATCAGTAGTTTTCACAGAAACTGTGATCTAGTCCATTAAAGCATTTTTATTCTTTCCATATCCAGAACTCTTCATTCAAGAGGTGAAGAAGTTAAAACTTGTCAAGCTGTGGGATTCTCATCTGAATTTTAAGAAGCAGACTAAAAAATTGCTAACAATCTGCAGAAGAGATTTTAAATGTAGATAATTATGTCAAGATTGTCCATAAAAGTTATGCTGAGGAGCAGAAGCTCTGAGTTCTTGGCACAGTCAAAGCTCTCAGGCTGCTGGCTTATGTGGTCCTCACCTTGCTTATGGCAGTGAGTGGCTGATGAAATGGGGGTGATCTCACAGGACACGGGCTGAGTTTGACATTTGAGCAAGTTTATCCAGCCTGCCTGAAAGCTGCAAGCCTGTGGTTTTTTAGATGGTGTGTTAGTCGTGGTAACATTTTGTTTGTAATGAATCAACTTCAAATATAGAAAATCATCAAACATCATCCTTCATATGTGTATTTAATGTGCATTGTGTGTAAGCAGAGGAGCAAAGAATAATGGTAATGGTGAGGGAATAGCTTCCACTGACTCCTCAGGTGTATGAACCTAATGTTTGTCTAATCCTGGAATGTTTAGCAGTAGTGCTGGAAAGAGTTTTCCAGAATTAAAGTATTTTAATAGCAGTAGAGGAAGACAGTAGAGGAATTGTTTTCCAATTTCTGCTTTTATGGCATGTAGTTAAAATGGAGAAGTAGAATCCCTCCCCCTCCTCCTGATCCTGCCTCTGGCAGAAAGGTCAGTAGATGTTTGTGATCTGTCATTTGTATCTAAATTCAGCTGGCATGCTCTGTTGACTTGTACATTTGTAATGGATCACAAGTTCATAAATGACAACGGCAATATAACATGGATAGAGGCCTAAATGCAAAGGGATTTGCAATGTCAGCTTTATTAACATGTAAGCTTCTCTCTCATATTTGTGATGGCTGATATTGCATATCTCTCCAATATTTTTGTTATCATTGACAAGAAATTTAGCTTGTGACTTGATTATAAATTGTGAAACACTTAATTTCTAGTGAGTGCTTTGGGGGAAGTAGTATTTCCAATGAATCTGCCCTTGGAAGCAAAGGCCCCTTATTAATGGTTACAGTTTTATTAGCTGGTTAAAAACAAGCTTTTAGAATATACAATTCTCTTTTAGAAAAGTTATTAGTCACCCAAATGTAAGTTGTGGAGATAGAGTGAAGACTTTGAAATGGAGGATTAAAGATTATTTGTAGAGACCTTACTCAATGTATTCTAACTTTCTGAGAGGTAGAGCTCTTTCAAGGATAGAAAATAAATGACTTTTCAGAGGTTGGATGAGAACTAATTCCATGTATTGCTCTGGGTGGTAAACATTGATTTCCTCTTTGATTGAAGAAGCTTAGAATGTGTGAAATTCTCTTGAAAACGAAGAGCTCCCAGTGCATCAGCAGGGCCAGCCTTTTCCACAGTTACTGCAGTTTACTGCAGTGCTTACATTGTTGTGGCTGAGCAAGGACATTCTTTTCTCAGCACATAATTTTGCAGAGATTAACATGAGAAACAAAACATCTTCCTTGTGCTACACTTTTGGAAGGCATTCTGCGTGTAATTGTTTTCCAGTTATTTTCATAACTTTAAAATCAGGTGTTTATCACTATAAACTTCTCATGTAAAAAGACTAATTGATGATCATTTATTGGGAGTAAATGACAACAATACTGTATTGAGTTTCTAAGGTAGGCAGATAGATGTCCACCTAATGTTTTTATTGCCATTCTGTTTTAGCAGATGTCTTTTCTTTCCTGACACTATATTAAAAAATATATGGCATGTATAGTAATCCTAATGAGCTAAATGCATTCCTGGGTTCAAAAAAATCAAGTGACAAGTTTTTGAATTCCAGGACAAATAAAACTACTTATTTCCTTTATAACCACTTTAACAATGGCTGGTATCTCAAGTTCAGTGTTTGATCCTGCTGTAGGTCGTCACTGAACATGTACTTTAGCAGACTTTATAAAAAAAAAGTCTCAGTAAAGCACTGTCATTAGTTAATACACTTTATCTTCTGAAGAAGAAATGATGCCTTTTTCTCAATTTCTCTAAAGTCAGATAAAATCAAAACAAGAGCTGTAGTAGGGATGGATGCATATATAATGTGTTTAACTTGGTGAAGCCTGTCAAAGTATTTCCTTTCTGTGGACATAATCAAATGCCTGGATTCACTTGAGGTGTAGAGAAGCTAAAGCCAAGTCTGTCCCCATCTTTATCAGGAATAGAAAAATTAGTTAATGTACAATGAACACAGTGCAGTTGTATTAAGAATCCTTGGTTTTTTGGTTGTAGAAAGACTAAAACACTGGGCTTTTTTGGTGCCTGTCCAAACATTCAACACTTGAATTTGTTACTAGTGTGTTCATTTTAACTGCCTTGTATGTGAAGATACATCTGCTCATACATAAATGTGCATTCTCAGATAAAGCTTGAGACAGAGGTTCTCTGGTGAGGAGATAGTAGATTGCTCTGTTTGTCTCTGCCAATATAAATTTCAATAGCATGTTTAATAGTATCTGGGTATCATTTTCTGGGCAGTTTGAGTGTCTGCCAAAGATCTATGTTAGGAAATAAAGTAGAAGATTCCTGATGTAGCATTTGTACCTGGAAAAGAGCTGAATCTCCTGTGTCAAGAGTGTAAAGTCAGGCTTCTTGTTGTACCCATTGAGTCACTCTTGAAGGGAGAGAGATAGTTCTGGACCAGTAATACTCAGCACATTCATTAGTGCTTTTCATTCTGTCATCTGGATTACAGCTACTAAGTATGTAAATGATGTGCACTTGGGAGGGACTGCAAATATGTTGAAGGACAGAGTGAGAATTGAACATAATCTTAGCAGGCAGGGGAAGTAGTTTGAGAGGAAAGTGGGATGACACCATGTAAAGAAAAGCATAAATTTAGACTTTAGAGTAATAAGGAACATAAAATATATGAAACTCAGAGTAGAGAATAACTGGCTAGTGGGCAGTTCTGCAGAAGAAAGATCTGATGATAGTGTTTACTCTGTGGCCCACCAAGACTGAAGGGTTAAGCTTGTGAAAAGGATGTCAGAGTGCACACAAGAAGCCTCATGAATTAATCCCTAAGGCCTAAGCTGAAGTGTGGTGTTTTGTTCTGGGCATCCTCCAGGGAGGAGGTGAAGCAGTGGGAGTGCAGAGGGTGAGCAGTGAGGATGATCACTCTTAGATAACTTGGTGTTTGGGAGAGAACTGAAATGTCTGGGCTGGTTAATCTAAAGAAGAAAAGATGGGAGAGGGGATTTTAAAAATAATCTTCAAACACTTAAAAGTCTGCTGAAAAGAATTTAAAAATCCTTTGTTTACAGGGTGGGTAGGGAAAATGGTAAAGAACTATAAACTGCTCTAGTAAGGTAGATACAAGTTGGGATATAGATGCAAGTTAGAAATACTTCTAACAAAGAACTCTGTCAAATTATGAAGTAGATTAGGAGTCATGGAGTCTTGATTGTTGGATTTCTTTCTCATCTGCTCTTGGATTTTTCTCAGGAAAACCATAAACCTTGAGTCTTCTGTAGACAATGGATAGACTAAATGGCTTTTTATAATTTCTTGTATCCCTTTTATTTGTGGTTTGGTGTTTGTTTTGGGTTTTTGTTTGTTTGTATGGGGTTTGGATTACTTTTATTTGTTGGGTTGGTTTTTTTTTTCCTTTTTTTTTTGGCACTTCATGTTTGACTGCAGATTTGTCTCAAGTGCTTTTATGGATGAGACATTTTGGACACTGTATATGTCTTTTCAGGTGTATAAAATACTATGATTTAGCCTCCTGGGTCCAAATTTCTCTGAACAATTCTCTGTGAGATCTAGTAGTAAAAGCAAAGTCAGTTTTCTTAATAAAAACATTTTTTAGAGACTATCAAGAATGGGTAATTTTTCTTCTGTGATGATTTGAGAATTATGGCTTGGGGTCACATCAAAAACTGAAAGCAGATTTGAGAGTGAAATTGTTTAATTTGTCCCTCTTCCTTTCCATTTTATTGAACTGGCAATAATGGAGAGATGTTTTAATTTTTTATATTTCACTTTTTAATTTGATCTAATAAATTAATTTTAAATATAAACTAGTTCCTGGACCTATTTAAGGCTGTTTTAGAATCTGAATATCTTGGCACATTTAATGTAAGTGGAATATTGTATAGAAATTTCTTATCATCTATTTTGTTTTGCTTTTTACTGCTGACCTCATTATTCAAACACACATAGCACATCCCCAGCTGGTATAACGTAATTATGTTCAATTTATGTAGCTTAATTATTAAACACCAGTTTTCGGAGATTTGATTTCTGTGCTTCTTTGAGCACTGTTGTTGGCTTAAAGGAGCAGCTGTATGGAGGAATACATTTTAAAAAAGAAATTCTTATAAAATGGCACCTTAGGTTTTATGTTCTTTTTTCCTCTCTTTTCTTTCTGAATTTCAATTAGGTTGGTAAAATACTACTTTAAAACCAAAATAAGCAAACTTATGCAATAAAAACCAGAAGATAAAGGTGTAGTTTGCCTAAATTTTTTTTTAAATACTCTCAGAAATTAGACCTTAGGATGTTCATGAAATGTGACAGTGTAATAGCAGGATAATTTCTTTTCTCCTGCTTCTCAGCAGACTTCATGGAATGGTTATCTGAACATAGTGTTGTGAGTGGCAGGCTGAAAAGTTTGCTGCTAGCCCTGGAAGACCATGGATCATCGGTTGTATGTCTGAGTGGGCAACACATTTTGTGGGATGGAATTAGATTGCTCAGGAACTGGAGAGCTGAGTGGTGTGTACATGTAGACATTGCCCTTTGTAAATGTTCATAATTCCTTTCCTTCTGGGGTCAGTGAGGCACTTCACAAGGGTGATTCAGAACTTGGTGTGAATCATCTTCTGGAGGTCCTGTTTGTGTAGGAAGATAAGGAAAATCGTGCCTTTCATTCAGGGGTTCAGTCAGCTTCTTAAAACTAGGCTGGATAGATCTAAGCCAAGGTTCCCACATCTTTGAAAAGTAAAATCAAATGAGAAATCCCATTAGGGTTACCTGCCTTGTTCTCTCAGATCCATTTCAGGACAGGAGGTGACCTTTCAACACAAGATGCCAGAGTGCTGAGCCCCTGTCCCATTTTGTGTGTGCTCTTGGGGTGTGTGTCAGGCCGCGTTCCTGGCTTTAGAGGGGCACAGCAGTTTGCATTTGAGAGCCCACGTGGTTCACGTGGGCAAAAGTCCCAGATGGGAAACTTACAGCAGGTGAATGCTTAGTGTGGTCAGTACGTATATTTACTACTTCCAATAGTAAAATATTTAAATGTATACTCACTGTAAAATAAATAAATGTACACACTCACACATTCAACAGCCAGTCCCCGCTCCCCTAACACCGACTCTCCACCCATTTCTGGAATCTTTCTTGAGAGAGGAGTATGGTCATCCCTTCCTCCCTCCCTCCCTCCCAGTTCTACTTCTCATGAAGTGGGAGAGCAGTTCTGACCATCATGCTGTGCTGATGTTACGAGCACATCTGATCTGAAAACATGAAAACAATACAATGAACCTAAACCATTTTTTAACACAGAAAATGTTTTTGAGCCAGTATTTTGAATATTTATTTCTAGAATACCTGCCATTTTAAAGCAAAAATTTCATAGTGAAAATGTAGATAATTTTTCTTAAACTATTTTGCTTAAGAGTTGGTTTTATTCCAAGAGGAAAGATACATTCAGATGTTTTTCTTCTTCATGGATTCATTTTTTCCTATCCATTCATTAACCAGAGCAAAAATACTTTCTCTGCTTTGTTAGGTGTGTCCTTTTGGACTGCATCTTATAGGCTGTGTTCAGGCTAAATTTAGAGGGAGCTTCACCATTCGTTGCAGCCCTGCAATTATAACTGCAGCAACCTCAAAGCTGATCCAACTAAATTAAAACACAAATTGCTTCTGCTGTTCATGCTGTTTGGATCACCTGGGTATTTCTTCAGTTAGTGATACTTCTGAAATTGGAGAATTTTTGGTTTTGAAGAAGGGGGAGAACAATAGCCCAGCTAAGCTTTGACATTAGAAACCAATATTCTCTTGGCTCTATTTCTGATGATTTCCCTCTGTTCCCACTATCTGGGGGCTTTTCATCCTGTCATGACCCCTATGGCAAAGTGCCTGAGCCCTGCTGGTGAGATGTCAATAATTCAGATCACATTATGCTGGCAATTCAATCAAATAGAAAGTTACCTATGTTTCAGAAACATTTAAAATTCCTAGTTATGTAGGAAGTTAATTTGAAAGAGCAGCTGAATGCCTCCTGGAAAATTTGGAGAGTTTCTCTTTAGTACCCATTTTGCTGGCTTGCTCTTATCATATATTTTCTGAATTTCTCTAACCTTGTTCTTGATGACAAAAGACATTTGCATGAAAACAGGATCTTTGTTTCTTAAGTGTTCATCTGTTCCTGCTGTTTATTTGCAACCTAAAGTCATAATCCTCCGTTTGTGGCATCACAATTGGTTGCAGTGGAAATTATTATGTCATCACAAATAGAGGATTATGACTTCAGGTGGGGGGATAAGCAGCAGGAACAGATGAACTCTTAAAAGCAAAAATGCTGTTTCATGTAAATGTCCTTGGTAATAAAGAAGAAAGGGACGTGAAATACAGAAGACCTGAAAATTGGTATGGGCAGACTTGTGTCTGAACAGTAGGGCAGCAGATTTTCCTTCAGGCAGGAACAGCTATTTTAAATTAAGGACATGTCCATGTTGAATTTAGGCTTTCAAATGTTTTCTCCTCAATTAAAAAAATTATAAATACTGATGTTGTTACTCAAATACTGAGATGACTGCGCTGTTCAGGGAGATATTTTTCATCTTTTTTAAGCATTCTTTTATTCCTTTGTGTATCTGTTTGTCAAGGTACTTCTAAAATCTTAGGGGAGGTTCCTTTTTTGTGCCTGCTTGATAGGAGTTTTCAAGCCCAATCCCCACCATTTGGAATGGAGCACCTGCCCTGTGTGAAGCAGGATGACCATGGTGGAAGCACATCTAAACCACACTGCTGAGCCAATCAGTCAAATGCTTTTCACAGGCTGTTTCCATTGAAAACCACAAGCAGCAAGCTGACATTTCTCTTCAGCATCATAAGATGGAAAGCTCTGAAATACCCAGAAGCAATCTCAGCTTGTACCTTATTTGGCTTTATCTGAGCATTTTCCCCCACCCCCTCCATCCTACAGCTGCTCTATTCTTTAGTGAAAGGAGGTTAAAAAATTATTGATGCAAACTAAAAGGTTTATAAGAACAGAAACTAAAATAACAAATAGAAATGAGGATAGGGAAAGATTAGTAACAAAGCCTATTGACTGTTTTCTGTGGTGGAAGCCAATTTAACTTGCTTTCATTAAAATTCTCCTTGTTAACTGGGGTGATGTGTTGGTGATAGACTATTTGATGTCTGAGAAGTGGTGAGAAGTTAGCTGTCTAATGATGGACTAATTAGAAAGCCCATCCTTGCAGGATCCCTGGAAATTGATTTGCACAGTGCCATTTTTGCTAATGGCAGTCATGAATACGTTTGCAGTCCTTTACTTACTCTTCCTACCCCCAGCTAATGAAAGAGAAGCGATCATTAAGAGCTCAGCTATGGTCTACCTAAAAGTTTTCTTTGCCTTGTAGGAATAGCCATACTTTAGGAACTTCAGCTTTAAGAAATATTCTTCCTAGAGAAACACATGCCTGATGTCTGCCTCCTCTAAAATGAGTGTGTTTTTCTATTGTATCTGGTTTTGAGTTATCCTCACTGAATAGAGAGTAGGTGTCCTTTCTGTGCTATTTACAGAAAATGACCATTGCTGCATGGGACTGGAAGAAGCCATAAATATGTGCTCTGAATAAAATTAAAATTAATTAGACAGTTTTTCCTACAAGGGCATAGCATGTCCATCCACAACTAGGTCAAGTATTTTTAATATTTATCAGTCTAAGGCAAACAAAAACTATTACTCTTACTATCTCTTCTTATGATTTTATTGACCCAATTGCTTTCAGATCCCTTTAATCTGCCCAGATGGTATTTGCCCAGCCAGGTCCATATGGCCCACTATTCACAAACTAGAAGTTTTTGCACAAAGACCTCCTGAATAAAATAAGAAAATCAATGCAGCATGCCTACCATAAGCACATCCTTCATTGCCCATAGGGCTCTAGCTTACTACCATCTTCCAAGCTTCTCAAGACCTTCTCTGGTCAATAATGATCTGGCATTGGACTGCTCTTCTGTTTACTTCCTGTACTTTAACTTCTGTTTCACTTCTGATTAAGTTCCTGTAAATTCTGCCATAATTAAATAAAAATACAAACCTTTTCAACTATCCCTAAACTTACCTCTTATAGGTGTGTTCTGACAGATGAAACCAGTAGCTGGGGGTATTGCATTAAGCTCCAGGAGTTAGCTGTACCAAAGCTTTCCTATGTTTTCAGTGAAATGGATGTCCTATAAAACCTGTCAGACAAAGGTGGAGTCTAAGAAATAGAAGTGAAAAGTCAAAGTGGACAAGCAACTGGGAGTTGAAAGTAAGAGCGCAAGCAATGGTGAAATGTCCTTGCTGGCAGCAGTGAAGGAGTCTGAGTTTGTGCAGTGAAGAGTGGAAACAAGGGGAATGGATAGCCTGAAGCTGCTGATATCTGGATGGATTAGAAGAAGGGACAGCAGAGGAATCAGAGTGAGTTATCAGAGACAAAATAAGAATGAAAAAGGAAGGAGGAAGGTTTGAATGACTGTATCTGAGTTTCTTAGGTTTCTTTGTAGTTAAAAGAGACAAAAAGAAAACAAGAATTCTTGGGGAGCCTGAGACAGCAAAAAAGTGGGGAAAACTTGGAAATCATCATGAGAGATTCTACTAAGAGGACAGCTAATTTCCTTTGGAACAGGGAGATTATATGTAGACAGTATCACAAAACAACATGGTGTTGGTTTCAATGTCTGATTTAAATATAAACAAGAAAAATCCACAAAAAATTGTCCATCTTGCTGCAAAGGAATTTAGGTGAGCTCAGCATTTTAATTTATTTCTGAGATTGAGCCTGCCCAGTTTATCTTGGGTCTGCATTCATTCCTTTACTTTGAACAAGTTCCTATACATTAGTTCCCTGAAGCAAAAACCTTATCTGATTTTACCAGTGAAAGCAACCATAAGTATATTCATCTAATGGCTTAGGGTTTAGCCCTGAAAGAAGAAATTTTCTAATTAAAAAATTTATTTCTACCTCCTACATTCAAGTTTTGTTTTGTAGCATTGTAAAATATATATGCATGCACATATTATACCTATATATATGTATGTATATATATATATATATATATATATATATATATATATATGAGAAGCATCTAGATCTGATAGGTGCAAGATTTTGAATGTCTTTGCTCTTTCAGTATTATCTCCCAGCACTAGCTACTCATTAGTTTTGTGGGCTTTCATAATATTTATTCCTTGTTGTTCCTGTAGTGCATCCTACAAAAGGTATTAAGAAGAAACAGCAAACCTTTATGTACCTCCTGCACTATTATTAGAGGGAGCTTTCAGTAGTCCTGTGATGCATACTATTCAACATCTAAATATGCTAACACATGTAAAGAAACAACTAACACTTTCTTTAAATTAACTTTTTTTTTGACATTTTTTGTAAGCTAAACTTACCTAAAAATTAAAATTAACCTGGAAAAGCAATTGAATGGATGCATAACTCAGATCCAGATATTCCAAAACGGCAATCAGGGATGACTATCCAGTAGAGCAAACTAGAGAAGATTTATATGTAGACCATATTAGGACTTTCAGAAGTAATATTTAGAAAAATTAATTACGAAAGATATGGGTATACAGTAATGTGATCTGCTAGCATTACATAACATACAGTATTGATGACTGATCTTTTTAAAGAAATATTGCTATATACAGGCTCAAAGTTTGGTTTGATTTAAAGTTAGGTCATGTAGCTGTTTACTTACAAATAAATAGTCTCGATTAATGACTTGTTGGCATGCTTAGAACAAAAAAAAGGCAATATGGACAAGCGGTTTGTAGTGTCATTTCCTCCTGTGTCATTCTGATAAACGTATTAGTTAACTGTTCTGTATTGTGTAAGCAGATATAAAACCGCATTGAGCGACGGAATTTTGCCGAGACATGATTACCATTGATCATGTGGCTGAGTATCTGTGTGCAGTACTCAAGTCTGATGTGTTCTTTCTGTATGGAAAATATCCCTTTTTCTGAAGAGCTGCTGTATTTTAGAGGATTTGATAGCTGTTGATAATGGATGTGATGGGGAATAGGCAGCCACTGGACAGTGAGTTCACTATAATAATTTAAAGTGCTCTGTGAATAAATCTCTTACCCATCCAGTTCAGGTCAGAGGTGTAATCTTCATAGGTACTGAACTACCTGGCTTCAATGAAGCAAAACAGTAAAGGAAAGGCCACATAAATGAAAAAGTAATGAATGATGTTAGAAACCTAAGACACTTAGAAAAACAGTAGTGAGCTACCTCGCTGGTATCTGGTGTCCTGCCATCTCAAAAGAAATCACCTACACAGTTCTGTTCTCACATAAATGCAGCCTTTGTTCTGCTTTACATGTTCTCCCCCTTCACATGTGCTTCTCATCTTTCTTCCCTTAAAATGCCCTTTCCATTTCATATTCCCAGTGGAATTGCACTCCCTCCTATGCAGGCTCTTTTCCTTTTTCCCACTGCCAAAAACTTTGTATTCTCTCTTCCCTTTCTTCCTAATTATATGGTATTTACTTGCCACTAAAATTTGCTTTTGTGAACTATGGTATTCTCGCTTTTCCTCAACTGTATTTTAAAAGAGGAAGAATTTAGGTTTGTTTTATGGTGGTCAGTCTTTTAAGGTGGATGTGTACCATGGAACTTGTTTAGTTCACCACTGGGAGTTTTCCTTAAGCAGAGCCAGTGGCCTTGCAAAGACAGAGATTAGATGATTGCTGTCACTTCTTGCTCAGGGTGGAGATTGTTTCAATAGACTTGCCAAAATATCCAAAGATACCTAGCTTCTGTGTCGTGCTTCATTGGGAAATTTCTTTTACAAGATGTTTGGATTTACTTTCAAAGATTAAAAAAAAAATAAATTCTGTTGCCCTTGTCATCTTCGTTTCACTTGAGTTTACTGCAGTCAGAGAATACTGGTGAAAGCTGAGGCAACAAGTGAGCTCTGGGTAAACTGTAATGCTAGGAGCTCCTCTGGAGCTGCCATTGCTTGTATTAGGAACCTCTTCTGAGTTTAGCTCCAGGTTTTACTTTCCTGTAAGTAAGTGTCAAAATGTAGCCCTTCATAACCAGGGAAATCAAAGGCACTGTGCAGTTGGCAAAGCCAGCATTCCTATTCTGGAAGTCTGTCCTGGATTTCATCATTTGTTTAAGACTGGTGAAGTATTGGAAGTATTTTCATCATTCTGAAATGTAATTGAAGGAAGCAGTTGCAGAAAGCCTTTTGTGTATTTTCGGTAGAGTGGTTAGGAAGCCTAGTCAGGGAACACAGAAAGTCTTCAGAATTAAGGTGATGAATCACAATGTTCAAGTTCAGCAATAATGACTATTAGAATAATTTTTGAGTAACTCATTGACTGGAATATGTTTTAATAGTCATATTTCATGTTACTTAAAAAATGGGTACCTTCAATTTTTTTTTTAATGTAAGGGTTGCACATAAAGAGTAGATAAGTTATCTTGGTTTAGTTGCCTATTTAGAAGAGAAATGAGTAGAATATTCTTGTGTTACCCATTCATCAGTCATGTAAATTTTCTGCATACTCTGATTTCACCAGATAAAAGTTTGTTTATCCCTGGGGGACTGGAACAATGAGCTTGTGAGTCATCCTGCATTGGGTAGCCCTCCTGCTCTGCCTTTTCCCAACAACCTGTTCTAGCAAAACCAAAAATTAATATGCTTTGCACTTCAGGGGGCACCTCCTGCCCCCATGATTATAGTTGACTGGGTGTAGTCAGGATTTTGTGATATCAGGTGGGGTGAGGAAGAGGACCCCACTGGATTTTCTTCCTCACCATGTTGCTTGGCTCACTGCCTATCTGTAGATATCATTTGATTTTTTTCTTTATCCCCTTCACAGTTGGGTAGCATAAGTTAAAGAAAAAAACCAACAAAACAAACAATAAAATCTTCACAGCTTTGAAAATCTGTAGTAAAGAAAAGGACCCATACCTTTATTCAGAACTTGAGAACAGAAAAAAAAGGGTCATATATATTTTCCCCTCCTGTCATTTTTCAGGCTATGCTAAAAGGAAATGAAGACCTTTGCTTAGAGAAACAAATTAGAGAAAACAGGAAAAAAATGGTTAACTGGATTTTTGATACATTTCTTAGTTTCTAAACCTACAGCCTGAAGTCCCTCAGAGTATTACATAGGTGTAGTCCTGGGTCATAGAACCACCACTGTTTTCAGCACTAGGAATAAGTCTCGGTCTCAAAAACCCCCAGAAATTTGATATCCCAGAAGTACAGTGTATGAAAGCTGAAGAACAGCTCCAGGAATGTGATTATCAGTGAAACCATTGTTGAGTGAAACACTTTCTCCTGTAGCTTCGTTTGCTTTGTTCAAATGACTCAACAGCACAAGAACAGGAATTTTGAAAATGGCAGCTCAGTTATGAAGCATCTGTTAACACCAAACATTAATTAACTTAGAAATGGTTGTGGTTGGCTTCCCATAGCAAATATGCCTTACACAGACAGGCTTTGTATGCATTTGCTCTGCAGTGCAAGAATTTAATTCTCTAAGTTAGGCATGGTTCCATTTAATTTCGACACGTATATTCGACACAAATCAAGTTATACAGACTAGCTCCTTGATTCAAATAAATTTAACTTTGCAAGTCTTAGCCCTGCCTGAGAGACTCTGGATCCAAACCCTTCCCAGGACTTGTCAAGAGATGCTGCACAAAATTCCAGGCCATGGCCCAGCAGATAGCAAAGGCTCCAGTGCTGCCCTAACTCTCCAGCAAGGTGTGTGTTTGTCACCTTCCATGAGCTGGCTGTTCCTGACACCCTGTGAGTATTCTGAGACTACAGTGAAGGAACTGTGCTTGTGCTCTTGGCCCAGCTGCTCCTGCACCTGCCAGTAGCAACTGGATTCCAGTTTACTACATAACTTACTGGATTTTGCAAAAGACAGGTTTCATTCCCATGTGTCTAAAAATTTGGATAGTCTCCTAAAACTATGAAAAAGCTGTAGGTTGCCATGAATAGTGACAAAACAAGAGACTGATTTATTGTTCCTGGGAGAAGAGGAGTGCATGGTAATTGTTACTGAACAAGGCATCCAGCTTGCTGTGACAGGTAAAAATCGTAGTTAGCACAGGTAAGGTTTCCATTACATTATGGATGCAAATGAAGTTAGAGAGAGCAGCTGAAATTGATTATTGTGTATCATGTCTGCTTGAAATACTTTAGATTTGTTGGTAATGGGTAGTGTGCTTGGGAAATTGGCTAAATGGTCCAATGTTCAAAGCAATAGATGCATTCAGAGTAAGTCAATGCATCTCTCCCTAATTACATTTTAAATGTGAGGGTATTTTACCGCATAGTTATCTATTTCTAATGTGTATGGGGTATCTTCCTGGTTGAGTATTTTATGCTCTGTAGGTCAGTCTTTACTAGAGCAAAATCATTTTCTGACACTGAAAAAAGAGATTTATATTGACCAGCTAATGGCCCATCCAGTGATTAAACTTGCTGATTCTTCTGAAATTCCTAGCTACTAGAAGGAGAAGCCAAAAGTGAGGGGAAGAGAAGGAATAAAGTAGAAGAAAGATAGCACTAAAAGTATAGACATTATATTCTCACTTTACTATTAGATTTTTTTAATCTTACTTTCTCCTTGTGAGTGGATAGGCTGTAGACATCTGTGCCTGATACTCCTGCAAAAATATATTTCAATTTATACTCATTTATTGATTAAATTAATTTATATTCATGTAAGCAAGTAGAATGTGACTATTCTGCTTTACTGAGTTGGAATTATATATTGCAATATTGATTTCATCTGTCTCCTGTGCTAGAGACCAAGTGTGAGGCAATCAAGAATCTACCATGAAATATTTTTATCAGGCACCTTTAATCACAGGTGCCTGTTGGGATGTAGCATGTTGTACAGTGTTCCTCTCAGAGTACTTGAGTTCATCAGATGCTGCTTTGAACCTGCAGAGAGAATAGTAGGGAAAGGCAAGGAGAGAGGAATACTTGTCTTTCCTAAAGTTTCTCTGTCAAAATGTTTAGCTGTATTTTTAAAGTAAGAAATTCTGGAATTATCCTTAGGTGTGTCCACAACAGTCTTCTGCACCTTGTTTAATGATCTTTCTTTGTTGTAGGAATATTAATGCTAATCTTGTGACAAGAGTGCCTTCACAAGATTTCAGGTCTGTCTCTACAAGCCTAGGGGATCTATGAAAGATCTATTAAAAAAATTGGAGACAGATATGGGCTAGACCTCTAAATGTTCAAGTTTTTCATAGGTAGAAATCAAAGGCTTGGTAAGGTGAGAGTTCAAAGCACAATTATTTACTTCTGTGTTTTGAAGGAAGATGAAAAATTCTTATTCTTTCTAGCAGTAAAATAACTGAAGTAGGTGACATAGCAAGGAATGCTTAATGGCTTGGGCATTGTGTCAGTCTCAACTTGAAACTGTTGGGGAGGAAAAACTAAATGAGATTAAACACTTCACAATATTGCTTCTACTGGAGCTCTATGGAGGTGACTGGGTAGCTGGGAAACCATGAAGAGTCAGATGAACTGGAGCTGAAAACCAGTGTCAGCTGCTGGCAGTGATGAGAATAGTGATCACTGAACACCTGAGTGGAGCTCTCTGGTAGCTCTGCTGCTTAAAACTAGGGACTTATAAAGATCTGCTTTTAAAAGTGCTGTGGTTTTAGCAGAGTGAGCCTGAGGTGTCCTGACTATACTACATGAGCTACATGTAAGCAGGACTTGGTACACAGGCTAAACAGTGGAGGCGGTTTTGGAGCAGAGCTGGTTCTTCATTTTTGGATGTGTCTTCAAAGGCCACGAGTAGCCTCTGTAATTTATGGAAGGGCTTACTTATTCTAGTTGTGACAGAGCTACCATCATTTTGACATTCAAGGTGTCACATCTAGAATGACTGTCAAACTTTGGGGAGAATATAAGCAACAGATTAATCCAGTCTCGCTCCCCTTTTCTCCCAAGAAAATTTAGAACAAGATTTTTTGAGGTAGAAAAAAGATAAATACTAATATATTGCTCTTAGGTATTACTTTTGAATATAAGTTAATAAGTTAGACTCACTGGTGAAATGAAGAGAATCCTGACTGAACTTAATGACCATACAAACCAACCTTAGGAAGAATGGGGCAGAAAGAAGTTTGCTGAGACTCAGAACATTGTAATAAGATTTGAGACAGGGCGTTCAGTTTTTTATGAATATAAATAGAATTCAAAATCAAATAGGCTTCAAAAGCCAAACTTCGTGTTAGGAATGTTAGTGACTGTTAGGAGAGGAACACAAAATAAAACTGAAAACATAATTATAGCGCTGAATAAATTCATGGAGCATCCTCATCTCAAGTTTTTTGTGTGGCTTGTGTTCCTTTGTCCCTTCTATCATCAGTCCCTCCATCTCAGGGGAAAAAAAAAGACTGGGAAATATATAAAGTGGCAAATATAATTCAAGGTTTACAACAATTTCTGTATTCAAGTAGACTGAGTCTCTGTACTGTGAAAGAGAAACTATGTGGAGGAAATCTGGGATACAGGCTTCTTAAATTGGGGATATCAAAATAGAACAGTTGTTCACTATGTCTCCTTATACAAGAACTGGAGATGATTAGAAAGTTCTTGAACCAATGAAAGGCAATGTTTCTTTTTCCTCAAAGCATCTGTAAACTGGAATCTTAGTGCCATGGGTTATTTTGATACAAAAGTTCACATAGGTCTGAAAAGTGAAAAGAATTTGAGAAAGAAAAATCCATCAGGACCTATTAAACACAAGGTTACCAGGTGTAGCTTAGTTCAAATACCTTTCCTGGAAATACCAGAAACTAGGAGAGCATACAGAAGAAGTATAATCCACTGTAAATTTGCCTTGTTCGCCCCTTCATTTGTGCCCAGGCGTTGTAACCAAGTGAGAGAGATATTGGGCAAGGTGGGGTTTTTGTCTGATCCATTTTTCAATCATTCTCACTAAAAAAAAAAAAAAAAAAAAAAATCCAAGGTTCTTGCTTTAGGATATAACTGATGTTTCTTTTAGGCTAGTTGATTCCTTTATGTGCTTTTCAGAATCTGCCGGTAAACATCTGATAATGATTGCTGTGGATAGCAGTCTGCTGAGTCCTACCCATTGTTCCTTTCAGCCAGTGCTTTGTATCTCACTGTGCCTATGCATTCCAGTATAAGTTTCCTTTTATAGAATACTTTTATAACTGTGGTATTTTGTGCAATTGTGGGAAGTGGTGGAATTATTGGAAAGATACTGTGAACTCTAAAGTCAAACAGGCTCTTAGAGAAACAGGTGATATGCAATTAGGAATGCTTTACTGACAGTAACTTAACTTGCTCTTCCTTTTTTTATTGACACCTTTATTGTAAAATTGAAATCTTGAGCTACAAATGTTACATAGTCCTACTTAATGCCTTATGTTGAAGTTCCAGTCCTTGCCCTGTGTTTGGTCTGTTTGTACTGCTCAGGAGAAACAAATGAAGCACTGAATATATCCGAGCATGGGAACACCTCCAAAGGCATTTGTATTATGGTCACAGAAGCAGCAGCAGCAGCAGTGGTGTGTTGTTAGTGTGGCAGGTGCAAACCTCCTTTGAACTGCAGCTGCTTTGGACATCTTACTCTCAAACTAGCTGCTCAGAGGTGTTTCCTCAGATGGCCTGAGCAGACCTGTGCTGTGTTCTGCAGAGCTCTCTCACTGTAGCATTTCCAGCCCCCGACTGGGAGGCAGCCTCTTGGAGAGTGCTGCCAGCCCACTGATTTATGTCATGCCCAGGTTGCTCCAACTTACTGTGGGGCACACATAGAATAAGCTGTAGAATGCACTAAGCAGCTTATTTGTCAAGTCATACTAACATTTTATGGTCTCTTTTTAATCAGCATAATGCATTTTACAAAATTCTTGGTAGGCAGATACTCAGCTAGAGGGTATTCTTCTGCCTTCCCCTTCTGTGTCCAGTTACATGCATCTCCCTAACGTTGAAGATGGGGTGAGCAATCTCCTGCTGCTGTTCTCCTCTAGTCTGATGTCTGGCTGAGTGGAATGGAGTTTCTAAATGCCTGTCACAGACTGTTTTGCACACGAGTGCAAAAAGGCAGGTTAGTGGGAAGTACACAGAATTGGTGACATACTTGAGTTGTAAAACAAATGTTGGTTGCTTCGAGGCTGTAGAAGGCAATACATACAAATGTTAGTTCATGATGTCGATACAAATGCTCTCCTCTTTGAAAAGCCTTGGGATGCCCTCAGCCATGTGGCTGTCATGTAACAGCACATGGCCCTTTTCATGTAACAACATATGGTCTTTTTTGTCTTCTTTGTTAATACTGCAATTAATTTCCAGAATTAAGGAGTATTTTGCTTGAGTTTCAGATATGTCTTCCTTTCCTCATGTTTTCATTTAAATAGTTTCATTGGTGTCTGTCTCACTAAGGCCATCTCTTATAATGCAGTTCTCATTGCTTTTGTGGCTTCCCAGTCCTTTGTAGGAGTTGCCACAATCAGGCTTTTGTTCCGTCATTGGAGAATTTCTTATTGTCATAGTTGCTAAACAGGAATAAAGCAGTTATTAGCATTTTCAGATACAGAAGGATAACTCAATTGAAAGAAAACTGATGGTTTTCATCACAGTTTGGGGCACAGTGTTACTGATAAGATAGTATTCAACTCGTCATTTATCTGAAAAGGGAAAGGGCAGTCTGTTTTTTCCAAACTGAAATGAGTTCCTTGACTCCTAGCCTCATCCACACTCTTCTAGATGATGAAACCTAGAGCTTTTGCAGATGGAGGAGGAAGTATGAGAACAGTGGCATCTAGGACAAGACTCAGTACCTACTGCTACTGGAGAGCAGGCAGTGCCACAAACAAGGTCCATTGCAGAACAGGGATGTCTCAAGCCAGCCCAAGGATGTTGAGGTGGTTGTTTGATAGGCACAGAGAGGTACTGGCATGCTGGGCTGATTTCTCCTTGGGTCAGCCTAACTATCTTCTTAATTGGAGGTGAGAGTTAGCTCTAAATTTGCTTAGATTTAAAAACAAAACCCAGTACTTCTTGGCTGGTTTCTCATTTTAATATGGCTGCCGATGATGTTGTTATTTTCTTATAGTGAATGAAACAGGTTTAAATTGATTTGCAAGCTGACTTATTTTTGGGGTCTTTTAATTGCAAGCTCAGGAAGAAAAAAGGTATGGGTGGAATCTGTTCTGTGCTGTCTGTTCTGGTCTGTGCAGCTCAGTGCATCATGCAGTGTTTACAGCAGACAAAAGAGAAGGAAGTATAGTTAATTCCTGCTGCACCATTTTCTGCAAAACCTGAAAAGAACGGTAGGAGGATTTTGATTTTGTTTCTGTTTTTGTAAAAGCCATTTCATGTTTCCTAGGGTGTTGTTCGCAACAAGCCAGACGTCAGCAGAACCCAAACCAGAACTCAGCCCTGCTTTTCCTAACACCTTGTGGTGCACTTGGAAGCCCGGCAGGAAAATCTGTCATCCATACTTAACCCATCCTATTTTGCCACCATTTCCCCTAAACAGTAACCCAGCAGAGAACTGCCCCACGCTGCTCTCGTCTGCAAGCTTTTCAGTCTGCACCGATAATTAGACTTTGAGATAAGCCATCTGCTTGCTGGCCCCCGGTGGTCTGTGGGCTTGGCACGGAGCTGCCGAGGCCGGTGACAGGTCCGCCGCAGGAGAGGCCCGGCAGTGACACAGCAGCTGCTCGCCGCTCCCGGGCGCTCCGGCGTGCAGCACCTACGTGCCGCGGGTTCCAAACACCGCTGGCCGGGAGCGGCGGAGCGAGCGCTAATGAAGGGGAGTCGGGCTGCGAGGGCAGAGGCCTGAATGCCGGAACGAATTCATTATTTCATCACGCTTTTGAGCATCCAAACAGGCATGGGAAGGCATGTTTTGCCCAAGTTAATTCTGGCTGATTATAAATGGAGGAGAGCAGGGGAAAACCTGGCTCTTAGATGTTGTTTGCTCTGTGAAATTTTTGGCAGTCTTGTCCCCTTTATTCAGATCAGCACTGCATGAAGCTGCTGGGATAGATAGCTCAAATTAACACCTTATTAGAGGTTTGGAGGTACTAGGCATCAGTTGCAGGTTTTGTACTGTGAATGAAAGACCCTCCTTCGTTTAGAGTCACTTCCAGTTCTTCCTTTTGTTTCTCCTCCTTTTGCCCATTAGAGGGATTTGGTTAGAAATCCCTTCCCTTTGCAGACTTCTTTCTGCTGTGACTCTGATGTTGGAGTGCAAAACCATTATTACTATTATTATTGCTATTATTATCATTTTTTCCAGTCTAGTCCAGTTCTTACTAGTGAACAAAGAACCTGTCCTCTTCTTCTTTTTCCTGTTGTGCAGTGAACATCTTGTGTGAACAGAAAGGGATAAATGTTTGGTTTCTTTTCTTTGCAAAAGCGAGCAGCAGCTTAGCTCAAATCAGTCTCTTTCCACCCGGCTAGATTAACAGCAGGATAACTGCAATTTTTGTTTTCTTTGACAGGAAACTCCTTACTTGTAAGGGTAATCCCATGAATTCCAGCTCTGTGGGTTGGCTGGCTTCAAGGGCATCCCAGAGGGTGTAATGGCCTCATTCTGGATGTAGGAAAAAATGGAAGTCTTTCTATTAACTTAATGGTCAGAAGCTTAAATCCTAATATTTGGAGCCTAATTTCATATACCTTTCTAGTGTTGAGGTGAAGTTGTCAACAACTGCAAAGAAAGGACTAGGTGCCCACCTCTGCCTCCAAAAAAAGGAAACAGAATTGTTGGTGTGTTAATTACTTGGAACATACTTCTGATTCTGCAGTGATGGAAACTGAAAACCCCTGTGTTCAAAGCAGATGCAACAGTGACTGCTGTATGCAGTGTGGGGGCAGTGTGGTGGGAAGAAGTGCCAAACCATCGATTTCATTACAGCTGGGGTCTGATATCCCAAGCAGCAGTTTGCCTTTCTGCCTTCCTTGGTGGATGAGATTATATTGGTAGTAAGAGAGGAGGGGGACTCATGGCTAAGCAAAGGATAACAGGGCAAAGAAAAAAAAAATGAAGGACTATCAGTGGAAACCGTATCAGATTAACAAACTTTAATTACATTTAATTTTAATCCTTAACATTTATCTAAAATGTGATTGAGGGAAGGTTTATTAGGATTCTGTGTCCCTATAGCCCTTCTTTGAAAGAACACTGAACAAGATGATTGCTTGCGTCTCTAATTAGAAGTTTTTCCCCTCTTGATCACCTAAAGTCAAATTCATTTACTCAGCTTGAAACAAGGATTTAATTTGATTTTTTTTTTTTTTTTTGCATCAAAAGATGTCTCTCAAACATGATACAGAACCACAGCCTGCTAATCAAGACAGAACCCATTACCAGCCCAGTTTTATGAATATTCACATCAGAGGGCAGCACCAACCTCATTAGGAAGGGTGTTGCAATCATTATTAAACTGTTGGAGTCCATTATGATTCCAAGTGCTGTAATGATGACTGATACCCGCTGAGGGCAGCTGAGAAGAATACCAGAGCATAATGACCTCACCTTTTTTCATAAGCCTATCGGGCTTTTAAAGGCTTTCAGCTAGTGTAGTTTGTATTCTTTTAATCAACTGAGTGAAAATGGTCTTAATATCCTTGATTCCCTTGCTCAAGTGATGTGAAGAGAAACACAAGAGCAATTAGGGAATCTGGAGGTCATGTTTGGGTGATATGGTAAGTCAGCAATATGAATTCTTTCAGATCTTAGGTCTCTGTTAATGGGTAGATTCTTGTCAGTTGGACTAAAAGCTCAAAACTGATAACCTAGATCAAGCCCCTTCTATTCCTTCCTTGTGGAGTGAGAAGATGTACTGCTGCTAAACCTGAGTTTGATCATTTGGGCAGCAGTACTGCTGTAGTTAATGGACCATCAGCACTGTCAGCACAAGCCCTTTCTCCACTCCTCTTTTGCTTCCCTTCTCTGAGGATAACATCCACTTGAGGTTAACTGTTGCTACAAACAATTTGCTACCCCTGTCTTGCTTTCTTCAGATCGCTGCTTTAATCAGGCAGAGTGAAAGAAGGTTAGCATGATTCTCACAACTAACTACATCTCTGCCTTAGTTATATTTACATGAATTAATTTTGTGCTAATTAGCACAGTATTGGTGGGGTTTTTTTGACATGTACAATAACCTGGAGGATGTGTGTAGCTGTTAGTATACTTTCTGAGCTCAGAAAGAAGTTTCTGATCCCAGCCTTCACGTAATTAGGCAGTAGCTGTACAAAATCAGAGAAATTTGTATTATTCTTGCAGTGTCAAGTAGCTGAGATGTCTCCTGCTCTTTTTGAATCCTCAAGACAATTTACTATTTATTTTAATTATACTCTGTTCTTTTTGCATCCTAAAGATCACCTTTCAACCCAGTAATAAGCTCCCTCTGGAGTCCTTTGGGTTCTCTCTTTGCTCAGCCCTGAAGAGTGCTGAGCAAGTTGTGGAGGCTGCATGTGCCACCTGTTCTTCCTGCAAGCTGGGACTGGAACCTGGATGTCTCTCACAGTGCATCTGTTTTAATATGGTTTTAATTGACATTTTTTGCTACAATCTTCTTTTTATAAACTTGCAAGAGACTGTTAATGCAACTGGTGAGGCTGATTGTAAATTACTCTGTGATAATTATGCTATAAAAGGGGAGACATTATGGGAAACCAGTTGTAAATTTCATGCAGGACGGTTATGTGCCACTAAAGAGCATCATCTCTTTCTTTATGATTCTTCCAACTTGGCTTCTATGCTAAACTGTGAGAGATCTCTTTGACTTGAGAGCTCTCCCTCCTTCAGCTCCCCATGCTATGAAAAGCCAGTGAACGTGTCCTAGTTGGTTGTTAAAGCAGTTCATGGCAAAAGTAACATCACTCTTTGTAGAATACAAGAGGCAGGAGCTTCAGCTAACTCCAGTGTTAATTAAATCTGGTGAAGGGAGTGGAAATTAGGGGTCTTGTAATAAACAGGGAAGAATCTGGCTTTAATTAATGCCAGGTGAATTAATTAGAAGATAAACTCAAATACTGCTTAGGTGCATTTGTGGAAAAGAATGTCTGGCATTTCAACAAGGGAAACTGCAGTGGGCATCTTACAAAGATTGGGACATATCTCCTTTACAGTGATTAGGCAGAAATGCCAGGTTGTGAAGCAGCCTGTGTCTGGCAGCTGAGAGCATCTCCTAATTAGACAGTTTGCACAACACTTGTTGGCAGGAGAACATATCTTATTTAGGATCTTTGGGGATGTTCCTCAAGTAAACCTTTCCAAGATGAGTATTTAGATTAAGTCTTTAATGTTTCTGTCATGTCCTCATTCACTCCAGCTTCAAAATTTTATTGCTGGTACCATCAACCATTTATCCAGTAATGTTCAGCAAAGATGGTCTCTGATCTGAGGTAAACATGGACCTTATGAGAGGCAGATTTTAGGCAAACCATTGTTGGATGGCAAAATTATTGTTACCACTTCCTAGGTGAACTTCATATTTTGCTGAATCATGCAAGGTCACCTTCTTAGGTTGATGGGTTCCTTCATTATATGGCAATAAACAAGAAATGGAAAAACTACGATTCAGGCCTTCCATGTATTTTGGAATCATTGTAATTTTGTATTTACAAAACAAGTGTAGAAAGCTCATCACTGGTATGAGAAAGAACCATTTCTTTAAACGGGGAATTTCCCTTGCCCTGGATTACATTTCATATGACCTTTTCAACAGTTTTATTTCAAATAAGTCTATCATAATTAATCCTCTGAGAGGTTCCTTGCTGCACCAGTTTTTGCTCATTAATGTGTTTTACTATTAATAAAGATATGCAAATACCAAGTTTTTTTTTTTAAAAGGGCTTCACCTCCATTATTCCACAATAGGTTTGCCATTCCTGCAGGTATTTGCTGATGTTAGTTAACAACAATGCCTGTTCCTAATGGTCATCTTGCCCTACAAAATAACTTGTGATATGTTGCATGGAACTGAATGAGAAGCAATAGATGGGCTCCAGTAGCTATATCCAGTGCATCAAAGGAAAGCAAGAGTTTGCTGTTCCCTCAAGCCTTAAATTCTCAGGAGACACTAAAGATGCTGGCTTTCCACCTGCATTGACTTTTGATAGTATTTCATTACCTGGCTCTTTCTATTTTCTTTTAAAAATCTCTCCTTTTGTGATTTGTGCAATCCTGAAATTGCTAGAGAAAGTTTGTCCTTATACCTCTCTGTAACTTGAATTACTGACTTTTTTCTTTTATTAATCACTTGACTACAGCTGCCATTTATAGCAGTTCATTTTGTTTGGTCCTTGATAGACCCACATAGATCCCTAGCCAGAAGAGTGATGAAAAGTAGAAGAAATGCACCCACCTTCTGAGATATAATTGTATGCAAGACAAATGATAGGAGAGTCTTTGAAAGCAGGTGGAATTAAAGCACTGATACAGTAAGTATAAAGCCTGAAACAGTTTTGTTAGCATCTCTTCAGTATCCATCACAGTTGGTCTTTCTTGCAGCTTGTCCAGTTTTCTCTTTGTTAGGCATCAGAGGATGACTAATACACTGCTATTCAGAAAAATGAGGCTTTTATTGGCAGTATCATTTTATGCAGCAGTAATGCTATTTTTAAGTTATAACATGCATTTTTCACATAAATCTGTGCTGATTTCACTGTGCCTTTTTGACTGTTTTCCACAAAAAGCAAAGCAACCTTATTCCTTCTCTGATAGCTGGGTTTAAATTATTGTTGGTCCACTGACACATAACTCAATGTTTTCAGAAGTACTAGGCATCTGTTTTTCATATTGGTTTTAGTGGGCTCTCTTCTGTGTGTATGAGGAGTTGGTAATTTTTGGTGTCCAAATATACATCTTGGAGTTCAGCTTTTGGCATCTAGCTTTGGCAGCTGTTAAGATATCCTGAAACGTAGAGTGAGAAGTTTGACCCTTAGTTAAGCAGACGTTTAGCCGGGAATTTTCAAGGGGCTTGTTATTTCCGAAAACTGCAGAAGCATGACTCTGGCTGTCCCTTTCACCTGATGGCAGGGATTATGTGACAGTTGGAGTTTGGGACTGTGTGAACCTGAAACACTCAGAAAAACAATCCGATGCATTGCCCATCTCTTGTTTTCCATACCAAAT
The DNA here is from genome assembly GCF_022539315.1 of Serinus canaria. Classification (NCBI taxonomy): domain Eukaryota; kingdom Metazoa; phylum Chordata; class Aves; order Passeriformes; family Fringillidae; genus Serinus; species Serinus canaria. The sequence continues at coordinate 24,469,074 of NC_066319.1, read as the reverse complement.
AGTGAATCTTCTTTAGGGTTGCACAAGCTAGAGGTGTTCTAAAAGTAGACTCGAGAAACTGGCTGTTTTCCTTTTTTTCTTTCTAAGTGACCAGCCCATTTATAAACCTGGTTGAGTAGGAGGAGGATGGTTTGTCATGTCTTCTCATGTTTATGTGCTCTTCAAATTATATGTCAATAGATAATAACTTTTGGACAGATTCTGGCTTTTTGGTGATGCTTTAGATAGAAACGTGTGCATATTTTTACCCATGTTCATTTCAATGTAGTTACAAGGCAGTTGCTGGAAAATCTGTTTCTGACATGTTCTTTCTGATAAACCCCTTAATAGTCATTGTCTTCCAGGATAGGACACATTTCCCACATATAATTAGCCTGTCTCATTACAGACTTCACAAGGAAAGCTAAATGAGTGCTTTTCCATCATATTGAAGTTGTCTTCTTGATTCCAACCCACAATCCAATTTCATACTTCAGGCTTCCTCTGTGAAGTCAAAACTCTATTCTGAAATAATAGAAAGGAAGTGTGTAGTAAATCAGGAGTAAGTTCACTTTACAATGGCTTATGTTTAAATGTACAGCAAAATATGTTGTTTTAGTACTTGTGCTTTCATGTTTAACTTGTGTTACCAGTAAGAGCCACTGAATATTGAAGTTATACCTTTGCCATAGTGAAGTTTGTGGTGCAGAGGAAACCTCAGGAACTGAGGACTGAGGTACATTGTTACCTGTGAGAATGGCACACATTTTTGCTCCCCTGTGATATGTATCTTTACATGTGTCTATTTGACATAAATGATATGACCTCACATATACAGGATCTACAATTACCTCAGTATTCCCAGTTTAATAACCCGCTTTCAGTCACTTAATTTTGCTTTCCTTGTCAGCCTAGGCCTCAAATTCTTGGGCTTGCTTTCCCCCAAAGGTAAATACATTTGAGAAATTTTAAGGGGGCTTATCTGAGCACAAGAGGGGTGAATAAAATGTCTGAAGACAGTGTGTAGGGTTTTTCAGAGCTGTGTTGCATCAGTAGAATTGCACTTTCAGTAAGAAGCTAAAATTTATCATGCAAGTGCTTCCATGTGACAAGAAGTGATTTTGCATCTTCCAGTGAATACTGGCTTACAGTATGACTCCTTGAAGATCTTTTACCTGATTTATTGTATGACCTTGGTAAGAAAAGGTGTCCAGCTCAGAAAAAAACATGAAGACAAATACTCTTGATTTGTAGTCCTTATAGTTCAATAGAGACAAGCCCTCTGGATCTTGGTGTTATATATGGAGTTTCCTTCCTAGCATTCCTTTCTACCATCTGAGCATGCAATGTGAAAAAAAGCCTGAAAATATTGTCCTTCACATATTTTTATGCTCAAAATTCAGGCAATAGCAGCATTTGCACTGCATGCACAGACTTGTTGCTTTTTCTTTATGCGAATATTTTTGTGCATACTATAATCTAAATGCCTTGTTGCTTAGAGCCTCCCAGACGTGTGCATTTTTGTACAATCCATAAATCGCTTGGATAGCACCTTTTACATTCATCCAGTCTTGTCAGTTTTCTGCTCCTCTCACTATTGCTATGGTCTAGAATCTTTTTTTTTTTCCCCTTTGTCATCAAATTCATTATATGGAGAATTCATTATGTGCATTATGTGGCACGTAGAGAGTAGTAATGAAGTGCATTTGATTGTTCAGAGGAGCAAGTATTTGTCCAAGTGGTTACAGCTCTGAAAGGTTGGGGCTACAGATCATAACCTTGAGTTTTACACATCTTTTTCAAATGACAGCCTTGCCTGCATTAGGTAATTTCCAGAATTACAAGGAGCACAAAAAGGCACTTTTATTGGAAACAGAATGTTGCCAGAACACATGTATTTGCCTCTAATCTTGGAAAGTGCCTACATATCTGGATATCTGGAATAAAAGTTCATTCATACATGTTTAACAACTGTTGTAGGGATGTCACAGGTTTTAAAACAGCAGTTACAATTTTCTTTTGCTGCCAGAGCATGCACAGTTGAACTTAGAGTATTAAGGTGACTTTTTTTCCATAGGTCATATGGAAAATAGTTCCAATATAATACTACAGAGCTCTTTAAAATAGCCTAAAATAGAGCAACATGATGGATGGGATTTTAAAAAAGTATTTCTATTCTGTTTAAGATGACCAGAATGATTTGTTTGCCACCTCCTTAAGTCTTTTCATCACACCATGCTACCTTGTGTTTGTTTCACTCAAAACCGTTAGAAATTCCCGGCTGGAATGTGAGCGCTGGATAGTGAAGAATGGATTTAGAGCTACTCAGCTGAGAAGGACCTGGGAATACTGGTAGGTGAAAAAATTACAAATGAACTGACAACATATGCTTGTAGCCCAGGAAGTCATTCAAATCCCAGTCTGCCTAAAATACCATGGTCAGCAGGTCAAGGGATATGGTTCTCCCTCTCAATTCTGCTCTCATGAGTGTTGCATCCAGCTCAAGTCCTCAGAACAGGAAGGATGGACCTCTTGGAACAAGTCCACAGGATGGCCACAAAGGCTGATCACAGGGCTGAAGCACCTGTGCTATGAAGACAGACTGAGAGAGTTGGAGTTGTTCAGCCTAGGGAAGGCATTGGGGAGCTGCCACTACAGCCTTTCCATGTAATTAAAGGGTCTTGTGAGAAAGGTGTAGAAAGACATTTTACCAAGCCCATGAGAAGACAAGAGTGAACTGAAAGAGGGTAGGCTCAGATGAGAGTTTAGGCAGAAATTCTTTACTCAGAGGGTGGTGAGGCACTGGAACGGGTTTCCTAGAAAAGTTAACCATGCTTCATCCTTGAAAGTGTTCAAGGTCAAGTTGTACAGAGCTTTGAGTAACCTGATTCAGTGAAGGGTGTCCCTACTCATGGCAGCAGGGATAAACTAGATGGTCTTCAGAGGTCCTTTCCAATCCAAACTGTTCTCTGCTCCACAGTGCAATTAAATCTCTTTTGTGTTCAGCTAAGGCAGAGGAGAGGCAGCTGGGCAGTTAGAACTCCTTATTCTTGGGAGCCATGCTCTTTCAGGTGAAAGTCTTAGACACATCACATCCTGACAGGATACCTACCTTTAGTGACTGCCACATGGATTATTCAGTTCAGTTACACAGCAGTCATGCTTGAATTGGAATAATGCAAGTAATGGTGACATAGAGCCCTGTTGCAGTGGTGTGACATGATAGGACAGCCAGCAGTTTCATAGGCATTTCTAACAGATATGCAGTGCAATAGCTAGAACTTCTCAGTCCCTCCCGTGAAGGGTAAGCCCTGATGCTGAGCTCATGTGTTTTGTTTATGAAAAAGGGAACATCTGGACATAGTTCAAATTATATTTAATATTGATGAAGAAGGTAAATTATGCCAATGCCAAACGTGACCTAAAATTTAAGCAATTTAAAAAATAAAGCTGTTGTTTCCTCATGTGATTTTTCATTCCTATCTCCAACAAAAAATGTAGGGGAGGTGGAAGGTGGCAGGTTTTAACTCCCATATTGACATCCTCTAACAGACCCAGTTGTAGTGGGAGAAAAGTCAAGCTGACCAGAGACCCCTGAAGTCCCCTTCTGCATCAGTGAGTGTACACACAGATGTGCAAGAGGGAGGTTACAGCTTTTCTGCAACCACAGCTCCAACAGCCTGAACGGCATCTCACAGTTCAGGCCCTAACTAAACTAATTTCCAATAGTAGTGGGATTTCAAATTAGAATAGGAACATGTGGAAGGGACAAGTGTGCAGACTTTTACGCAACTGAATAGTTGAATTTAACTTTCAGAGCCCATCTGCTGGAGCAGTCTGTCCCATGGAGGTGCACCATCAGAAATGTCCTGAATAAGGTTAGAAAAGGATGTGTGAGACTGCTAAGGACACATCTGGTTTTGTTCTCTTTAACTCAGGTGTTATGTAGATGGTTTAGTCAGCTGGAGAAGATGAATCTGAAGAGGCCACTTAGCTCAGATCAGTTTTCTCAGGAACACAAACACTACTATTTACTGTGCATGTTATCCTGAGAAGAAAGAGAGAAAAAGGCAACTTTTCATGCAAATCTGGAAGTCTCAGCATTTTAGTCCAATATCATGAATTGGATTGGCAAAGAGGGCTGCTCTTACATTAGCTAAATGTAGTAAGTGTTAAGGGTGACAAATTGGATTAAAATGCAGAATTTTAAAGTGTAGCTGATAGCCTCACTGATGACCTTGCACTTCATGAAAATAACAGGGAAAACCTAATTGTCATTCAGCGTAGAAATTTGTGTGGGGAGAGAGGGCCTAGTAGCTGGGGTTTAATTTTTTTAAAAATACACCAGGAGGTGTGTCTACCAGTTGCCAATCTGTTTCTAGTGGATTTCCCAGAAACCCAGTGTGCTACATCAAAGAGAACTGGAGGGGTGACTGGGAAAGATTGTCTGCCTGGTAATGCCAGCTTTTTATGACATTTAGCTACAGCAGAAAACAGATCACAGATCTGAGAGAAAACAGCCTAATGAGAGTATTCAGAGGTGTTGAAATAAAGATAATATTGTCTAGGTGGTGACATAAAAGACAAATTTGTGTCTGGAATGGTAATGAGGATGTTTCCACCTTTTAGTCTCCTGACAGACTTTGAAGTAAAAAAGGAAGGAAATACGGCAAAAGGGAAGAGTCAGTGGTGGCCAAAATACAGGGTTGGAGAAAGCATAAAGTACTGTCAGAAGGAGCTGCCAGAAATTGCTGGAAATGCACCCATCCTACACTTTGCCCTACATTGTAAAAATAAATGGTAAAGCCATGGTTTTACCATTTGAAAACTGGCTGATAGCTCCAAATGTAGTTGTGGTAGGGTGTAGTCTAAATAAAGAGCCTGAAGAAACAGACTACAGAAAGCCTTTGATTGTTAGCCCCATCAGAGCTCTCCCAGGGCTGTTGCAGTGGGTCCTTGAGCACCATCACACACTTTGGTGTTTGTGGCTGTTAGCAAGCACTGCCACACCAGGTCCTGCTGCCTGCCGAGAACTCAGCCAGCAGCAGGGCCAGTTTTGTCCTCCCATGAGATCTTGCCCACCTGATTTCTTCTCCCTTGATATTCCTGCAGGACTTAGTTTAGCATCTTGTAGTGCTTCCTTGCAGCCATCTTTTGAACATGCCTTTCTGTATGGTAAGTTTTGTAAAAGCTGGGGTTGATTCATTGCACAGGATTGCTTGGAAGCTGTGTTAAATCCCCTCTTTTGGTTAGCAGAATGAAACCTGATAGCTTGACCTAGAAATTGAAAGAAAAGAGGCAGAAGGGGAAGGAGAGTTAATGGATTAACTCTGCACAGCAGCTGTGATAAAGGTTCCATGTTTCATACTGCTGCTGTTTCAACAAAGAGAGGTTTTTCTTTAAGTGGCTGCTTTAACCAGTGTGGATGGATCTCTTCTAGCTGGTGACCCAGGAGAGCAAAGAACTTTCATCTGCACCAAACGGACTGCGCGGGTACTTTTTCTTCCCTTGCAAACTGATTTCAAAAATACAGTTCCATGTTATTTAGTGAGAATAATGAAATGCCAAAGGTGAGAGGCTAAAAAGACAGAGGTAAACAACAGAGGGAAAATGTTTTCTGGTTAGGCTAATGGAGAACATGGTTAGAAAAGATGTTGCATGTGGCAGGGACCACATGAGGGAGATGCCTATGCTGCCAGTGAGTGAAGGATCAATTCACTGACCAAATCTTAGTTATATTTTAAAAATAAAATGTACATTTATAGCTGGGTTTCTGAAAGCACATAATTATTCTGTGTATTTTGTGAGAGGCTTGTGACTGATTGATTAAGCAGTGGTCTAATTTCCATATTATTCTGAAGGATTCTAAAAAAAAAAAAAGCTAGTGTTTATTTACTGCCTTGCAGGTGGCAAAGGTCTGCACATTTACTTTAGATAAGCCTGTTTCCTATTAAGAAGATGCCGATCATTGACATTTAACATCTGTGTCCAATAGAGAGCACACAGTTCTCTGAAGGAACTTAGATTTGGGAAGGAGGCAGAGACCTAAAATTGGTTGTGCTCCACTGAGACATTCATATTTACTGATGTCTGAGAGATGCTTAAATGGCTTGCCTTATAAATTATTCTACTGTCTTGCTTGACTCTGTGGCTGAACGTTGGAAAGATCGCATTTTGCCGTTGAATGAAAAATGCAGGGACAAGAAGGTGTCTGTCTCCCTGCTCTGCCTGTGTGATGGCTTTGCTGGCACCATCCATCTTGCAAAGCTGTGCACTTTTTAGTGACCTGAGAGATAAACTCTGTGTCATGCAGTGTACCCTGCTTCTGCTCAGCTGTTAAACGATCATTAAAAGAGCTCTGACCTTCCCGTTTCTTTCCTTATGTGGTTTCTGGTGTAATCTAACAACAGCAGAGTAACAGCTGTGGTTGGTAGTTCCCCAAATAATTCTCTTCTGTTCATTGAGAAACACTGCTCCCCAGCCAAGAAACTCATAACACAGTTTTTAATAGAGTTTACATACAATTTTATTTTTCAAAAAAATCCCAACAACTTCTCTTTGCTTGGGATTTGACACATTCAGATTCATGACATAATGGCATATGTAATGCTTTGTATTTTTTTCTTTTTTTTTTTTTTACTTCTGAAATTTTAAATATGTAGTTTGATTCTTTTGTAGTTTATAAACTTGATTTTTTTTTTCTTCTGAGAACCTTTTTATTTTACTCATGTAATTTTAATCTTTTCAAGTCAAAGGGCAGTTCAGGTACGTGCTCTCTCTTTGCATTTAGACAGTGTTTGAGGTGCAGGTCTGCAATTTCTCAGAGAACTGAGATGTGACACCTGAGCTGCTTGGCCCTGCAAGTAATACTGATTACCTGGACACTCGGATGGTTGAACTGCCTTGTCTCCCTTAACCGAGTGTGCCAGTGAGGGAATCTGGGGTCATCTTGCACTTACGGTTTCTCTTCTGAATCAGGAAGAGAGTCCTGGAGAGGTGTCCTTATATTTATTGGTAGTCAATTAACTGAAGGTTCTCAAGTTTCAGTAATTGTCTCTTTGGATGAATGCACATCAGTTAAAGAGCTACATAATCATCCAGAACAACTGGGCTACACAGCTAAACAGATCATCTGGTGAGGGATGGTCATAGGAAGATTCTGAACATGACAAGTGCCATCTGAAGCAGAGTCTAAACAAACTGTACATTGAAAAATGGAGGTTTTAGCCTCACACATGTACAGAGGTGATCTTCAGTGCTGTGGATGATTCTTTATCTGTACATTGCCAGATTTTCCAAACCATGATGTAGCATAAGCTGGAACTTACAGTTTTTCTTTCCAGTTTATTACTTGTTAAGCAGAATATAAAAGCTGAGAATATTAGACTACAGATATGGAGAAATTAAATAAGACATTTATACTCCTATCACATCAGAATTCCCAGTGTCTGTAGTGCATGCTTTGACATAGACTTATGACAAGAATAAATCCTGCACTTCAGCTGGCTGATGATGCGCTTCTTGATCCTTAAGTGAGAGTGAAGGCTTGAGGCAAAAGATGTTCGTTCTGTAATAGCAGTTAAAATATATATCCACAACTAAATGAATTTGAGTTAGGCATTTGAGACCTTCACTTGTGGTCTGTAGACAGGACAGAGTCTTACCATGAAAAGAAATGAGATTCAGGAATTTCAGACCCCAGACATGGATGAGAATGAAATCTCTTTGTAGCCTTTGAACCCAAGTTCTGAGGTTGCCATAATAATAAGGTGCTGCAGTTGCAGATCTTATATAAAAATGCACATCATTTATATTTTTGTTCTTAATGATCACACACTCAAGCTTTTTTTTTTCATACTCCAGATGAGATTCTCCTCTCATCATGCAAGTCTGGGAGCTTAAGCTTTATACAGAATGCTAATATTGCAGGCTTTGTGACAAAATTCAAAATACTGACAGTGCTATGAGAAGAAGGCTAAGTTGCTTCAGATTATAAACATAATGAATTTTCAAGACCTGTGATGACTTTCAAGAAATCTTCTGTTGTTCTATTTTTTTGAAGAAGGTGTATGAAAATCATCTGAGAGCAAACAGCATGTAGAATGGCCCAGGAGGGAGTTTTTCATCACTGTTGTATATATCATTTAGCACAACCCTGAGTTCTGTCAGACTTAAATGGCAAGCTCACTGTTAATTTCAAAGTTTAAAGTGTTCTTTAATCTTATTTTGCTCACTCATAAATAGCATTATGGTTTTCACTGATCAGTTCCAGGGTTCCCACCTGTACTGTCAGGTTGTCCTCGATAGGTGGGAGAATCCATCTTGCTGAGGGTTCTAGAGGTCTCAGGAAACAAGGCCCATAAAATACAGTTCAACAGCAGGTCTGTTTGCAGTGTGGAGCCTGAACACACATTTGGTGACAGCCTGGATGTCAGAGCTGAGGAAAGAAATGAAAATAAAGAAAAGAAATACCCAGTACTACTAAGTACTTGTTAATGCACTGAGTAAAAGAAAGAAAATCTTAAAAGGAGACACTTTTTATTTTTATTAAGGAGTCTTCTTAAACAAGGATTAGTTCTTACTTTTTGAAATGTGCTCATGGTATTTTCACTTTCTAACTAAATAGAAAGGAATGTTTTGTGAGAAGCTCTTGCATTCAACCTTTCTTCCCCTACAGCTTTTGTGCTAATGAACTGTAGAGATCCCAGAAGCAGTTTTTTATATGACTGTGACAGGTTTGTGGTAGATTATGTGGTCAAGGTGGATTTATAAAGGGATTTTCTATGTTTGGATCTTGTGAGAGATTTTGAGTTTCAAACTGACTTCACGTAATTATTCCCAGAAGAGATAAAAGCTTGGCAAAAATGAGGGAAATCTCCCTTTTAAAATAATCTGACTTGGTTCCTCACAATCTACTCTAGGTGAAAGATAGGTAATATTAATCTTTTCAGTCCTGGATTTACAATCTTGTTGGCTAGCTTTGGTGAGAAAGCTTTGGTCAGAAAGTGGGTCTAGAGCCCAGTCTGCATGTAGCCCTATTAATGTTTGGCTGGATTCCAGTCTAAATCATATTCAGATTGGTAAACTAGAAATTGTAATTTCCATTGCTAATATACTGAGCTGGCCAGCTTGTTTTATTATCTTGTTTAATAGCATGTTGCCCTATTGACCAAGTCCATGTCAAACTGGAATGATTGCTCACAAAAAATGCCATGCTAGCCCCTTCTCAGAAGCCACTGGAATTTCATGATGCCTGTATGACTTTGAACTGAACTCTTCCACACAGACACTCACAAGAGTATAATACCTTTGTTGTACTAAAAAATTCTTGTAGTATTTTTAATGATTTTTTGCTTCATGTTATCTGTATTAGAAGTGTATTTTCTGTATTGGGACCATAGGCCTGCAACTGTTGTCTTTTTCATGGGATCAGTGTAGGTTACTGGTTTTGGAGCTATTTTGCAAATGCAGTTTTTGTGAACTTTGGTTTATTTTTTGTTGATACAGAAAACCAAAAGGCAAAGGTAGCTTTTCAGCAATTGATAATTCTCCTAACTTTTAAAGGCATAGGGAAGATACTGAGGACAGTCACTGTGCTGGTCTGATTGATATTATACCTTCAGCCATGGTGGTTCAGCTCCCTGCTACCCATCACCATGCTTCCTTGAAGGCAGGAGAATCAAATAAATCTGTGTGTTCTGGACTTGCCACCATTGGGGCAGAATGTCAGCCTTGGACCAGTGATTTAATACCTGACTTAATTTAATCCTGGGCATGCCTATCAGTTCTCATCAAAGGTTGTCTACTCTGCCTTTTTATGAGGAGCCCCTATCAGCAGCATAAAAGCTTGTTTAAAAAAGATGATAAAAAAAGTGAGATTCCCCTGCTGATGCATCTGTAGCAGGGTCACGTGTACTGGAAGGCACAGAGGAGCTGAAGAGATCTTCTCAACCTTCTGAAAGATGCAGCAGTGTTAATTTAGGCTGTTGTTATATAAGATGCACCACTCTATGCAAGCAGATGCAGGTAGTCACTGCTGAAAATAGTTACTGGTAAAATGCTCATCATTTTTTCATGTGTCAATTATATTTTTGAATAGCCCTAATTTCCCTTATCTGTGTGACCTGGCCCATATTCCAAGGTCTCAACTTGAAGGGCCATTTAAGGCCCTTGCCTTTGAAGAGTCCCAGGATATGGAAGAGTTGTTCCAGCCATTTATCTTTCTGCCAAGTCAGCAGCTGTTCAGCTCGCTCCTGTCCAGCTCCTTCAGCCCCTTTTGCTGCCCACCTGTGTGGGGCAGCACAGCGGGAGGACAATGGGAGCCAGGGGGAAAGAGAGCAAGAAAACAAGTCCTGGCTGGAAACTGCAGGGGAAGGTGTGGTACTTTTGATGGAGCAAAATAATGCTTTCTACAAAAATAATCACTAAATTAGGAGGATGTTTTATTAGGTGCTTGTCAGGTAAAGAGCCTTTGGGGCCATACAGAGTTCTCAGGAACTCTGTTTGAACTTTGCAAAAGATTGAACATGGCACAGTTAGACTGGCTTGCTGGTTTTAGACTGTCTTTATGTTGATAGGGCCTATTTTTTTAACTTATCCTGATGATTTTATGGAGGATGATCAATCTCATTTATGTATATAGCCAACCTCTACTTTGATTCATTGTACTTTGAGGAGAGGGGTTGAGGTTTGAGGAGGCCTCATCCAAGATGACTGATTCCCTGGTTCCATACTGCAGGCTGCCAGTTCAGCTCCAGCCATGTTTCTCTTTGCAGTCAGCAGCTTTGTCAGCAGCGTTGACATGCTTGTGCTATCTGGGGGCACCAGCTGGAGTTGTTTGGAAATGCTGTCTGTGAAGTAAGTCATGAGGTATTTTCTTAATATGAATTTAGTTTTCAGGGCAGTGACCATTTCCAAAATTATATCAATTTGTCTGTCATGCAAAAGTTCTCCTTTGCCTGAGACTTCATAAGCTTTGTGATGATTATTTCTGGGTTTGAAAGTTACAAGCATAACAGTTCTCCAGGCCAACTAGCTTTGCTCTTCCATAGATGTTGAGGTGTTTTTTGGTTGCCAGTTTGAAAGAAAATTTCTGTAATGTAAAATATAAGGCTTCCATGTTGGGATGAAATATAATTGTTCTCAAAAGTGCAGATTATAGTGTGGGAAAGCAGCCAATTCCTGATTGAAAGTAATTTCATACTACTGTGTGTAGGCTTGGCTCAATTTACATAAGGTCACTGTTCTATCTGTCGATGCTTGTCACAAACTCAGGAGATGATGTAGTCTGTATGAAGTGGAACAGGTTTTATTTGTTGTTGTTGCTGGGTTTGGGACTTACGCATTTTTGTTTGTGGCTTTGTTTTAAGTAAACACATCCTACTGATGCCAAACAGGGTTTAGAGCGTCTTCTTGTTAAGGACAGCTATAGTGCTGTGTGTTCTCAGCTTTTATGTTAAACACACTGACAACTGTGAAGCAGATTCCTGGTTTTCAGGAGGAGCAGCTCAGCTTTGGGCTCTACTGGAATCATCCTGGTTAGGAGTACCAGGTGGTGTGTAATTACATCCATACAGTTGTGTATGCACGTACCTGTTTGTGAGCAGAACAGAGCTTATATGAGGAAAGATTTGATGACAGAACTGCTTTCAAAAGAAGCTTGAAGAATTTCTGCTTCCTGTGATAAAGCAATTTTTAAATTTCACTGGGCATTTTAGCTGTGATTCGACTCTGTTAAGATAATGTTTTCAGTCAACTTTGCCTCTGACAGGAGTAATTTCTCCCCCAACCATTCGTTCTCTAGTTCATCTCTTTTGCTAGTGTAAAAGTTTCTGCAACTTTATAGTAAATCAAACTGAGGAGCTGATGTGGGGTTTTTGGTCAGGGCCAAGGGTAAGCCTAAGGGTGATAAGAAGAGGCTGGGGTAGGGAGGAAGGGCTGCTTTCAGCAGCAATGTCAGCTCATGGCAGCTTTGCCTGTTAGTGATACTGCAGCCAGAGGCACTGGGATTTTTCAGAAACGAAGCATCAGTCATTTCCTGAAACTGACTTTTGCAAACCACTATAGACTAGATGTGGTGTGTGTTGGATAAAAAAATCTATCCAAATCCAAGAAACCAGTTTCCCCTTGATAATACTCTGGATGGATTAAGTGTGTGTTTGACCTTTTAAATTGCCCTGTGAGCATTTGCCTTCAATGTACGTGTGTGCCTGCTTCAACACCAAGAGATTATAAACTTAGCTTGTTTCAGGCTCCTTAGTTCTGCTCTGAATCATGTCAACCATGGACATGACACAGCTGTAATTCCATTGTGGGGCTGAAGAATATCAAGTCTTTTGCTCACAGAGAGCCTCCAGATTCACTAGTCATCTGCCAGGTAACCAGTCTGAGTGGAACTGAGGGCCCATGTTCTGGCAATTGTTTTTTATGAAGATAATGATTATGTTCAAAAGGGTAGAATGTCCATAAGATGACAGAGAGAGACCTTTTTCCACTTTTATTGTAAAGATGCTGGTTTGCAGCTGGAAGTAAGTGATAAGGAACATAGCAGAGCTGGAAATAAGCACTGACAGTCTTGTCTTCTTTCAAGTGTGTTGTGCCCTCTTGGGACATCAGGGAGCTTTCTGGTTTATAAAGGCCAGTAAATGGTTGATTAGTGAGCAGAAAGGAGCTGTAAATCCTTCCAAAAACATACTTTGCATTTTTATTAAGTAAAAAGTCCCCTTGAATGATGTATGATCAAATGTGTTTGTATTTTCTATCAACATAAGCTAATTGATACGACTCACTGTACAGAAAAGCTTCTTTCCTGCATTTCATTGCTTTATCTTAGTCCAGATAAGCTGGAAAAACATATCCTTCTTGTAAACTGGCAGTGACCTTCAGGGCCAATAAATTACTTAAGTTTTCAAGCAGAAATAAGCATGTTGTTTCATTGTTCTCTGCCCTTTTTCTGCAGCTAATCTAGATGCCCTCTAATGCTGCCTACCAGTAGAGCATACACAGTTTGCTTGTTCATTGCTTTTGAACTGAAGAAAGCCTTAGGAAACCAAATTAACTTCATTCATTGTGAGATGTCAATACAGTCATGAATGTGATCACCAAAAACAGTGAATATAGCAGAAAAAGGTAGCAGCCACAGATGTCCTCCAGTTGCTTCACAACCCCTATTCGTGCTGTCAACTTCATTTGAGATGAGGAAGTAAGGTGGACTGGAATTCCAGTGCTGCCAGGGAAGCCTGAAGCAAAATCAGGATGAGTGTCCCAGACTGACCTGGGGCCTATGCTGACCTGCCCTTACTCTTCTTCACTGTGAATGGTTTTTAGAATCTTTGCTATTTTCAAGTGAAATAGTGTGAGCAGCTAGAGAGCAATCTGAACCCAGGTTTTTGTTATATGGCTGCTTTAACAAAATGTGTATTTTCATTAATCAAATACAAATGCAATTAATTTTATTGAATTACTTAATTAGAATGGAGAGAATTCTGTGGTGAAAATACATGGAACTAATGAACTTGATGCTATTTAGGCATCTGGAATTGAGGTACTCTAATTTCAGTGCACATAACAAAGTAATTTGGGTTCAATTAATTCTCTGTTTTCTAGACTGTACCTTTAAAATTCTTAGCACCAGGTAAAAGGAGAATAGTTAATTGCCATATCTTTCCTTTGTCTGCTTTATTTGAATTTGGGGGGGTGAGGGTTGCTCCAGTGGCAAGTGATTAGCTTGTCTCTGTGCTTTTTTTTATCATTACTTGCCTGTCATTTTCAATCCTTTTCCCTAATTCTTTCCTATATAACATCTTATATGCTTTTCTTCTATCATCTGGGCATCTTCTGCCTCTCCTTTGCTCACTGGTTTTTTTAGCTTTCCTTTTGAGTATGCATATTACTAGCCTGTGCTGTCTGGAGTCATAAGTATGCATGTTGCTTCGTTTTCCATGGCTTAGAGAAGAGACTTGGCTAGCACCTTGTTAAATAGTCTGTGACTATTCCTCACAGGTGGACTACATGCTGTGAGAGGGGATCTCTGTGCCCAACTGCACAGTCATCAGTGTCACCATAGCTCCTTTGCTTTGCATTAACTGTAGATCTGTCTCCTTTCTGTGAATTTGCTGACTGACAGACTAAAAAATGTCTCTCCTCTTTCTCTGTTTTTTTCATCTCCTATCTGGGTGTGTTGGGATGTAGAAGAGATTCAGTGTGAGATAGGGTTGTGTTCGTGCTTGGATGCTGTAATTACCTGTGTAAATCTGAGCTGCTCTTTCAACTGAATCACTGCATTCAAGTGTTGTTTTCTGCTGTGCCAAAAAGCTGTGTATTTGGGCCTGCTTTTTTTCCCTTTCTTTTTTCAATCCATGGCACAACAGGTAGGACAGCCCATTTGCTTTATCTTCTCAAGGCAAGCGTATGTGCAATCAACTCCTCGAGACAAGATGCTGGGTTCTACATTGCTTTGAAGCAATCCTGGTTTTCATTTTCCATTCAGTACATACAACATTCACTTACGTTTCAGTGTAGTGAGAAGCAGCAGGGCTGTGCAGCTAGTGACACTGTTCTGTTCTCTTACCAATTTCTGTTCCCCAAAAGAAAGGAAAAGAGAATGGAGGCAGGGCAAGGGAAGCCATAGACTTTCCCAGCAATGATACTGTTTAAATGTGTTTAATACATTCTTAAGGAAAGGATCTGATGGTAGTGCTGGATTTGGAGATTTTAATCCAGTAATCCCTAGGACAGATGAATCTTCACTTGCTTTTTTTGGCAGAATACTTCATATGTATGACTCAGGGAGAAAAGAAGTAGCTGGGACTTTGGATTGCTCAATGAGACAGGAGGAAAAGTATGATTGCAAATCCATGCTAATTTGTTCATGGCATGTTTTTTTTTTTTTTTCTCTCAGCTTGAAAACAGAAGTTAATTCAAATTTTTTTATCAGTGTTAAATCAGAGGAATTAACCTAAAACTTTGTTTCTTCCTTCTCTCTCCCTTTTTTTTTCTTTTGTATTTTGTTTTTATATGTCACAGCTTTTTATTTCTTGCTCTTACAGTAGCTAGCCGTACCTCCAAAGTGTCACTTCTAGTGCGACTGGGACTGAAAGAAGAAAAACTGGGGTTTTGCAAAATGAAGCACCACTCTGCCAACATCAGCAGATTGGTGGTTGCCCTACTTTCCTACTCTTTCTGACCCAACCTTGTGACTTCCTTCAAAGCCTGTCTTTGATTAAGTCATCATCTGTAGTGTTAATCAGCTGTGAATACTCCGAGACACCTGGAAGGAGTGGTAGGTCTGCTGACAGAAGTGCTTGCTGCTGTGTTTGGAAGTAGCCTGGACAGGATAACCTCTGCTGAAAGGCTGCATGATCTGTAGCTCATCTATGGATGTGAGTGTCAATACACCTGCTCATTATCCAGATACCATTGCAGCAGAACATGTGGCTTAAAGATGGAGGAGAGAACTTGGTGTGAGAGCACAGTGTGTGCTGCCTGGCATGGTAAGTTGGTCCTGCTTGCCAGCTCATCACCACGTTGTTGTGAGGTGCATCCACACCTCGCAGTTATCGTGTCAATGGTGATGACATTCATTCTGCTCCTTTGATGAGCAGTCTAGAAAAATCACTGGAAAGAGAATAAGAAAATGTAAAATGTTATTTGGATGGAAGAGATAGAAGGTAAAGGAGAGGCCCATAGCTGTGTAGTTTGACACTTTCACTGTCTGTGTTGAGGTTGACTAGAACTTAAGGAAACTCCTTTGCTGAAAAGAGTTGATCTAGCATTTCAATGTGGTTGGTTCCATGTAATACTTTTTTTTCAGTCCTGGGAAATTCCCAAACATTATAAGACACTAGAATATGATTTATTTCACTGAATTTTCACTAGGCTAGGATTATAAGAAGTTGGTTTTTGAGGCAGTGGAAAACTTCATTTTTCTTACTACAGCTAAGACATCTCCCCCCTTCTCCTTCCTTCTGCTAAGGTTTGGAAGAAAAGAATGTGGCACAGTGAAGAGTGTTACACTCAGAAGGTTTATTTTTAAAATATGCCGGGCTCCACGTGTTTAAGACTTTACAGAAGGCTTTGTTAAATCTTCTCTGTGTGTTTTGCATACCTTCCCTGAAGAGCAAGAGCACCTTGGTGCTGCAGCCATAGATAATGGGCCTAGAGTGTGGATATTAGACCTGAAAATTTGTTCTGTCAAACTGGCATGGTTGGAGTTCTTTGGTCTGAGGTAGTTTAATAAATGTGAGACTGAAAATAAGACTTAGCCTGGCACTGGGTACAACCAGATTGTATGAGACTCAGGCTGTAGGTTCAGGATAAGGTATTTGAACTATGTTTGTCTAATAATAATTTTTATAGACTGTGCAGCTAAGGGGAGAATCAGAGCATGAGTGCCAGACATGAGGGAAACAGGGTGGTTCAGGTGGTGTCTCATCTGTTTCCTCTGCTGACTGAGAAGCAATAGTTTCAGAGATTAATCCACTCAGTTGTTCTCTAAACATTTTAAAGTTTCTTTCAGGCTCTTGCTGTCAGGGAGAGCTTGTGACACAGAATCACAATGACAATGCTTTGCAAGGTTTTGTTTAGTGCTAATAAAGAAATGTATCAGAATTCCTGAAATACTACAGTGTTGTCTCTATACTAGATGTGCATAGATGTCCATTTATAAGAAGAAATAAACAAAGGAGATAATTCTTTGGCATCCTCCAACTTCTTCATACTTGCTTGAAATACTTAACATGGAAAGAGGCAGTGAAACAGTTTGATCCCATGTCTGTTCCAATTTTGGCCTTTTTGCTGACACAGCTAAGAGGAGGGTAGTTATGAATTGTAAGTCAAAGACACACTATGAAGAGATTGTGCTACAATGTCCTCATATGTATTGAAGAGGTGGTTCTGCTGTACATTACTTTCTCGTTTAGTGTGCTGCTTACATTGCATGCAGGAATCTGTAACCTTCTGCAGTCAATTCTTTATCTTAAAGATTGTAGGGCACAGTGAAAACAGAAAAAATTGCCACGAACAGGACTGACAGTCAAGTGAAATAAGCCCATTTTCAGCTCTGCTACTGATGCTTTGTAAATTTTGGCACATCACTTAATTTTTGTGCCTCCGTTTCAATACCTTTAAATGCCATGAGTCCCTAGAAATAACTTTGGAATAAAAATGTTCAGTGCTTTCTCACAAGGGAACCTCCATGTCACAACTGTATAAGACCCAGTTTTTAGATGACTGCTGCACAGCTGTGTGAGAGCCCCTGCATTAGCAGAAACTAAATTTATCAGCTGCTGAGAGCTCCTTTGAAGGTCATCCTGTCCTGAATATTTACTGGGTTCTGTTACATTTTTTTGTCTGTCAGGAAATCTCCTGACTCCTATTGCTGTGTAAACAGCACTTTGAAAACTGGAAGGTTTTTTTTCAAAAGTGCTCTGCTCCCTGTGCTGCCTCCCTGGTCTCCCTCTCCACCTACCTCAGGCTTCTCTCTCTCTCTGAGTCTCTGTGCTTCTGGTATTGCTGGCTGAATCTTGCACAGCCTTCTCTCCATCCCTTCTAACTCTTATTAAATGCAGTTTATCTCTCTGCTGTTAAGTAGTCTATTGATTCACTTTGGAGTTTATTAGATTATCGCTGTCTGGGTTTTGAATTTTTTTAAGTGCTTTTTCAGACGTGTACGTGTGCACATATGAAAATAAATCAATGAGCAGGGACAATGCACAATTATTTACACAGCTACAGCCACCACTCTAATGTAATATTATCATTTAAATGCTTGCTGGGTATTCAGTCAGTGAAGGTCTGTACTGCATGCTCCACAGTGCTGGAGCCCGGGGGTAAAGTTTTTCATAGCTGTTTATTACTAAATACTCTTGATGGAAATACAAACACTACCAAAGCTCCATATGTGGTTTCAAGTAGTGGGGGGGCCTGTATTGTTTAAAAAATGGCACTAAAATTTTAAAATGCATCTGAAAAATGAGATGCAGTGAGTCTGTTCAGGAGAAAAGAGTGATAAAACCAAGTAGAAAATTGATCTGCAAAGCCTGTAAGTTTATTTGTAAAATTTCCCTCTAGCAGAAGTTTAGACACTTGACTGAAAACATGCTGCCAGTGCTGAGGTTAACCCTTAGCAGCCCAGAGTAGTTTACATCACCTGTGCCTTCCTAGGGGAGACCTTTACTGTTACCTTTGCATGATATTTCTCGTAAAGAAAGGCAAACAATTCATCCCATCTATGCCTTACAGTTGTGTCTCTGAAATGTTTTGGTTTATGGTTTGCATTTATTTACGTTTGGAAATGCACTGCATGATTTTATATCATGGTGGAGCTGTGTCATGCCCAATGGGGTTATATTTTTCAATGTGCTGGCAGGGCTCAGACTTCCTCTGCTGATTCAGTTTCAGTTTCACCAGCTGGTGGGAATAGTGACAGGAATTTGGGGATTACAGATGTTCATGCAGCCAAAAAGGAAACGAGCCAAGTTAAAGGCACGTTGTTAAATCTACCCCAGGGACTTGGCTTTTATTTTCCTGATATGAAAACCTCAAAAGATTTCTTGGTGTTGTAGTTCTTCACTTCCCCCCCCCCCCCTTTTCTTGGTAATACATCCTCCATTAGGAAAGAGTTCATCTAAAGATTTTCAGTTCACCAAAATGACATAGTTGCACCAGAAAAGACTCCATCTTTCCATGCAAAACCTCCAGTTTACTGTGGATGGTTTGTATAGGCACGAGCTTTAATTTAGCAGAACATTTAAACACATATAAAAACTCTGCTGTGGTGACTGAATATTACATTTAGAATCACAGAATGTGCTCATTTAGAAGGGATTCACAGGAATCACTTTGTCCAGCTCCTGGCCCTGCTCAGGATCATCCCCAGAAGCCACACCATGTGCCCAAGAATATTGTCCAAATACCTCTTGAACTCTGTCAGGCTGGTGCTGTGACTACCTTATTGGGAGCCTGTCCCCTGTGCCCAAACCACCTTCTGGGTGAAAAACCTTTTCCTAATGTCCAACCCATTAGTGACCAGTTGCCAGCCTGATGTAAACCCATTCAATATCACCCTTTGTGCTCAACCTGTGAGCCATTTCCTTACCCATCAACTGATGTGTTTGTCACTCACAGTATCCTTGGGGACACTTGGGGCCACACTCTTGTGGAGGAAAGAATGTAAGTATACACATAGGCATGTATGCTTGAAGGAAGAACTTTCATATCCAGTATTAAAACTGACACAAAGCCATAGATGTGGATTCACAGGGTTTTTTTGTAGGTAAAGTCTTTTTCAAAGAGCTTCTTGTTTGTCACCTCATTTTAAACTGATTTTTCTTTCTTTGCTGAACAATTCCTTTTTCTGTCCCCATTTCAGTAGGGTATTTTCTTTCTGTGGCACAGCCATTGGTATGGCACAATCAGAGCTCCCCTGGTCCATTCTTGTGCTAAAGGCTTCCTCCAGCCTAGCTTTATTTTACCATCAAAGGCTGATGAAAAGCAACTCTATTGCTTCCCTGCTTGTATTAGACAAACTCCACTGTAAGGTTTGCATTAGTTCAGCTGGAGTTAAAAACACGTAGTCCTATTCTATGCCAGATTTTCTCTGCTGCCAAATGTAGTGGTGTGTATTTTTTTAGTATGGTTCTGCAGCCAGTGCTCTTCTGCACAGCCTAATGTGTTCATTTCATTGTCACTTACCTGCGGTTTTGTTGATACAAAACCAAGGGCAGATTGTTGATGTTATCCAAAATAGATTGCATTGCCAGAGGTGTGCAGGGTTTAATTTCAGGTGTTAAGAATTTCTCTTCTGAGCACCATGCATCTCTCTGCTGCTCCCCTTTTCTGCACCTGCTTTGCTGGAGCAGTTTCCATAGCAATAACCTCTTCAAGTTTTCCAGAGGTGTTACAGGAATGATTTTCTATCTCCTCCTCCTCAACAATTCAGGAAAATGGAGCTTATTAGAGATACTTTTTTGTCCTCTGTGCCTTGATAGGAGCCTGGCAGGGGCACTCTGCAATCCCAGGTAAAGCTGTCTGCAGCACACAACTGCTTGTCCATGATGAGGACCCCAGCTGGGCTGCCCACTGCTGCAATTTGCTTGACCTAATATAGGTTGTCTTTGCTTCTCTGTTGACTCAGGCAACAGTATTCTTATGAAAAGAAGGAGCAGGACAGATGGAAAAAAAAAAGTGTTCTGAAAAGGAGGAAAAACTGAAGTCTTAAAGACTGAGAGCCAATAATTCAACTTTCCATCACGTTTTGTTCTTCTGCCAGGCATGTGGGGTACAACACAATTGTTCAACTTGCAGCTCAGTAGGATATGGGAAAATATAAATCCCTAGAGAAGGAAAGCATTAAGCAGGTGCCTAGAATCCCTCAGGAGCCTAACAAAAAGGGGAGTGGGATATTAACATGAGCTATTTAGTTATTATCTTTGAAAGTATTGCATATAGCAGCAGATATGAGGTTGTGGCTTGAACGTAAGATGTAGATGATGAGTTCTGTAGCAGTGTGGCAAAACCTTTGTGACCTTCTAGGCCAGGGCAGAGTGACCTGCTGAGTGCAAGTGTCTGTGCAAGTAACACCCCAGGAGCCATTCTGAGATACTGCCTACAGCTACTGCTCTAGCACCAGCTATTAGCCCACTGCCATTTCTAAATTGATAAGCAAGCTATTATGCTAGGAAAGTTGTTGTTATTATTGGTCAAAAATATGCTGAAAGGAGTTTATAGATAAAGCTGTGAAGTCTTCTAGGGTGACACATGTGAAAACGGCTCCCAAGCACAATGAGTATAAGTTTGTTTAACAGAGACGTTGGGATTAGCTGATTTTTCTGAAGCATTGTCTGAGACACAAGTCTGTATGGCTGCTGCTTGATGTTCACATTTGGAATTGAAATAGTCAGACACAAATTTGCTTTATTTTTGTATTCTCTCTCCAGATTTGTGACCAGACAGCAGCAAAGTTGTGAAATTAATGGGAAAAGCCTCTCTGGACACAGGAGATGAGCCCCATCCCAAAGCTAATGTTCTCCATGTGCCCTTGCCCTTATCTAAAGTCTGCCAGAACCCTCAATGTGCACACTTTTTCTCTTTCACCATTTGTTGCAACCTGGAAAGACCTTTTTGAATGCTTTAAAATAACTATGTTGTCATTCCTTAGTTAAAAAAGAGCTTTTCTTCTCTCTGTTTTTCCCCTTCAACCTCCGTTGTTCAGACTTTTTAATAATTCATATCCCTTTTGACTTCACACACTTGCTTGTGCTACCTGTAGTGCTCAGTGAGAAATGTGCTCTTTGCAGAGCTCAAAAGATCAGTTGAGAAATTAGTTAGAATGATGTAGGTGGAGGGTTATGTTTCACCTCCTAATTGAAGTAGTAAACCTACAAGTGTTAGGGCTCCTACAGCAACTTGGTCCAAATGCCAGTGTATTGCTGGCTGTTTTCCCCAGGAATCACGGATGCAGGCTTTGTAGAAGTGAATTGTTGCTGAAGAAACTGTGAATTGGAAATTGCCTATCTCTGTGTGTCACATTTTAGCTGCAACACTGAGCTCTTGTGTTTTGCACACAGTTACATGCACAGACTAGTACAGGTAAGTTTGGAGAACAACAGTAGTCACCGGTTCCTTTTGCAATTTCTCTAAGCTTCCTTTATGTGGAAATCTCAGGTGTTCTGCTATCTTACTGACTTTAAAAAAATACCATTTTGACAACCTAATCTTGCAAAAAAGACAAAGTCAAGTGTATTTCTTTGGGAAGTGTCTTAGCTGCATACATACAAGATTTGGTTTTTAATTATTGCTACACCCTCTAGCTATAATAAAAGACCTGTCAGCGTATTCATGCTGTCCCTATTCATATTCAGAGGGTTGGAAAGTAGAGGATTAGATTCATTCTGGATTGAGGTTAGGCAAGCAAGGTCTTTTCTTTGGTGTAATGACTTTCAGCTCAGTTTGGTGACTGATCAGTTCAGTTATCTGAATTGTGTATGCGCAGAGAGAAGAAGGGTTGTGCCTTTGCATACATTCAGTTTTTATATTTATAAATCAGAATCTGCCTCCATTTAAAAAATGAAGTGTCGTTGCCTTCAGCTTATAAAGAGCAGCTGGCACTGCCATTAAAACTTTGAAATGTTCCCTTGAGAACTCTGGGGATGCATCTATCTGAGCCTAGTAGTGGTCTGAGCTTACAAGTGGAGCAGAGTGTCCCTTATTGCTTGAGAGTTTAGGCAATAGATCAAAGACTTCAGGTTTAAGCAGCAATCTTTCTTTGGTGAGCCTGTCTGCGTGGGTAGTCACAGAGTTCCAACTGAAAAGGATAGTCCTGCTACAGCCAAACTCAGGCAGAATACTGCTGTTAACTTTTTTAGAAAGAGTTTGTCATCTTAAGCTAACAAACCATTTCACAGCATAAGAAAGACCTTTGGTAGCTTTCAGCAGAAAACTTTTTCTCATTGTTCTTACAGCCTAACTACAGAAATAGAAGTGACGTTGTGGAGTTCTGCAGGTAAGGGCTCTTTCTTTCCATCAGAGGTGGTGTATTGGGTGAGGCTCCCCTGAATATTTAAAAGAGCACATCCACACCTTATGATATGAAAACTTGTGAGGTAGTTGTGGGCAGGTTTGCTCCAAAACTGGAAGCAATTGGCCTACAGGGGTGGGTGAGATTATAAGGCTAATGAACTCAGGGATGTACCTTCAGTGACATGGCTGTGCTGGTTTTGGGACTTATGCTGGAATTTCCATCTGGCATTGTGCTGCACAGGCTGAGAATTATGAGAAGGAGGAAATGTAAGATGTCATTGCCATACTCATTGGCTTAGATTCCTTAGCTTATTTCTGTGGGGCTTAGGCACTGTGGGTGGTGCTAGCCTGCAGCTGTGGTGGTACCAGCAGTGGGACAAGCGCCCAGGAGGGAGTGAGGGCTGAGGTCTCATCCAGGGTGGTGTGTTGGGACTGTGCTGCCTCTAAAACTGTCTGCCCAAGCCAGAACACGGTTGCATCCTCGTGCTTGGCAAAGTTTTTTTATGGACATGCTAAGGTGCAGAGGCTGCTTTCTGAGCATCTTTTCCCACCAGGTCTCAGCTTCTGGCACGTAACGGTGTCCCTGCTGTGCACGCCACACAAGGAGGCAGCCTTACCTTTTCTCACATAAGCATCATTTGCCATGGTTGCACTGAAAGGATGCAATGGCACACTTGGAGCGAGCTTTGGCTTGTGTTACATTTACCTCTAAATGTTCAGCACATTAGTAAGAGATGCAGTTGCATGCTATGCTGCAATTATAGCCATGCCTCAGTGTTACTGCAAAACAGTAACTGCACATCAAGAATCTTAAAAAGGGATTTGTGACTATATCTTACTCAGCTTTGTTGCATCTTACTGTAGCCTATATCTCTGGTTTTGTGGGGCACAGTCACAAAAAGCCTCATAGGCTCCATTTTGAGTTAATACTCAAATTTAAGACTTCTTTCTCTGGATTTTGTATGCAGAAAATAAGAGGAGATAGAAGAGCTAAAGTTGACTACTGGTATAATTTCATGGTGTCTTTTGGCTTTGTGTGTTTCATATCTAACTAATGAACTGCTTTGGTGTCTCTGTAGGTTGTACAGCTCTGAGCTCATTATTGGCACCTTACAGGCAGTGACTGGAAAATGCTGAGTGCTCTGAAGAAAGTGGTAGTGCTTGGTTGTTTTATTTTTTTTACGAACAAGGTCATCTAGGCTGTCTTATTTCTTATGTCTTTTTCTCATTTGGTTTCCTTTTTCTTTATTTTTGAAGGTCTTCCCAAAGACTTAGGTATGACAAAGAACCATGAATGGTATGTGGGGCTCCTCTGTGCTGGGCATGAGGAAAGCAGAATTGTCTTCTTTCTTCGCAGAGCATTACAGCCCTGTGTTGAACTGGTTTTGTTTAGCAATAGGGTTACCGTTGTGCAGTTCAACTTTCAGTGCCAGAGAACTGAGTGATGACACTTGCTTAAGCCCACACTCATTTTATCTCTGAATCATGCCAGTGGGATGATATTCTAAGTGGGTGGGTTTTGGCCTTTCATTCCACAGTTAGTCTTGTGAGACTGGTAGCTTCATATACAGTAAATATCTCAAATGAATGCTGTGTACTTGGACGGATAAGTAGGATATAAAATAAGTGTAAGCTCAGACCAAGAGTTTTGGCTGTGACATCAGCTGGTTTCACCTTGTCCATTGATGAGTGTTATCTGGAGCTTGGCAGCCGCGGTGAGGCGATGGCATTGCTGTCTGCTTGTGAGCTCCAGGCTTCTTGTGTGGCTCTTTCCTGGGGCCAAGGGAGGACAGAGGAGCCAACAGGGCAGGCACGAAGGTGTCCCCTCTCAGGGGGATCAGTGGAGTCACAAATGGGTAAGTGTCAAGCCTGCAGACCTTCCAAGTGCAAGTGTTTGACTGCACTTGAATTCTCTTTCCCTGGGGGAGAAAAAAGAGCTTTAATTTATGAAGTGAAGTGTCACAACACATTACAGCACATCACATCCCAACATGCCGCTACATGGAGCTGACATTTGTTTGCTTTAATTCCTCAAAATAGCTTTTATTTAGAGCAAATGTTCCCTGTTAATTCAAACAGTTCTCATTTTTCTGTGCACTGTACTTGCCAGTTCCCATGGGGACAGTTGTTCCTGCGGAGCGTTGCCCTGTGTTGGTGAGCTATCAGGCCTTTTCAGAGGTTTTAGTTATTTTTCTTATTAGTAATGGAGAGCTTTTTCATTGCCCCTCAATCCAAATAATACTAAATAGGAGGCAGTGATGCTTATACTTTTTAATTACACTTCTATGACATACCAAGTGCTTTGCAGGGAATGGGGGTGTTTCTTGGCAGAGGAGCAGTCTTTGTGCATTTGGTGATCACCTTACTGGATGAGGTAAGCCAACATGGGCTGCAAGGTCTCTTCTGGATCAGAGTGCTGTACAGAAGGTCTGTCTGCAGAGTCACCTACTTAGGATCAGTACCCTATTGCAGTGGGGACTACATAGACACAGAAGAGATACCTACACCTGTAGTGAAAACCTAGAGAGGATCGCCACTTGTGTGTTCAGCAAGGAGTTGCCATCTGGTTTGTGTACATGTCTTGTGGGAGGACGAGTAGTTAGTTGCTGGGCCCTGTTCAGAGGTGTATGTGCACTCTTGCTCTTTTTTTATCAACTTCAAGACACCTAATAAAGTCCTTGGGTCAGGATTGTTTTTCCATCTCTCTTTATTTGGTATAAGCAGAAGAGTGAGGTGAATGTCAGTGGCATTGCTGTTTCATTCCTTAAATCTTCTTTCTATTCCCCCAGTCTCCTTCACTATCCTTCATTTTGCTCTGTCTCCTGTGAGAAGAGAGCTAGAGCTGCCTGTGCTCAGAAAGGATTTTTGCCTTTCACTTTTCTAAATGGTTCAATGCATTAGCAAATCCCAGGTCTATGTTGCATCAAGCCCCATGTCACACTACTTCTGTGGAAAACTGCTGCTGTCAGAAAGTGTGACTACAAGCAAGGTGGGAAGGACACTGAAAAAGTAGGGAAAGCTCCAAAATTCCGGATTCTTTCTGTTATGTGCATTCCTGGAGACATTTCTTGATCTCTGCTTGGAACCATACTCATCTCTAGGTAAGTAATGCAAAAACAAAATGGAAAAATATCCATGTGACCAGCAAGCTTGCAATGGATAAGCATAATACATGAATGAGGCTCCATGAACAGTTTGTGTCTGTGGTGCTTCCTTTGATTACTGTCTCCTGGGCTTTGGGAATCACCAATAATTTAGCCCTTCTTCAAATAATACATCATGCCAACAGATCTGCCTAGTTCTGAACATATCTGAATGCTCTGCTTTGGATGGAGCAGTAACTTGGGCTGTTGGGTAAAGCAAAAATTTAAGATGTCAGAATAATGTCAAAACTGGTTTATTTTCAGAAACATTTTCCCGTATGGTTGAACAAGCTAAATGAGTAAAGGAGGCTGTTTTGGAAGAGAGAGTGTGTGGGGGAACAGTGTGAAGCAGGAGGAGATAAGTGAGCAAGCAAGTTGATCTGTTGATAGGGGAGTCTCAGTTCAATCAAAGCAGTGTTTATGTAATTTAATAGCAAAGTGTGCCTCTCGCTTTCCCTTTCCTTACGTCAAAACTATTTTATTCTATTACGTTGTAGCATAACCTACAAACGTTTGCTCCTAAGTGGTCATGAGTTTTGCTTCCCATAGTGTCTCCAGATGTCTGTGTAAGACTTGGCTTCCCTCCTGAAATGTAGAAACAAGGTTGTAAGGGGACTCTAAAATGAGATGGCCTGAGCTTTGAGCATTTGGAGCAGTCCTTTCTGTAGCAGAAGGATCAGCTAGAGCTCCTGCCACGATAAAGTTATCAAAGTGGCAATGAATACTCCTAACGGGTAGAAGGCCTGGTTGCATCAGCTCCTTTTCTCAGCAGTGTTAACACCACAATGGAAGCTGCCTTTAAGCAGAGGCTAAGGGATCATTGGTATGTAACAGCCTATAAAAGTTATGTATGGTATTTTTCCCCCTTCGTAACAGCACATTATTTCCCAACCGTCCATCAGCGTTTCTGTGGAGCTGATTCTTGTTCAGCTAAATAGCATCCTCCTTCTCTGGGCAGAGACCCAACTCACTTTCCTCCTCCTTTTCTTCATTTCTATTCCTCACTATACTCCATATCCCATGGTAGATAAATAATAACTTCAATAGAAACCACAATTGCACAGCTTATTCCGTGCTGTTCTGTGCTTTCTTTTCTGCTCATCATGGTGGGATTTTTTTTCAGGGTTATTATTTATAAGTTAGAACTCAGAAAGCTGTTCCAACTACAAAGAATGCCTGAGTTTTCCCTGCTTTGGGTGTGGAAGGCTTAAAAAAAGTTTTGACAGTACACAAAAATTAGTACAATTTTTTTTGTGTACAATTTAGTACACAAAAAAATCCCCTCTCGGCTTATGAAAAACAGTTACTATTTTGTATTTGGGAGACCACTGTGTTACTCATTGATTCTCCCAAATCCAAGAGTCATGGAATAAACCTCAAAGTGTTGATTTTCTGTCTGGAAGGATTATGTGTAAAACTGCTTCTGACAGTGTTGTTCCTTGTCTGAGACACATTTCTCTCAAGGGAACTTGTGTCACTTCAGTTCCATGCCTGCCTTGCATTCCTCATATAATTTAAGGTGTTGGCTTTAACCTTTAAAGCTTGAAATAGGATGAGTAGTGTGCAGTATATCTCAGGTGCATCTGTTGATTTTTCCATCCTGCTAACAGCCAGCTGGCTTAAGGAGGAACAGTTTAACTGGAAGCCTTTGGCACCACAACACCTTTCATGTGTTGTCTTGCCAGTGTCTCAATGTGTCGTCCTTTGAGAGGATGGAGAAGGTGGGTTCTTCTGTGTATTGGGTGTTGGAAGACACAGAAGCAGTCCTATACTCTGTAAAGTTCTGTGGGAATGCATGAGGTGTGAGGATATGCATTATGTGTATGTCCCCTCCTGTTAGCCAATCATGGGATACCTAAAATTGTAAAAGCTGTTAAAAATTGCTAAGAGTGAGCATGAGGGCAAACAAATATGGAGTATTTTCCTCTGACAGGTCAAATGAACAAACCAGAGTCACATTGAAGTACCTGGTGCTTTGTGGAGCTGCCTCTCCCTTTCCTATTTTTTCTATCCTGGGAAAGAATTTGATCTAGACCAGAGGCTTCCTCAGCTGCTCAGTTAGGCAGAGCCCATGGATTCACTTCACCTTGTGTCCTCTGACAAGGGATCTGTATTTCATTCACACCTACTCCTTACTGCCTATTGAAAGTGATAAAAAGAACTTTCTGGAAAGCTTTCTCTTTAAACTATGTTTATTTGTATTGCTTAGTGCCTTAATGCATTGCTTTGCCTTCAGCAAAAGAAAAGGTACTTGAATGAAAAGAAAGGGGTAATAGCAGTGAAAGAAGAGGGTTGTTATGTATCATAATGTTAGCATTCTTGGGAGAGATGCTTCTCTGGTTGGAGGAACTAATCTTTGCTTGCATAAGTAGACAGAAATGCAGGCAATTTACGGCATCCGCTCATACCCAGATGTCAACTCACATTTCCAAAGAGAATCATCAAGTCAGGAGATAAACAGCTGGTGCAGGCAAGAGGAAAATAAGCTTGTAAGTGTTTAAAGAAAAAAAAAGTGTTAATTTTTATGAAGTGTAGTGTGCTGGCATCTAAACAAATGAAAGTTAACAGCCAAGAATGGGAAAGTGGGAGAGCTTCTTTTTTTTTTAGTATCATGTGAGAATTGAAGTCTTGGTACCTCTTGTAGCAGCTTTAAAGCATTCCTGTATTTTTGTATCATGTTCCTTCTAGAACAACTTCTTGTATGCTAACAACAAAATGAGAGGTAGTGTCGATGAATTTTGGTGCCTTGAAGTGCATTGAACTGACCTAAGTATCTCAGTATGTCCACACACACCTCTACTTTTAGATTGTAACCTGACACATGTGCCTTGCACTTGGAGAGAGTCTGAGTGGCAACTTCAGTGGCTTCAGGGAGACTGCTGGCCAAGAGGCAAGGCAGCCCTTGGAGACATGTTCTGGATGTCACATACTCAAGAGTTCTCAAAATTAGCATGCCTTTCTTCCTGAGAGGTGAGGCATTTGCCTAAACGTGTAAGTATTGATCACTAAATTACTATTAAATATTTTTATGTAAAAACAAAGTGTTTCTGTGGTCAAAAAGCATAAAATTGTAGCTTCAGGGAAAGCCAGTACTGGGGTTATTGCTGAAAGAGCATCTAATAGAGAATGCTGACTTGCAGCATCCTTTGCATGGAATGAGAAACAGCAGGTCTGCCGCTTGCCTGCAGACATCTTTTTGTGCAGGCAGGAGGTAGGTTTGCATCCTAGTTGGCTTGATAACAAAGCAGAGTAAACAAATCTTAGGGAAAAAAAAATCTAAAAGAGAACCATAAATTTTGTACTCCTTGAAGGAATATAAAGTGTGCAGTATTTACTGTCTTCCTCCCTCCCTCCCTCTCATTCCCACTCCAGTCTTCTAATGCTCACAGGGCCTAGCAGGATTTTATGTGGAAATCATTGGGATTATCTCCCAATTTTTTTCTCAGATAATTCAGTTGAAAGGTTATACAGAACTGAACAATTTGGAGACTGGGAATCACTAAGCTAGGGGCTTTAAGATGTTCTATCCAGCCAGAACAGTTCAATAGTTATTGGATGTGCTACTGGTTGGCTGAAAAATCCATCTTTCCTACTTCTAAAATTTTGTATCAAGGTCATTTTGTGAGGTTTGACAAGGGCAGGAGGGGGAAGCAAGCATCCCGGCTTTCTGACATCTCAGCCTGTCCAAGAGTTCTGAAAATGGCTGTGGTGACTTTCAATTTAAATTACATATTTCCAATGTAGTGCTTCCCAAATGGAACAGTGGCTTGCTGATGATCTCTCTCCTGTCCTAGGCTGGGAATTCCCACAGTTTAGCCTGACCCATGCAGCACTTCCAAGTCATACATGACAGTACGTGGAGAAAGCCAGGTAGCACAGCTTGGAGACTAGACCTGAAGGCATGTTTATGTGCCTGCCTTACTCAGAGAAGGAATCCTCGTTAGCAAGGGTGAGAGGTGCAAGCACAGGTTCCCAGCTATAGGTCACCCCCAGCAGCCATGCCTACAGCAGCAGCCCCTGTGGGCCTTCTGTCCCACATCTCTTCCAGTAACAGAACCTGCAGCTGCCAGCCCTTGCCTAGACTAGTGTTTGATACAAATAAATTACAATGAGCTGTCTTAGCTGTTACAGTATTTACAGGATAAATAGTCTCCACTTCACAGCCATCAATACATCCACCCTTTAAATCCATTAAATTCCTGACTGCTATATGCTCCCTTAGCAATGGGCTGACACTGATTTAAGGCTGAAAAACCCCTATTTAAAGCTCTGTATTAGTGAGAGTAAATGTAAATTGTGACCATGCCAGTTGGCCTGGGACTAAAAATGGCTGCAAAAGTGACACATTTCAAACATTGCTTTGGCTTGAAACAGTGATGGTTCAGTGTTCTTCTAGTCTTCATGGATTAGCAGGAAATCTGGAAATTAGTAGCACCAGCTTTCCTGTGAGTCTTTAATCTTAAAACTAGGGAAACATGGCTGTTATGGACTGCTCTGTAGCAGGTCTAAAATCTAGTTCTGCCCTGGACTGTCATGCTTGCATATTTTGGTGATGTTGCTTCCCTGAATCGGTGAAAGCCTTTCAGAAAGATAAATATTTCAGCCATGTTCAGTCCCTCTCCTGGACCTGTCACAGTAGCATCAAATGGTAGTTGGTTTTAATCTTTTTTAGCTGATTGGTTTAGAGGAATTGAAACAGACTTCACTTATTTATTGATGGCTGGAAACAAATACTCTGCAGCCTCCCTCTTGCATTCGTAGTGTGACCGAGAGAGAAGTGTAGAATTGGAAAAGAAGATCTATCACATTCAGCCTGTAAGGCTTTTATTTGGGCTGCCTCAGAAATCTTTAATTTTTTTTGTTGTTGTGTTAAAACATTGGCAGTCAGATTTTGCTAAAAAAGACACAAGTTTTATTTGTATCCCACACACATGATCTTCAGGGATTTATATACAACAGAATAAGATGCTCCTTCCCATTTTTACATGTCGCAGATTGTCCTTTCTTGTCATGTGATGCAGAGAGTGTACATGTTTCAGAGCCTTGGAAGGAGGAAAGGGGAGGGGGAAAAAAAAGAGATGAGAGAAGTGCATCCTTTTTATCTTCCCCTGGTATATTTAGAGCATGGTTGGTTAAAGCCTCCACAGGCAGGTACAGCAGGACACAGAGAAATGCAGGCCTGCAAGGACAATCAGTCGTGTCTAGGCTAGTGATGGAATGCCATTTTGGGCTCCCACTGGCCTCTCATGGCCAGAGATTCTGTGCCATGTGTATCTGTGAGCAGCAGTTCTATAGGTGGAAGCGTGTGACCCTGAGCAGCTAATACAAGAGCAGCTGTACTGCCTTCATCCCACAAGAGCAATCAGCACTGAACCCATCTTCTCCAAAGGCACAAACCTCATGTAATTTTGCTGCTGATGTATTTCTCAGGAACCTTTCCTCTCCTGCTTAGATTATTTCAGTCAGGGACATAGAGCAGGCAGTGAGAATGTGATTTCTGACACTGTATCCTTCAGTACACAGTGAGAACCAGTCTGATTGTCTTTTTTGCTATTTGTTTGCTTCCTGTTACTATAGTACTGGTAGGAGATTGCCAGTCTCCATTAGAAATAAGCCTCCTCAACTCCATTTGAGGGAGGACCGTGTAGAGAAAATATGTGGCAAGAACTTGTGAAACACACCCTGTCACTTCCAGGAGGTGAGAAATAAAAGGGAAGGTTGCTCTGCAGTCTGCCACCAACTTCACTTGCGGAGTGAACAAGGGTGGGAGGTTTCCTACAGGGCTATTTGTGGATAAAGCAGCCAAGGATGTTGAGCATCTCTTTCATTATTAAACATTATCATTAGCTAATTTCTCAAAGCCCATTCAGTTAAAGTAGGGGAGCATTCTTCTTTTTGCTGTGTGTATACCTGCAGGTTACTTCATTTTCTTTGTGGCTGTGATTACTCTATTTGATGGTTGCTAACTGAAAAAGAGTACAGTCATTAAAAGGCCATAGGTGCCCTCTGGAGCCACTTGCTGAATGTTGATAAAGGAAAATGCTGCTGTAATATAAAATATAATCTGATCATTGCATCTAATTACAGACAAGAGTAAGCTGCTAAAGAAGGGTTCTGTGAGAATATTATAATTGCATTCATACAGTATTTCCAACTTGAAAGCTATGAGCAAATATCAACTTATCCTTCCAACAGTCTCTGAGGGTGGGAAGGTAAATTTATTACTATTTATTAAGCATTTGTTTCAATTAACTTTAGCCACTGTTAAAATAACTATGAATTGATGAAAAAATTACCAGCATTTGCCTTACAATGGTTTTGAACATCTTGGATGCCCCAGTTTTGAGCAGAGTTTCTGATATCTCTTCTAGATAGGCATCATTTGATTGGAATTAATTTTGGAAGCATCAGAAAAATGCCCATTACTTTTTATTTCCATTAATACCTAGTTCTTATTAAATACTAAATATTTGTGTTTGTTAAATATTTAACAACCTATCTGGGGCTTTGTAGAATGTATTGTATTCAATAAACTCACACAGCATTGTATTATTATTTCTACTATTATTATCATTTGAGGAAATATTTTTCTGTACAGCATAAAACTGCAGATGTTAGTAGTAATGTCTCTTTTTACAGCATAGAATCATTGATATTTGCTCCTTTAATTGGTAACATTCTCTCCCAGGCCCAGGCTGGGGAATGGGGGTGGAAATTGTGCATAAAATCTTTAAGTGCAGCCTAGGCCACCTGCAAGGTATGAAATGAATAAAATGCTGGTTTGGCTGCTTCTGGTTTTCAGGTTCTAGATGATAGTCCTTGATGCTGATTGTCTGGCTGACAGCTCCAACAAATTTCTACTGATGTCAGGTTGTGCTGTGAATGCTTGCTCAAACCTTCCCAGTAGAGGAGTGGCATTTCCTAGGAAAGGCTGCTCTAGGAAATAAAGTGCTTCTTCTTCCACATGGTAGAGACTAAGAAATTCTTGTTTCCTTTTGTAACATGTGTCTCAATGTCAAGTCAAAGATGGGGAGTAATTTCTTTTGTTTGTTGTTGTGTTTTGGTTTTTTTTTTTTAAGTGGTTATACCTTTATTCCAACTTCACAGCTAATGTGTAGGCCAAAAAATTGAATATTCTATTTGAAGAATAAAATGGATCATTTATTAGAACTTGGCTTAGTTTAAGTCTGAGGATTTATAGCCTGGGCAATCTCTGGGAAAAAAAAAAAAAAGCCATTATTTTGGTGTTTTGTTATTTATATTACCATACATCATTTTGGAACTATCCTCTCCATGCAGAAACATGTGGCAGGGTATGTATCGTGTTCTTGTTGCTTTCCCAGTGAATGTTTTAGACATCATTTTTTAATATAAAACTCCTGGATTTGACTCACTGTTTAAATAGTTGTCAGGTGCTTGCAATAGATGGCTGAGTGTCATGTGCCCCCTTTTTTGCTCATGTATGCTGAATGCAAAGCTGCTGTTTGTCACTTGTTTGGCAGGCTCTCAGTGCCTGTACGCAGCTTGCATTAATGCTAATGGGAGCTGCACACACTCTGAAGAAACAAAAGAGCCAGGTTCCTCCTTAATCTATGCAATCAGATAGTGAATGCCTTGTCATAGTACCCAAGGTGGCCTTTTGCTGCCCAGAAATGCAGTCTACCATGCCCTTATTGCTTAAACTGCTTCTAGAAGCTAATCAGATTCCTCCCCCATTCTGACAGGTGAAATATGGGATAGTGTATGAAAGACAAAGCTTGAACGAGCAGTAACAATTGAGTAGGCAAACGGTGCGTGCAGAAGATCACCACATTTTTCTTCCCTTGGCAGTGGAAACCACTGGGAAACACCAGGCTGGTGCAACTGAAGCTTTTGGGCAGCTTTCCTCATTGTCTGTTCTTGTTCAAATGTAGCTCCTCATCCTTCTGCTTTTTTCTGTAGGTGGTGTGCTGGGTACCTGGTACCTGCAGCAAACACTCTCTCCGGGGAGGCGTGATGAGAGGGTGAGCCAGCAGCTGATTCTTTGGCAGCACTGGGCTCTCCTGAACTCTTCTTGCCTCCTCTCTTCTTGGTCTTTTCATGTGGTAAAAAGAATTGTCTTTTTTTCTTCAGTATTTCACAATAAAATTGCCAAAGGAGTTGGTACAGGGCAGAATTCTGCCAGAAGCTGCTTGAAAGCAGAGTCAGTACTTCCTGCCTGAGTGGTTCTCTGCCAATTGTGTTTCCTTTACCAGATTCCCTCTGAAATGTCTCTGTCTCAATACAATACAGTGTTTTGAAGCTTGGTAATTTCCATACTTTACCTGAATTTCCTTTTTTATGACACTTACCACTTTTACGGACAAATTAAAGTGATTGGGCTTTTTGGTGACTTTTATTTTGTGTTACTTTGTCTTTGGAAGCACAGATTGAGGCTCTTAGCTGACACTCTAGGCATACTTAGTGGGCTTTTTTCTTCTACTGTTGTGCTCCTGTTGTTCTTGAGTGCCTCAGCAGCTCCAGAGTTGCTTTTTCCATAGTTGGAGTTGATTACAGTGATTTTGAGACAGGAGAATCTGTTTTATGACCCCTCAGCCAGCCTGAGCCTAGTCTTCCCAGTGGAGCTGCTGACCTGCTTTGCATGGACTGGCTGCCAGAGGCAGCAGCTGTGGGTCGTCATCAGTTGTCATGCCCCCTTTTACAGATTAACCTCTGCTCTTTTCCCATGGCATTATTTTGCAGGCATGTTGACAAGCTGTTTTGATAATAAGAAGTGGGTGTGCATCAACTGGGAAAATGTTTCGGCTCACCTTTGAATATTGTATGAGCCAATTAAGCAGCTGTGTCCCTCCCTCTGTAACTGGGATCGGGGTGGGTAAAGCCGGTGGTTAACTATAGGTGGCAGCAGCTTTCTAATGCTCTTGTATGTGCTTGTGGTGGGGTTTCTCTAGAGTGGAGATGATGCTTCACTTGGATCTCAGCTCCCATTCTGCTTTGCTTAGCTGAGGCTTTTTTAGCGTAAGCTTTTGAAAGGAAAAACCTAGCTGGCTCCACAAGTCATTTCTACTTGAAGGATTTCTTTATCAGCAGAACAGGATATGCTCTGATTGTCACGATCCTTGATACTTATTAATTTGTAACTTATATGTATTTCCAAAAGTACAATTCCAGAAGTACAAGGTTTAAAAAGATTTCTAACTTGACCTGATTTCTGACTGCCTTCTCTGCTGTGCTGCCACAGGTTTTCTTGAACTTGGTAGAGGCATACAGCTTCCTACACCAGCATCAGGCTGGGACTGTGCTCTGTGTAAACAACCCTTGAACTGGCTTGCTGTGACAGAGCAGCAGCCTTCAAGTTGCCATCAGTGGGCCCTTGGGGACACATGTGCTAATTGAGAGGGAGCAGTGAGAGTCTGTTAGGCGCAACAACGTGAAATCAATTGACTGTGGACTCAGGCTTGCTTATAAGGCTCTGCACCTATCCTGGAAAATGCCTTCAGGGGTCTTTAAATTGCAAAGGCTGGAAAATTCAGAGTAATATACTGTAAGGAAAAACAAATCTCTGCACTTAAAAATCACCTTTAAAGCTGTCAGTGTTAATGCAACAGACAAAAACATTTTTGACAGTGAAGCCCAAGCACTTCTCTTAACAGTGCTGTAGTATATTGGTTTGTGAGAGCTGCAGCAAATGTGGTGATAGACCTTCTACTGAAATAGAAGAAACCTGTACCTCTCTTAAATCCCTTGAATTGAAAACTAAATTAACTTGCAGGTTTTTTTGCTAGATCAAAACTTTGCACTTGTCTTCACAACTGATCTTTCATGTGCTTACTGTAGGCTGCTTCTCAGTCTGGTGGGCAGTGTGGCGCAGACAGTGAAACAGGGATTGCAACAGGACATTTCAGAAATCTCGTTCCTGAAGCTACCTGAAGGCATCTTGAGAAAATTAAATACTTAGGAAATGATGGTTTCACAAACAAAAATGGTTTGCCTTTCATTGAAATAGTATCTTGTTTCCAGGGAGGAATTTAAAGTAAAATTTGAGAGACTCCTTTCTATGTTCAGTACTGGAACTTGCCATGTAAGAGAACATGATTCAGTTTCTCCCTCTCCCTGAATTAAAACGAGGGCTTGCACTTCACTTTTCGAGACTAGGTGAGAGCCCTGACCACTAAATGACTTGGGAGCTCTTAGGAACTTTCTTGCTCTGGAGCAAAATCTGAAAAGCCTCTTGGTTTCATTCCAGAGAATGTATGGAATTCTGATGTGGCATGGGATGAACTGCCACTCAACTGTGGACACACCTTGTTTTGCATCTAGACACCTGTTGACTTTTGTAGGCTTTCCTTCAGTATTCTGGCAGGTGAGCCATACACTTGTTCTGTACAGTGCATAGGTGAATTTCCACATAAGGACTTTGGTGCTAAATGCAGCTGCACAGCTTTTAATAGGCAGGATAACTGGTTAAAGCTAGTTTAGCTGTCATCTCAGTATAGAACCACTTACAGCACTGAGAAATTAAATTGAACCCTTCTTGTATAGCTGAGGGGGTAGTGCTTCCTCTTCCAGAGGGTTGGGTCTTTTCCTGAGTCCCCAGAGATACTTTACTATCCCTTTGTGTCTCACAGTGCTCCTTTCACCCCAGTGTTACACATCCTAACTTCACCCTACAGTCAATAAAAAAAGACAAGTGCTGGGTTTCCCAGGATTTTGGTGTGTCCTTGCAAAAGCCATTTTGGAGTGTTAGTCAGAGAATCGAACCACCAGGTGGGGGATGTGTCTCTCCTGCCCTTCTGCCTGCTCACTCTGCAGCTTTCTGCTGGCCAGGAAGATGCAGCAGCATGACTGACCAGTGGTATTTCCAGTTGCTGCTGTTGCCTAATGAAATGCTTCAAAGCCAAAGGGATAATGTTCTGATTTGTTGTCCACGCTCAGAAAATGGTGGTTGTGAATGAGACTGAGTTCATATCCTAATACTTTTTGTCTCCTTGTAGAAATTACAGAGCCCCAGCACTACACATATTTTTTCACAGTCTTCATTCCCTCCTTTTGTTTGTTTGCTATATAGTTTTGAGAGGAGGCTGTAGTGGGACAGTGAGTGAATGTAACTATTAAATTTTGCTGGAAATGATGAAATGAAAGTGCATATTATATTCATACCTAATGCATCATTCTCCTGCCTTTACCTTCCGGCCCATCACATTCCAGTCTATTTCAGAGATTTAGATGCATTTATGTCAGATCTGCCATCCCAGAATACAATCTACATCCAATTATCAACCCTTAGGGATACATTAGATGTAACTATTATATCTTCTTCTGTCAATAAAATTATAATCACGAAATGCACAAATGTCGTACTTTGGTTTCTAAAAGCATCACAGATAAGAATGAGATGAAATGAAAAGGCTGTTATGCTACATTTTACACATGCTTATATGCAGAAGATTGCCAAAATCTCAAGCTGAGGTATGTATCTTCTTTTTCTGTCTGCTACTAACAAATCTCAGCCCTGAGCAAGCGTCTACACAGGATCTGACAAAATTACGTACAAAGATGAATTAGTATTTTCCTCCATTTGTTCACATGCCACGTTCTGGAGAAGCACAAATGTGTGAGGGACTTTTAAAGGTTCAGCAAGGACTGTCACATACAGATTTCACAGGCCTGTCTACCCAGGAGTACTTGGTTAAGTAGATAATGAAAAGAGTTGAATTTCAGATATATTAGAACTCACTAAAGCCCTTCAACACGCTCAAGAAATAAATTGCTCTGAGTTCTCATTAGCTTGCTCAGACTCGTTTTGACTTCTGACTGGAAACATCTGTATGGGAGTTCCTTAGTTAATGCACCTTAAACTTACACCTGTACTTAATTTGGCTTACCTTGCCTAAGTTTCCCTTAATTGCAGACATACCCTAGGTGAAATAAGCCATATTAACTCAGGAGAGTCTGGAGAACAGTAGTCACTCTCTATCAGATAGAAGTCCTGTTCTCCCTTTCAGACAGGCATGGTTAGTTTCCTCTGCTTGTGAAACAATCATCACTGATGGTAAAGAAAGAATTTTATATCCTTAAGAAAACTGCACAGCACTTGAAATTAAAGGAGTAAGGGGGAAGGGAGAAGTTTTACTGTGTGCAGAATATTCTGTAATAGTCTGCTCCAGTGTGGTTTTGCACTCTTATCTAAATTTTCTGGTATTGACTATTGTCAGAGATAGAGGAGCAGGCTTGACAGTCTCTCACTGATTCGGGAACATGGGAATTTTTATACTCTGAGCTAAGCCTCTGTGGCAGGGCTGCAGGGAGAGGTAACAGACTACATAAAAGAGAATTTTATTTTTAAATACTTCTAACCCAAGCATTTCAAAAGCTGAAATGCCAATGTAAAATACTGGTATCTGGCAATTTCTCTTGTAAATCTCAGATTTTAAGCTGGAGCTCATACCTGAGTGCCAGGGAAATAGGAGTATGTCTTAAACTGCAAAAATGTCTGAAAATACAATAACTTGGTAATGGGTCTGGAGATCAGTACAAGTAAAGAGAAAACACATGGGCTAAATTGTATTTAAAAAAAACCAAAAATACCCCAAAACCAAAAAATCCACCAAACAAACAAACAAAAAAGAAACAATCAAACACAAAGTTCTGTTTCCTTGGACTCAATTAAGGATTCCCTCCAAGAGGAAAGGTTTTTGGCCATGCATCAATATAACATTTGACAGGTTGCCACAACTGAAAGTACATGATAACAGTTGCTCTACCATGTAATATCCAGGGGAAATGTTTATGTAGATTCAGAAACATACAGTGATATCAGTGAGATTTGTGCAGTAGCTTGTACATAGGCTGAATGGAAAAGATGGACTTTTAGGAAAGATCATGAGTATAAATCTGATGGTTAACATTCTAGGAGCATAGAGTTTAATGGGTAGTCAGATCTTCAGTTCTGCCATGAGATTATATTAACCAGAAATTTTGCTGAGAGATACCATGGTGAGCATCTATAAAATTCAGACATCTGTTTCATGCAATCAAAATGTTTGCAAGGATTGAACTGGACTAAATTTCATCCCAGCCTTTAAGGGTTTGTTTATGGTAAACCAGGTACGTGTTAGGACTGGGTGAAGGAAGTTTTAAAATGAGACTTTGATTTTTTTTTTTTTCCAAATTGCTCTTTGCTATACAACACTGCCATATTGAAATGGAGGAGCTATCACTATAAGAAATTCTGTCTGTGCCCTTTCACTTTTCACTGTTATGCTCTTTCAAGGTACTGCTATTTATGAAATCACCAGCATATCTGTAGGATGAAGATTAGTTGCATGTTTACTGGCCTTCCTTGCAGAAATTGCTTTCCTTGGTGTGTACGCATGCATGTCTATGCATGTCTGTACCCTGGTATATTAGACAAAAATGGCTGGTTTTGGAGGGCTACTTTTTTTTTTACCTTTTTTTCCTTTCTGTGACTCTAATTTACAGTGTCCTGTGAGCAGTTTGTGCTTGAGTAGATGACTGCAATATGGAAGAAAACAAATGAGACTTAGAAACAGCAAAGCAGATCTGTTTGCAGGAGGATGGGTAACAAAAGAAATGTGTTGAAAAAATGCTCTCCTGCTCTGTAGCTTTGGAGTGCTATATAATTTATAGCTGTGCTCTGCAAAGTGTCTGAGGCAGAGCCAGGTGGTGGGGAGTTAAATTAACCCCCATGGCGTGTAGTTATCGGCAGAGGCCAGACCTGTGGATCGATACCTCGGTGCTGTGAGTCGCCGTATCAGCTGAGGAAAGTGAATCTGTAAGCTCCTTATTTCTCCATTCTTTTAATCGCAGTGCTCTGTCTGGCTGTGATGAAGATGGAGCAGACGCAAATGTCTGATGCTTGAAGCTCTTTGATTTCTGAGTTGATGGGGTGAGGCCAATGAAATGCTGTGAGAGACTCAGAGAGCTGATAGTATATTGTATTTTTCCAAGTATCCTCAGTTCCCGTTTTCTTTTTCTTCCTTCCTTACCCATGGATCCGGTTGCACTCAGTAGCTGCATGATCTGTGCTTTGCTTGACCGACACAGATAATTTCTAGCATCACTAGTTAAGCCTATTTTTTATTATTATTAATAATAAAGACTGTTTGAGTCTCGCTTAAATGGATTAGCCTTGCTCCTGCCTGCTTTTTGATTGTTTTTGCTGCTGGGGGCTCACTCTTCCGATGAGAGTTCATGCAGATAGAGTTATTGCCCAGCTTATCCATCACTGAGGCATACCTAATATGGATCAAACTGGATGGAGTAATTGTGTTTTCAGAGAGCTACAGCACCAGGAGAACGTGTCATCCTCCAGGAATGAGGATTTTTGTTGCAGTTAGGGAAGATACTTGCACAGCTGCTGAGTCAGCCGCCTCCTTTAGTGCGCCCTCACACTTTGTGGGCGCACCCGTTTTCTGCTTGCAGCCCCCAGAATTCGTGCCTGTTGACAGCTGAGTCTTTTTGCTTTCCTGAAGACCATGTGTGTCTTCCAAATCTATTGCTACCCCCTCCACCTCTCTCTTATAAAAATTAATATATAAAATGCTATATTCTTCTCTGTTATATTTTTCTAAACTCAGCCTTACCCATAAATTGCCCATGTGGAATGCACTGGTAAATTAGGTAACGTATTGTTCTTTCCTAACTGCACCCACTCTCTAGAGGTTTGAAAAATTTCCATCTGTAGCCATCACCCAACAGAAAAATAAACAGGTTTAAACAACTGCTGTTAGTTTCTTATAAAGCCAAGTGTAATATGCCATGCCAGTCAGACCACTCACCTTCATTTCCCTCACAACAAGTGAATTATTTTCTCTTTAAACAATGACAGTGACCCTTGGCCTAAAGACCAGTTGCCCCTCAGCTGAGGTGTGAAGCAGTCACAAAGTAAGCTGGCCTTACAGCTCAACAGTGGTAGATGTGGTTGAGTTACTGGTTTTGGTGATTAATGAAAGCTGAATTAAAGGCAGCTTCTCAGCCTAACAGCTGAGCCTTCTGCCTGTTGTTCTGTGCTGTATGTGTCCTTTCCCTCATCTTATATTCTGACTTAAACCTTGCTTTCTAGTTCAGTTCCTGTTTATGTTCTGCATCCAAAGTTGCAGACATTGATCCTTACCACTGGGCATGACCGCTCATGTCTTGGTCTCTTTCTTTTAACAAAATCATCCAAGCCAGGACTGAGCTTTCCAGATTTCATGTTGCTTCATTCTCAACCCACTGATATCCTCTCCCAGCCATGGGGAGTAAATACATGTGTGCAGATTTCTGCATTGCAGTTCCTAGCATAGCCTAGGACATTCCTGTGTAACAGTGGGAGGTATAATTTATCTCCCTATGCTGACTGTGTTGTCCAAATTGGTTGTCCCCCTTCATCTTCTCCCCAGCTTCTTTCACATAGTCAATTCT
Organism: Serinus canaria; assembly: GCF_022539315.1. Classification (NCBI taxonomy): domain Eukaryota; kingdom Metazoa; phylum Chordata; class Aves; order Passeriformes; family Fringillidae; genus Serinus; species Serinus canaria. The sequence goes on along the minus strand of NC_066319.1, from coordinate 24,428,029 downwards.
TTATCCCTCAGCTTTCTTCTTTTTTATTCATATATGAAGGTACATGTAATATTTTATGATTAAATTAGAATGTCTAGAGAGATTTTCATCCAATAGTTTTATCTGGAAAAACATTGTGTAAGGCCACACCAGACAAGTACCTGTTGATTTTAGATATTTTTATTGGAAAATGTCTTTGTGAGCTTGAACAGAAATAATCAGTTTTAAATTTTGCAGCTTTTACTTCAGTGCAAGTTTGTTTCCAGTCCCAAAGCAGTGGGTGAGACACATGTGAAAGACTCTGAGGGTGAGTTTCTGGGTCTTTGAGCTCAGATGACACCAGCATGCTTCATCTCAGCATAACAGAAAAATAACTGTGGTCATAATAATTGTGTCAGCCACAGGCAAAGGGCTGATATTGCTGCAGGACTGCATTAAAGACATTTTCTTTGGCTCACTGGCACTTGAGGAGTGACTGTAAACAAACCACTGCAAGGAATCCAGTGAACAAACAGGTAGACAGTAGCTGATATTGTCTGTATCCTGCAGATGGGAAGTTACTGGCTTTACTGGTGCACTACTTGCAGCTGTTATGATTTATGCATCAGAACAGAGATTCTTGCAGAGGAGTAACTGAGATTGAAAAAGTATTGATATGAAATATTGAGAAGCAGTGTCGTATGCATAAAAAGGGAAGGAAGGATCAGTGTTGCCTTTGTTCATCCCAGCATGATTTGTCTTTGGAGTGCTTTTGGCAGAGTTGTGAATGAGTTTTCCATAGACTGACTGGCGAGGTGAGGTCACTGGGCTTTCGAAATATTTGAGGTAGTGGTTTTAAACAAGTGACTATCTCAACACAAACAGGAATAAAGCCATCTTGTATAGTCTTGGTCATACAGTAACCACTTTGTTCTGCCTTCGCTGCTCACAGTGGAAGGATTTGGCTTGTTAAATTGGAGGCTTTGTATCCTTTCATGTTCATCTACCTCCATCTGAAGTCTGCTTGAGTCTGCGTTGCAGATTTTCTGTGCTTTGCTTCTCCACAACTGAATTCATGTTTTCAGTTCTTGGAGTGAAAAAATTGAAGTTTTTGGTGAAAACAAATAGCTGGAATCAGATTTTTTTTCATGTAACCCTGACCCTGACAGCATGTGATGCAATGCAAGGGACTGAGGGAGAACTCCCTGCATCATAGTTGATGTAGAACAAGCCAGCAGCTGGGGAACTTGCTGGAACCAGATGTCTTGTGGTAGCACTGCTATGGTTACAGTTCTGTGCTGAGAGGAGTTTTAATTGAGGTGTATTTTTTTCCCTTTTGAAAGAAGATGGCTAGCCAGGGACAGATTACACATAGATTTAGTTCTTAAATGTTACTCTGTAATTGTTTGGCTGATCTCTTTATAAAAGCTTAGCATGAAGTCACCGAGTTTGGGTTTAGGCTGAATTATGTATTTCTTGGCAATCCTGGTTTTCATTATTGACCAGAGAATTAAAAAAAAAAAAAAAAAAAAAAAAAAAAAGGCATTGTCCATGTCTGTGAGGATCTCTCAGAAGTGAATCTTGAGTAAATTTGCCATAGCATATATATTTGGTCTTTTAATGCTTTGTTTCTATTTTTTTATGTATAAGCCTAAGTGCTAGAGGGTTGGAAACAGAGAAGATTGAATGGGTCAATTGTATGAATTGGCAAACACAAGATTCCCTCTTTCACACACTATGCTTCTCTATTAAAAGTTCTGCAACAACAAAGAAAGATGAAATGTTTGGTCTGTGTGGTGTATGAGGGCTTTCTTAGAGGCTAAGCACTTCAAGTAAGTAAATAAGCAGAAGTTTCAAGTACAGACGTTATTTGTGAAGCAGAGAATGATGCTACACACACATCTAACACCAGCCTGCAAAAGCAAAGAATGAAGAGCTGAATCCTTGCTAGGAGGTTAAACAACAGCTTTCCAGTAGTAGCTCAGGGCCCTTTGCCATCTCCATAATCCTGGTGGATTATACTGGAGGTGGGGTACAGTCACTGAATCCAACTGGCTCTAAACAAGTTTGGTGTTTTTTGCTTTCTTTGTAACAGGAGCAAAAAGAAAAAAGCCTCTTATTTTTCCCAGTCTTTTATGCCTGAAAGTTTTAAACATTGCTCTCATTTCATCCTCTTTCCTATCTTTCACTTCTTGCATCATATTTGATGTGCAGAGGTACAGCGTCAGTCAGATGCATTGTTTCCTCCCAATGTGTATTGGCATCTTTTTGTAGAGCTGAGGTGGATTTGGTTGGACAAAAAGAAACCTGTGACCCCAGATCTACACACCTATTTCTGTCAGCAAGCTCTGAGAGAGGGGTATTCATCTGACACTTCTGCCAGAAATACATGATTTTTCCCTTGGGGACGTTGCCTTGAATCAGCAGAACAGCTCCACATTGCCCTAGATCTACCTCATAAGGACACCACCACACTTTGGAGCAAGGCCACAATTTTGCTGACAATGTGGGAGTCAAGCTTCCCACTGCTGAAGTATAGCTGCCTCTCAGAAAGAATGCAGCAGCTGTTTTATGACAGCCTTGTTTAAGAAAACTACTTCTGCTAATGGTGAAACGTTGCTTTTAAGCATAGCATTTATTTAGAAATTATATGTAATTTAGAATTAGTTTTCCTTTCCAAACATCAAAGGGAAGTGCAGCCCATAGATCTCCTGAGTACTGGTGAGAAAATAACTTGTGTAGACTAACTTGCTGCACAGAAGAACACTGGCAATGGGCTGTGAAATAAAGGTGGTTTTGGGGTTGTGCAGCTCAAAGTAATGTATTTCGTAATAGGACATGTAGTGTGTCTGGGAGTTGCACAGCATTCCATGCACCAGAGGTATATTCATGTACACATTGTGGGCAGCATCATTCCTTCTACATCATGCAGTGTTCTGTCTTCCCACCTGAAAATAAGCTTTTTTAGCCTTCATGGCTTTGCTATCTGCTTACTTGAGATGACTTATCTGTAGTTGGCGTTGTTTTGTTGGCAGCATACATCAGGCATCTTGTCAGAGAGCAGCTGTTCATCTCTTCCCTCCCCATTATATCCCAACCCACTTGCATGTCAGCTTCACTGTACTGTTGTCTTATCAGTCATCTTGGAGAAGGGGTGGTTTGAATTATTTTCACCAGAAGCATTGTGCCTACTAGTTTGCAGTGAGAAAAAGGTTTGTAATTACCTCAAAAATAGAAGAAAGTACTGCCTCATCCCTTGTGATGCCCAGTAGGAGCAAGACCCTTGGGGTTATATTTTCTTACCCTTCCACATCAGAGGCTGACTGTTTTGCTGAATTGTGTAAAAAGACAAGGTGATTACCATGTTTCTACCTCATTCTCCTCTGACTGTATTGCCATTCCTTCTGTCTTTCTAAGGATTGACTTGGCACACAGCTCAGCATGGATGTTATTTCCTGGTTTCCATGGAAGTTAGAAGAGCAGAATAATGGATACTCCAGTAACAGGACCTAGGTGGCTGAGTTGTATGCTGGATGTTCCAAATTCTCACATTTTCACATATCTGATCCAGTAATTTGTGAAATGCCCATGACTCCTGAGGTTGTGAGCTGTGAGCTTCAAGAGGTGATAGAGTTCCCCAGAGAACAGCTTACAAAAGGATCAGAGCTTTCTCTGAGAGGAAGCATTGGAAAAGGAGCATGTGCAATATATTATCACACTCAGTAGGAAGACAGATTTTCTGGAAATTTGAGCTAAGTAGAGCTAGAAGTCAGTTGTGTTAAGTCATCCAAACAGGGTTATGCCACCTGGTTGGAGATCTTATGACAATCTAACCCATGTGGATTTTTTTTAACTCATCATGGGAATCAAAACTTACACTTGAATAAATAACTTGCCAGTAACTTGATTTTGCCATCTTTGAGGTCAGCAGGGGCTAGGAAGAAAAAGGTATAAAAGCTGAAAGATTTGGAACAGCAGATTGAGTCAAACATAACATAGATAGATAGCGTGCCACGTTTAGAAATCAGGCTATGCTGAAGTCACAGACCACAGCAGTCCCTCTACTGCCAGGTTTAGGCTTCTCTTGAACCTACTGCCAGATAATCAGTTGTTGCTGGCAGAGAGCTTGGAGCCTGACTTGAGGGCTGAACGTAGGTATGGGGCTGGTATGCATCATGCTGTCCACTGGTGTGAAGACATTATGGTGTAGAGTAGAGTGATTCCAATTACTCCTCCTCCTTTGCAGTCCTACTTCTGAAATTAAAGGCTGCTGCTGTAACCCACAGTTCACTCTGATTCTTCTCCCTGTGGATTTCAAGGTATTCACATATAATTGTAACATAAGGTTTTATCAGCCATTATCCTGCTCCTGTGAGCATCACCAGTGAAAACTAGCAGATATGACCCGTAATCTACACAAAACCTTATCAGGCAATGACACTCCTGCCACTCTGTTCAGGCAAACCCAGGCACCACACAGGCAGGAATTGGAACTGCCATCAGCATTTTCATTCTTGTTTCTTTGATGCTGTTGATCGTGGAGGTACACAGCAACAGTGAAAATCTCAGGAAAAGCAGTTTTTAGCAAATTTTTAGTGGAATGATAGAGGTTTGGCTTAGCTTGTTTTAAATGGCTTGTCCCACTTCACTTGCATCTCAAGCATTTCCTTTCTTTGTAATGTGAGACAGCTGGTCTTGAAGTTAATCCCCAGGGTTTTAGGGGCTTTTTCTTCTCCTGGCAAACTTGAGAGAGAAGATGCTTCAGAAATATTAGCCATCGGCTGTCACTTAGTAGAAGCTATAACAGTTGGTGATGGTAATAGCATTGGCTTGAAACTAGCAGGGAAATGCAGGTCTAGCATATGGGCATTTAAAAATCTGTGCAGGGATGGAGCTGAGGAACACGACACATTCAACCAGCTTTTGAGTTGAGGGCTCTGAGTTCAGGTTTTACAGCCTCAAGCTGTCTTGGAATTTGGCTGCAGTAGGCAGTTAGTGCTTCAGTAGAGAAATTTCCAGTTAATCTTTTTACCTGCATTTGTCAGGCAGACTGCACTGAGTCAGCTCAGCACGGTCCCCACTGTGCAGCGGCTGCAGCCAGTCTCACTCCATCACTTTTAATGAATCTGAGTCTCTGTGGTTTTCACTAATTTACTCATTCGCAAGAGAAATGAGGAAGTGTTTTCCTGTCTCTCTCTGATAATGAATGAGATATGAAAGAGCTTCATGGCCAGTAAGCACCCTGGAGGGACTTGAGTTTGTCAAAACGTGCAAAGCGTCTTCATCAAAGCAACAAAATTATTTTCTTTCCCCTTACTCTATGAATTGAAAATTCACATGACAACAGCCAGAAACATGCCCAGTTTTGCTTAGACAATGGAATTGACTTTGAAAAACTGAACGTGTGGCAAAACTGATAACATCTTTTGCATCAGTGTTTTTCAGAGGTGTATCTTGAAATAATACCTGTTTGCCTGAGGCAGGCTTTAATGTGGGGTTTTTGCTGTTGTCTGACTTGGTATTTGTGAACCCCGACTTGCACAATGTGTCATTTTGCACTCAATGCAGACTGTGGGCAGCAAACATTTCCTTCAAGGGATGTGTTGAAATCTGTTTACCATGAATTTTCATTTCTGTTTGCTGCCCTCTTCAAATGTACTTTGTATACATCAGAAGGGCAGAGATAAGAGTTTACAGAAGATTAAACAGGCATAAACACATTAGGAGAGACAGTAAGGGATTTAAATTGTTAAACAGAAATATTGAAGTCCACTCTATAAGTCTTTGGGGCTTTTCAGTACCCAAACTTAATAAAATTAGCCAACTGCTGCAGCTTGGTTAATTTTAGCACTAGCTCTAGTGCTTACCATTGCTATGAGAAGTAGTCAATAGGAAATCTAGCTTTATATGGTATAGCTTTGAGGTACAAACTGTAGGTTCCACTTTGAAGGGAAGAACAGCTGCCCAGAAATATTGTGAGCTGTGCACTTTCAACAAGGTAACTTGTCGCAGTACTCCTGATTGCACTCCTGTACTTCAACCCTTTTCAAAATACAGTCCCCTTTGAAAGGTGAGTAAATAATTTGAACTATTGCTCCAGTTTCATGTGTAAAAGCAGACAGTGCTTGTAGGAAGTACAAGTCTTGGAAGGTGAGCTAACACTTGTTAGTCCAAGGATTCAATTAGCTGGCCAAGAGAGAATTACCACCTTACAAACCTCCCATTAAAACCTGAAAGGGTACAAGTATTTTTTGCTGTTACGTTTGAACATATGGTTGTTTGAGTAATGACAAACATTCACTGAAGTGACTGTTTAAATATTATTGCATATTAATGGAATATTGTGTCTGTAGCATGCAATGTCACATGCAGTTTGAATGTCACTTAGTAGTCCCCTGTCTCTCACTACTTCACTTCGATTTTAGCATTTTATGGGCTCTTAAGCATTTGTCATGTATTGATTCTCACAGAGTTCCCAATTTTTTATCCCCCACACTGAGCCTAAACATGCTTGGTTCTCAGGTCTTTTTGTTTTGGATGTATGCTAGATGCTGACTAGGTGTGATACTATTTCAGATTTGTTCAAATTTTAAGATTTTATGGTTTGTATCAGATAGGACCTGGTGGCACCAAGTTCAGGTGAGTGTTATGGTGTGTGCTTTACATGCTTATGACAAGAGAGTTTCTGGTCCAAAGGACTTGTCTGTGTTCTAAGATGAAATTCATCAAGTGAATGCAACAGGGAAGCAGAGGAGAAAAATTGTGACACAAACACCTCATTAGATGGATTGTCTTCCTGCATCTTTTGTCAGTTCAAAATCAATTTTTTTTTATATGGCTCTACTATTAACAGCATTCAACCCTGCTAACAAAGAGGAGAGTGTCTCCAATGCCTCCTTCTGTATGTGCAATAATTAACATCACGGCAGTTAATGCCCTGCAGTCTGGCTTGTCCCTCGAGCATGGAGAGCACAGGACAAGCTCTTCTGAGGTAAGATGAAGGTAGCTCCATTGCTCCTGCAATTTATCAGTTTTCATCTTAACCTAGCTTCATCCTGAAATGCAGGTCTGAGGAAGCAGCTCCTCTGAGGCCATTTGGGCTCTTCTGTGCTGAGATGTGGTTGTGCCAGCACATCTCCCTGGCCCCACAGCCTTTGTGGGGAGTGGCTGAACAGCAGGAGCATCTATTGGAACGGCTCCTCACCAGGGCAGAACAGTCCTTGCCCTCACTGAAGACACCTCTAAGGAAAGGCTGGCACAATCTATGACCTTCTTCTGGAAGGAGCCAGGTGTGGGGAAGACATTTGGCCTGTGTTGACATCTGGACTTTCCCTGAACACCTGTGCCTTATCAGTGCCCATCAACAGACTGATCAGACTCGCAGCTGGCAACCTTTAGGAAGTGATCTCTGAGGTTGGATTTCCCTCACAGCCAGATCCTGAGCAACAGACCTGTCACCTGCAATACCTCTTGCAATGCTGTGACAGCATGAGTTTGAATTTCAGGTTCCAGTGCTCTATGCAACATCTCTAATTCTTCACTTCCTTCAATGAAAAGTTTTCACAGTTCCTGTGCTTATTGATATTCTGTGTTAATCAGGAGTGTGAAATACATCTCACCTGTGCATATACAGAGACGTTTCTTCAAATAAATATTTGAGTCATTAAGGATGCCTTACATGGAGCTGAAGCTCCACACACAGTTTCCATTGCTGTGGGTCCTTTACCAGCAGAAAGAATGATTCTAAAAAATCTATTTAAAATTAACAAAAAGAATCATTAAGCAGAGTAGGATTTTAAAAAATGCACTTTCAAGCTGGGAAACCACCTCATTTAGTATAATGAGTGAGCAGATCCTTGGGCCCTGAAGAGAAGCAAATTGAAACAAAATGGCTCCGGCACTGACTTGCATAATGATGGACTGAGCACGCGTCCTGGCATGTAATGATCCCATCTTTCCCACGGGCTTCAGAAAACAGTGCTTATTGTGACAGTACCTCTGGCCAGGATACTGTTTCCATGAGGAAGAGGAAAAAGGCTGGTCAAAGTTTGGATTTAGAGTAGAAGAAGAGGATGAGAAAAGTTAGCGAAGTTCAATGTCACAAGCATTGGAGAGGAGAACGGGGATAATGCTCACAGAAGCAGAGTGGGAGGCAGGAAAAGGGGAGGGACTCAAGGGACACCACAGCCCTTGAGCTGGGGCAGTTGAAAGATGCTTCAAGGCGGGGACAGTTAACTGGGTTAAGAAGGACTGAGCAATTCCTGATGGGATAACTAACCTTCACATCATCCCTTCCCAGTCCTAAACCTCTTTCCATCTCCTTTTTGCAAAGCAGCTCAAAGCTGTTTTGAGAAAGAAGGAACAAGCACACCAAACACCAACTGATAGCAGATGTGTACCTGGCAGGTGCATGTACTTGCACCTGCCCCACACGCTTCTGCCTTTCCAGCAGAAATGAATGTAGCTGCATGTACTGGTACCTGCCTCATGCTCTTTTCCCTTTCCTGCATAGTGAAGATTTCCTTAAGTGGAAGTTTCATCCTTGGCCTCTCTACTGAGTAATGTGGTGCAGATGTTATCTCCTGAGAACTGGACTGGATCTTTCAACAGCTATTTCATGTTTTCCATGCTAGAAATTACTGGGCAGCTGTGAAATGTAAGTGAAGCAGTAGATCTCAGCTGATGGATGCTAGGATTTTCCTGTGCCACCCACAAAGTCCTTGGAGGTCTTGCTCCATTTGTAAATTCCAACAGCTACTTAGTCTGTTCTGGCTAAGTAGGTTTAATGGGTCACTGTGCTGAATATTGCCCTGCAGCAAAATCACTTGTCCACTTTGCAGGTACAGTCTGGAGAGTGGAAGATCCTTAATTAATGGCCCACTTTTTGATGGAGGCAGGGGGATTGCTTTTTCCAGAGTGTCAGCTAGTCCAAATGTGGTCACAGCATGGGTAATTTAAAGTTAGATTATTACCCTTTACAGTAACATCAGAAAAACTCCAACTGTCCTTATCCATGCTAGCTAAGAATTCAGGGAAAGCCTGGAACTGATGTAGCAAATGCATGAACACTCTTCAATACTTGGTGGTCCCAGTGGAATGAGGCAGTGCACTGTCTGTTCTGCATGCAGCCTGCTGCTGCCTGATCTGTCATCCATTCGCTTTCATCTGTGATTGTGCATGGGAAGCAGGGAGGCTCTTTGCTCCTCTGTCTGTGGCTTCTGTCATTTTTTTTATTATTGTGTACTGTCAAAATGTTGTCTCTCCCTACACCTCCCTTTCACCTTTGGAATTTGTGCTGCAAGATGAAAGCAAACCCATCTTTCTTGGCTAGTAAAAAGGCAGGAGGTTTATTCTGCCATGTGCACGGCCTGTGGAGACACAGAGATCACACTGGGGATGAAGAGGTGAGTATTTGGGTGGAGAGAAGCCATCTGTTTCTCTGGCTAGAGTATAGTCTACCTTCTTGTGGGCTCTGGGAGGTTTACTTACTGAAAGAACACTTATCTTGCTTATCTAAGCCTCCAACCACTTGAATGCATCTGTGACCCAGTCTAGCACATTATTACTAGGCAACACATCAACCTCAGCCATAGATAAGAACACATAAATCTGTGCTTCCTACTCCTGCAAATCTCCACTGACCACAAGACTGTCCTGCTTGCTGGCTAGTCTGTTGGTCCCTGGATTTTCACTGCATGCACCATTTAGATTCAGCTCTTTCTTTCCAGAGTCTCCTTTCCATGGCAGAGACTCCTTCAAAAGCACTCAAAGAGGAAGAGGAGGGGCTTTGGGAGCAGGCTGATGTTGGTATTTGGTGTGAGGGTCCCTGGAAGAATCAACAAGCACTTTAACTGCCCGAGGGTAATGATGGGAAACTGCGAGGGAAGCTGTGGTCTCATGAAATGTTGGTCTTTCCAGCAGCTTTGTACATCAGCAAGATTTAGAGTGGAGAGTTGTCTTTACATCTGATCTGAAATAGGATTTGTGTGTTCCCTCACATGTGTCACCATCCCTGTGACACGTGTGAGGGAAGCTGTGTTGATGAAGAACTTGTTAAGAAATACAATTTCTAATGTGACCTTTGAAATTTGGCCATGCTCCCTTGCTCTGTTTGTTTGTTTTTTACCTTCTTTTTATATTCACTGTTTTGAAAACTTTTCCCTTCATGTTTAAATACATCACAGAAACACAGAATCATTTAGCTTGGAAAAGACCTCTGAGATCATCGAGTCCAACCTCTGACTGACCGCCACCTTGTCAACTAGACCATGGCACTAAGTGCCAAGTCATGTTGTTCCTTGAACACCTTCAGGGATGGAGACTCCACCATCTTCATGGGCAGTTCATTTCAATGTTTAACAAGCCTTTTAATGAAGAAATCCCTCCCAATGTCTGGCCTGAATCTCCCCTGGCACAGCTGGAGGCAATGTTCCTCTTATCCTGTTGCTGCTTGGCCGGGAGAGGAGGCTGACCCCACCCCGGCGTCACCCTCCTTTCAGGGAGTTGTAGAGAGCTATAAGGTCTCCCCTGCACCTCAGCTTCTGTGTTCCTCTTGTAGTGAGGGTCCCACAACTGGACACAGCACTTGAGGAGTGGTCTCACCAGTGCTGAGTACATGGGTACCATCACTTGTAAAGTGATCCTGCTTGCCACACTATTGCTGACACAGGCCAGCATGCCACTGGCCTTCCTGGCCACCTGGACACACCCACACACACTGGATTGTGTTCAACTGCTGTCAGCCAGCACCCCCATATCCTTTTCTGCTGGGCAGCTTTCCAGCCACGCCTCCCCCAGCCCGTAGTGCTGCATGGGGTTGTTGTGATCCTAGGGCAGGATCCAGCACTTCACCTTGTTGAAGCTCATACAGCCGGCCTCAGCCCACCAATCCAGCCTGTACAGGTCCCTCTGCACAGCCTTCCTGCTCTCCAGCAGATCAACATTCCTGCCCAATTTGGTGTCATCTATGAATTTACTGAAGGTGCACTGGACCCCCTCATCCAGACATTAAAGTTGGGCTGCAATGGAAGGGACTGAGCTACAGTTAGTGCCACACTGACATTACAAAGTAGGGATAGTTTTATCTATCCAGCACTCATCCACTACCAGGAACTTTGGTACTGGAGAGGGATTTGTAACTGGCTGGGATTTGTGGCTTCAGATTTAAGGATTGCCAAAACTCTAATGTTACTATTCAGAATTCCTCATGCTTCTCCATCCAAAGCACCATTCTTAATCTTGTTGGATTCTGAGGTCTTATTAGATCTTTTGGTCCCTTTTCCCAAACAACTGGACTGTTGAAACCTGATGCTCTGGTTGGATTTCAGCAAATGTGGCTATGACAATGTGCATCTCTGCAGTTTCAACTGCTTTCTCTCATGTTTGTTTCCTTCTTAAATATTTTTATAATGGTGTTATATTTGTTCTGTCACACATCAGAGACCACTGGAATTTAGGGTGTATAAACTATAAATTGCCTTCTTTTGTTGTTTTTTAAATCAAGTGCTGACAGCAATTTGAATGCCTTAGAAGGCCATTAGATTTGTGCTGATTTTTGGAGGCTTTTGTGGTTAGTTCTTAGTAACTTCAGTACTGTTACCAAAAGTTGCAGAATTATAGATGTCCCAAAGATTTCGTGCAGCATTAGGCAGAGTAAACCAGCTGTGTTATCTGCCATCCCACCATACATGTCCCAGCAGTTCAGCTGCAATGCCAAGTGTTGGCACCTCACAGTGTGATTCCAGGCCAGCCCTGACACTGACCTCCTGCACAAGAGATTGCTGGCAGCTAACACAGCAGGGCAGGATTAGGAGAGGAGGAGTGGATCATGTAAATACAGTAATAGTAACTGATAAACAGAGAATGGAATCTTCCTGAGCTCAGAGGAAGGAGTGATCAGTTATAGAATGGGAGTTTTTCCTTTTCCCTTGGCAGGTGTGGGATTTCGCTTATTCTGCTGCCACAGTCCTGGCTCCGTTTTAAAGACAGTGAGATATTCTGGTTAATATCCTTGCTATATGTGAAATTGAAGGTTTATCACTGTCCTTGAAAATAAGAATTAATGCAGTTCTTCTATAGTGCCAATTAAATCCCTCATTTAATTCTGTGAGCCAGCTGGAGATGTTTGTGACTGAGACTTTAGATGTACTCATCTTAATCTGAGTTGCTGGTGGTGTTTTCCCTCTCTCTGGTGCCTTACATTCAGGACAGCTGCTTCTGAGGACATTAGCACTTTCTGATCCCCTGTGTTCACAGCCTCCTTGTTCAACCCCTGTCTTTGATCTCAGATGGAAAACTGTATTAGTTGTCTAAATTGAAACCCAGGGTGGTCTCATCCTTACATATGAAAAGGAACAGTTAAGAATTGGTTTAAAACTGCCCAACTGAACAGAAACTTAAAGTTGGTTGTTAAAGGATTACAGTTCCTTCTAGCAAATCATATTTAGCCTGTGGAGGTAGCAGGTATGAAGTTTGTTAGTCAAAACTTCTAGGTGTTGTCTAATGCTTCTTGCAAAGCTTGCTGGTCCCCAGGAGGTTTCTGAAGCAATTGCTGTTCTGAGATCTGCCTTTTACCAGCATTGTCGGGTTTGTTGATCTTTTAGGAAGTCTTTGGCCAGTGATAGGGTGGGAAGAGCTACTACTTTATGGATTTCTTCATTTAATGCAAATTCCCTCTTTTTTTTTTTTTTTTTTTTTTTCCTGCTGCAGTATGTTTCCTGCTTCTTGCTGCAGGTACAGGTGAGTGAAGGCTAGTATTCAGGGAACAACACTGAATTCAAACTGAGGGCTCTGATTCGTGACCTAGCCCATCTGTGTCCACCAAAGTGGAATAGCTTCTTGTATGTGTATTCTTATCCAGCTGGAGGTAATCTGGTTGACTTCACTTTCCCGTGAAAGAGGATTTTACTGGATTTGTGTTACCTTACTTTACTTTTCCCACTGATAACCACCACCCACAAAGCAGATATTCATAGTTTCTGAATCACTACCCAAACCACAGTACCTTGTGAGTCTTTAATACCATAAGTTTGTGAATTGTGAAACTTTGCAGTGACCAAATGATAAATTAGCAAATGGAGGTGATTTTTAAAATTCCTTTCTTTCTAAGTTAATATATTTTTAAAACTTAGTGAGCCTTTTCTGGCTGTACCTTTGAAAAGCTTTGTAGACTTAGCCAAGTGTTACTGTATTCAAACTACTGATATGAATACAGCTAGTTCCTTGAGCAATGGGATTTTCATCAAGCTGTTTGCTCTTCTTGCAAAACTCCAAGGTTATCCATAGCTGTGAGTGTAGAAGCTGGTCAGTCACTCTTTCTGAAGGACCCACTCCTAAGTGTCTGCACAGAACCAAATGCCCTTTACTTAGGACTTTGTGAAGCAATAGAAGAAATTGATGAAAGGAAAGCGAGTCTTGCGTGTTCTCCGGCAGTCAGTTCAGTCAGCGTAACCTGTGCTGCCAACATCGTGGAGCAGGGGAGGGTGACTCTCTAATCACCTCACTTGTGTTCAGAACTTCCCTTTTCTCTCAGACTTGACTCACTGGAGTACTTGTCAGCTGGCCTAGCTCACTTGTCATGTTATCTGTTGTGTCTCTTCAACTAGTCTGTCTCCCTTGCATGAGTGATAACTCTTTAATTGGGTTATTATGGGATAATGGACCTGGCTGCAGGTCTCTGTTAGAAGCATCATCATCCATTCTTGCAATGAGCAGTGCATTGCCTTATTTCCCAAGGGCTCATCTAGCCCCAGCTAACTTTTCTAATGATACTTCTTTTTTTAATGAAGAAAACAATCTTTTTATTTTTTTTATTTTATTTTTCCCCCCAGAGAGACCTGATATTAAGATATTCAGCTGTCTGTCTCATTTGCTAACATGCAATTTGTCAGGAAGTGAGTTTCCATTAAATTCTTGATAATTAGCATACTTGGACTTTGATAGACATTTTTCCTTTTTGCAGCAATTTTTTTTTTTAGCTCATTATCTGCATGCAAGATCAGTCAGCTAAATTCCTGTCTATCAGACATCTCTATCTTTGCTCATTTTTAACCATTTTGAGGTCCATAAGTATTGCAGTAAATTACTGCACTGAATCTCAGATTTTACATGGATCACAGGTGAAATGAGCTGGAAAGACTATCTAGAACATGTTAAATGCTTTCTCCTTCCATGTCACCTGTTTTGAAATTACACTTTTTCCTGGCTTTTTATACTAAACAAGGGAACACTGCTTCAGGTCAGCAGTGGGGTAGTATCTGGACAGCCCTAATCCTTTAAAACAGAGTGTTTAATCCTCAGCCCCCCCCTTTGGAAGGAATTGAGAGAACTTGAGAGAACTCTCTGTGTACACAATGCTTAGTTCTAGCTTGGTTTATTGAGCCTATCACAGGCACTGGATTCAACTAATTTTTATATTACCACAATGAATTCTTTGACTAAATTGATTTTTCTATTGCTATTGTGTCTGCTTTTTCAAAAGAACTGGTTGTAATTGCACAGCCTCTTTTTTTTCCCCTGAACATACTGCCTAAAATACACACAGACATGGCTGTATTAACATAAAAATCTCTTCTTGCTCAGTTACTCATCCACTGGCCTTCTCTCTTGTGGGTGTCTTGTAAAAGACCTCTTGAAGTGCAAACAGTGCTGCTAGTTCTCAACCAGTTCTGTCCAACAGCTTGTCAAGATGTCAGAGGAGAAGACAGCTGCAGCAAAAATCCAAGCCCTTACCCTGAATGACATCTGTGGCAACGTTGAGTAATTTTTGCCCCAGGGTAATGCTAAAGTAAATTACATATTAAAAATGAAGTAGGGGAAGTAGCAAAGAAGTAGCTAATCCCTCTAAGCCATGGGCTAGAGAGAGCTTTTGGCCATGAGCGTGGAGTGGATAGATCCCAGCTGGCCACAACAGACCATCCAGTCGCATTAACTTCAAAGGGGTGCTCAGCAGCTATGGGTTCTCCTAGGGATATTAACACCATCCAGGAGCAGAGAGAGGAGGAGAGGATGCTCAAAGGGGCAGACTGCAAAGACCACATGACGATTCCTGAAAGGAGATTAAGGGAGAAGTAAAAATTGTCATGGCTCTGTATAAATGCATTCCTCTCTGAAGAAGCATGGAGGCTCTGGGATGCTCTCACAGCAAGGCTGGAAACACAAACAGCAGATGACATGAAAAGCTCTTCTCAAACTCTTCTTCTAATTAGTCCTCACTGTGCACATGTGCTGTGCTGGTGTGCTTTGTGTCAGGTACTGTGTAGCTCTGACTGAATCCAGGGCAGACAGGGAAATGGCATTTGGAAAGAGAGCCACCTCTTCGTGGCCTGTGTTACATCCCTTCAGTCTGGAGTGCAGATGGAAGCATGAGCCAGCTCTTTGGACTTTCCTAGCCCCAAGCAGCATGGCTGTCAATGGGCCTCAGGTCCCCTATTTGCAACTGATTTGAATCTTGTGCACTTCAAAGGTACTGTCTGCAAAGATAATGATGAATGTTATGCATCAGCCTGTGGCTTCTGGTAGTCTTATTTTAAAAGAGATAGAACAAACTTTGAAAATAATACCAGCGGGTTTAGTTCCTGTCACTCTTTCCTATACCTAAACCTTGCTCATACTGCTGCCTAGTTTGTGTTGAGAGAAAGCAAGCATATGGAAATCAATGCATAAGCTGAAGACCAGCAAGTCACACCATGACCTGACCATAATTCTGGGTCACCAGCTCCTTTGGGAGCCTTCATTCTGCCCTTACACAACAGGGCAAGGAAGAGAATGCAGATTACCAGCACTTGAGTGTTTGCTGTTGAATTATCTCTTCAGATACAGATATCGATGCAGGATGGTGGGTGAGGCTGTAGGACTTCTCATGCAGGTAGCTGAGTCACTTAAAAGCCACACAGCTTTTAAAAAGTTAGCCAAGGACAAAGAGCAAACTGCTTTCCCCACTGAGGTGGCTGCAGGCCACCACACACTGGGATGAGGTTTGCAGGCAACTTGTCAGTGTGGTGCTGAGGGAGCTGCCTCACAGCTGCCAGCTTATCAAAGTCAGTGTTCCTCCCTGCTCTCCTTCCAAAGGGGACCCTGTCCTCGTTTCTGAGCTGCTGCAAGCCGAATGGCTGCTTTTAATAGAGTGTGCACAGAAGATGGTTGTAGGCAATTGAATTAGGGTTGCGTTATTAGTCCATCTGTGCAATATGCTCTGTTTATTGACAATCTGGTTAGAGTGGCTGGAGCTTGTTAAAGGTAAAGTGTTTCCTACTGTTGAATTTTGGGGGTTGTCCACCTGTTAAGAAGCAGTGCTTGAGGATGGGCTCTCTTTGGACTGACAAGGGCCTCCCTAAGAACTGTCTGCACTACTTTTCTGCTTTCTGAGAGGGGGAAGAATTGCATGGGAAAGGCTCATCAGATAGCAGGATTTGCTCTGTAGCTCATTGTGATGTGCACGTTCCCACTCCATCCACTTGCGGCAAGGGGCAGCTGCTGGCACGTGGGATTGGATGCAGGGCTTTAAGAAGAGTTCTCTTGCTTACATTTCTAAAGGATGCCTGATAGGGTCTGATCTGTGTCAACCGTAAACCAAAGTCATTTTCTTAGTGTCATTGGGTCCATGAGGTATCTTTGTGAACGAAATGGGTGTATCAGAAAGAAAAAGCATGTACTGAGCTGTTGGTTCAGGAAAGTGTGACGTGACTTTTGCAGCAGGCTTTGTGTGTGTGTCAAGATCTTGCCTGTAACAGCCTCACTGTGGTATTTGAAATGGAAAGCTTATCTCTAAGGTTGGTCACCAAGAAAGTAGGGAACCAATACAGCAACTGCTTATGCAACAAGTACATTGCTTTCTGAAGATAGCAGGTGCACACTGTTGCCTGGGGAATAGAAAAATGGTCAGAATCATTACTCTTTACAAAAACCATCAGGCTTGCAGACTTCACTGCAAGCCCTTATTTCAGAGCTTAGCTGTCAGTGCACTCCCCTTCTGCTCACCAGCCTCAGATGTTTGTTCTTGTGTACCAGGACTATCCATGGTGGTGCAGTCATGGCCTGTAAATAAATAATTTTGCTAGGTCTTTTTCAGTACTATCTCCCCATAAGTGAGCTCAATTGTTGCACTTCACAAGACAACACAAAATGTCTTTGTTATCTGTATCTGCTTATACATTCATAGTGAAAACCCCATGCAGAGAAACAGCAGTGATGACTAAAGAGGGTGTGGGAGTGACTTAGGAGAAAAGACATTGAAAATCTTACATAGGTGTAACTTGACTACAAGGCAGTTTATAAGACATGCTGTAACTGTATTTGGAGTTTGAAAGTACAAGGAATATGGATAATTGTTTAGGGTGATCTAATGGAGATTCAATTTAAGCAAAGGATCAGGCATCAGAATTATTTATGATAAGATTCTTCACTCTGAATAAAAAGAACCTCTGCCACTTTCTCTGTACAGAGGACAAAGTAGTCTTAATCTATGGAATAATACTGCATGACGCAAGAAATGCTTTTAAACATTTTAAAATAAATAGTGTTTTGAATTTATGTGAGGAAGCAACTTCATTTTCTAGAGGTCCAAGCTACAAAGAACAGCTCTTGAGCATTGTAAGGGTTCTTATTGTGGCTAATTATTTTCAAAAGAATCAGAAGGAGCCAAACAACAAGCTCTTACTGAAGCACAGTACTCAGCTTGGAAAATTTTAAGCAGTTTTGTTTATACCAGCATGAAGGTTGATGTAAACCTGGGACAGCTGATCTTCAATTACCTGAAGCAACACCTTTGAAGCAACACAGTATGAAAAGAAGAAAAGAGGAATAGTGCACAAGAATGTGCTATTCTTCAGACTGTCAGCTTTTTACTGTAGTGTGTCAGTCCTGCACAAGAGCATCTCTTCACAGAGAGCTGTGAGACTGCAAAAGTCAGTCCATATAAAAATGAGCAACACAGTTCAGAGAAAGTCTGCAGTTACAGGGATCAAACCTTGAAAAGCCAAGGATCACATAACGTATCTACATTGTGTATTCATTCTCTTCATCTGGAAGAAGGAAAAGCTTAATAACTGAAAGCTAGACTAGGGAATCCAGTACATCCAGATACTACAGAGGGAGAAGACTGTGGAATATCAATGCACTTTGAAATCAGCATCCTTGTAGACCCTGGTGTATTTGTGATGATTTGCAAGTAACCTGACAGTGCATGAAATAATTGTCTTTGTAGATATGAAACAACATTGACATCAACTTTGAAATTTAAATGAAAGAAACAAAGTAAAGTTCTTTTAGATGCATAACCTTGGTGCATTGACTTACTTTTTCTTTATAATAGGTTAATTACTTGAACAGGTATTAGTTAAATAGGTTTCTGGTTTATCATAAAACAGAAAGAACCATGTAAGGATCCGTGTTCTTCAGCAGTTACAGCATATTGCTTCCCACCCTGATATAAATAAAAGCTAAATCAAGGTGATTTAATTGTCTGGGAATAAATAATTGTTATTCAGGAAATGCTTTGTTTGGCCTGTCCTGTTGCCACTGTGAAATGCAAATCACAAAGGAAATAGGACTATAGTCTCTTGTTTGTGTGCTGTATGTGGTGCACACAGCAAATGCACAAGCAGTGGCTTTGGTAGCCAGTTAGGAAGCTGCACTGGTGTCCAGTGTCTCCAGTGCAATTTCTTTGTAACAAAGAGTTGTATTTGAGCAGAAACTTTCAGTGAACCATTCTGTCCTTTTCAGCATCTTGGGTTTGCTGTGGTATGGCATCTGCAGATTAGTAGGGAGTTATTCACTATTAATAGGTTTGTTTTGTATATTTTTATTATCATATTGAATAGTAGTTATTCAATATTAATAGGTTTAGTTTAAGTGTTTATTAAAGAAAGTTCCCCAGTATATGATAAAATCTTTATTCAAAGCTATGAAAAAGTGATAGAATTTGATGATCCTTCTAGAGCATTTGATACAAAAACATTCCACATTTCCAACAAAGACCAGTGCTGCCCTAATTACAAACTGTTACACTCTAAATAATAGAATTTAATCTTGTCTAGTTTCAGTATCAGCATTTGCTTTATCAGTCTTGTGAGGTGGTGTATGCTGGGAGGGCATTCAATTTCATGCCATTTTTAGCAATTTCACTGGCAAAGAACATAGAGTCACAAGGTATTTAAATGGAAAATAGAAATTCTCAGTAAAAAATTCAGAAGATCTCATTTGAATTAGCATATGGGTCTCTGTGGGACTCTGTGGGACACTGTGTGCAATCCTGGGTGTTTCTGTAGCAGCATCCTTCAAGAGTCTCCTCCACATTGCTTTGTGGAAGAGTAATGAGTTTAGTTTTACATCTGGCACCTGAGTTCCCCACTCAATAATTAAAGTAAATTCACAGTGTAAAATACACGGAATTGAGAATGTCCAGGCAAACACAGCTGAGGTGAGCTCCAGCTGTTAGCCAGAGCTAATGAGCAAGGAATTGTGTTGTGAGTAGCTTAAAAGTTATTTTTTCCATAAAGCCAACACAACAATGCCACAGTTGGTGTCATTTTTGGTGGAGAGGGAGGACCAGTTGCACTGCTTTCTGTGGCTTTGTCAGATTCTAGGTGTGTTCAGAACCAAGTGCACTCTGGGGAAAACATGCTGAAGTCCTGACAGCAGTACAGGTATGAGCACATGTGCAATGAAATAGATTGTCTCTTCTGCTATAAAACATGGCAGGGTCCCACTGGAGGAATGTGCTCTGGCAGGAGGTTGAGTGGTACACAGAGACTCTTCTCACATGATCCCAAACCTCCAGGTGATCTGCATGCTTTCCTTTTGTTTTTAAAACCACAGCTGTGGCATGGTGCTGACTGCTGGTACTGTCCTACACGCTGATATGAGGAGTGCATGTGAGCTGTGGAGGAATATTTGCTTACCAAGATTTCTTACTTTCCCTCTTTTCCTTTTTTTCCTTTCCTTACCTGCAACACAAGGGAATAAATCAATAATAAGTGAGAAAATACTGCTTGGGTTTATTGTTTAATTCCCTCAGTGCTTGGTTTCTGGAGAACATAGGTTTAGTTTAAAGCAGTCCCTCAGCAACACTCTGGCTGTAATTCATGCTTTCTTTTCTTACCAAGACACAGGAAGCCCTAGGTCTTCACAGAGATGAGTCTTTCTGAGATTGAAAATATATCCTCATTGCTCTTAAGTGTGCTCGAGATGTTTTGTCACAC
This sequence comes from Serinus canaria, assembly GCF_022539315.1. NCBI lineage: Eukaryota > Metazoa > Chordata > Aves > Passeriformes > Fringillidae > Serinus > Serinus canaria. The sequence continues at coordinate 24,407,873 of NC_066319.1, read as the reverse complement.
TGGACAATAGTCACGTCTGGGTAATGGCAACCTGACTTCCAGAAATACTACATTTGCCCTGAAGTTTTTTTTTTCACCAGCTTTTTTCAAAAGTTGTTAACCTGAGGGCAATATCCAGCTCCCACTGAGAATCTGGCTATTTCTTTTAAGTGCCTCCATGGGAAATAAAATATTTTCAAAAGCTAACTCCAGTCTGTGCTTGATGAGCAGGCTGAACATATAACTCCCAAACTGCTGTTCAGGCATCTTATTTTGTGTCTTAACTGCAGAAATCAGTGAAATCAGGAGAGGTAGGAATGCAGCTGGTAATTTGTGCTAGCCAGTCTTTTTAGCTCACTGGACTTAATGAAAGTGCCATTTCAGTTTGGTAATATGAACAGTTTAAGCCTGGTTTCATTACTGCTGCACGGACTTTTGTGTGAAAGAGATCAGATAAAAGCTGGAATTGTGACTGCAAACCAGAAAAGGAAAGGAAGTCAGAGCAGGAAATGGGCATGTCATGTCCCATAATTTGCCAGCACTTCTTAATTCTCCATTGTTGTAAACTTCATATTCTATTTCTGTTTATCCATCCTTTTCTCCAAGGCTGAAAGCTCAGAATAGCTTTGCTTGTGCTATCCCCATCTGTCCCAGCTGTGTGCTATTTCTGAGTGGATGATGCCATTTGCAGCATGCTGCCATGCTGTATAACTTCCGCAACAGGCAAATATCCACCCAAGTCTGTGGGGGCAACACCAAAATTTATTACCCTGGTGACCTCACTCAGCTCTCTAAGAGTTGAAGGTTAATGCACTAATTTATGGTATCAGTCTACCTTCTGCTATGGTACTGTTTCAAAGTGCCTCCTGCATTTCAGGGAGTGTCTTGAGTTCAGTACATTTAAATCACTTTTATATGATTTCAGGTTCCGTAAGGTAAATTTGCTGCCAGTATAAATGTCTTCAAGTATTTTGGGAAGAAGGTTTGATTTCAGCTGGTGTTCATTATGGGAAGACTAATGGAGCCACTGATCCCATTAATTTGTTATTGACCCTTAACTTCCTATGATGGGTCAGGCATCCTTACTTTAGTTTCAGGACAAGTTTACCCAGTGAACAGTATCCTGTTGTATAATATCTTTCTTTAGAAAAGTTCCATTCATCTTTAGTGTCTGATTTTAAGAATTTCTATTTTGTATCCTATCCTACCTATGTGTAACTTGTGCTATTAGAGGCAGGTTACACAGCTTTGCCAGGGTCCTATACCACATCCTCGTGACTCCCCAGTACTGTAATATAACTGCCAAGAGGTCTGTGTTTGCGGAGTCATAGATAATATGTTTTTCCAACTTAATCCATCTTGGGCTGTGGCTTTTCTAGTTCATCATATAGAGACATATATGAAATGTTCTGCAGAGTACTTCAAAACAGCCCAGCCTGCTTCTGGAAAGAAGAATGCTAACTCCAGGAGACTTGGCATTTCTCTAAAAGTGCTTGTCTTATGGAAGTACCAAAACACAAGCTCAGTCAGTAGCAGGCATGGAGATACAACTTATTTGGATCACTTGGTGGAGAGGGAATTGATGGTCACACTCAAAGAGTTGCAGTCAACAGCTCAATGTCCAGGTGGAGATCAGTGATGAGTGCTGTTCCCCAGGGCTTGGTACTGGGACTGGCACTGTTTGAACACCTTTGTCAGTGACATGGACAGTGGGACTGAGCACAGCCTCAGCAAGGCTCTAAAAGCACCAGGCTCTGTGCTTTGACTGACACTCTGGAGGGAAAGGATGACTTCCAGAGGGACCTTGGCAGGCTTGAGAGATGGGTCTGTGTGAACCTCATGAAGTTCAACATATCCAAGTGCAAGGTTCTGCGCCTGGCTTGGGGCAATCCTATGTGCAAACACAGGCTGGGCAAAGAATGGATTGAGAACAGCCCCGAGGAGAAGGACTGTGGGATGTTTGTGTATGAGAAGCTCAACATGACCCAGCCCATGCTCCTGCAGCCCAGAAAGCCAACCATGTGCTGGCCTGCACCAAAACCACTGTGAACAGCAGGTTGAGGAAGATGATTCTGCCCCTCTACTCCATTTTCATGGGACCCCAACCCTACTAGTCCAGCTCTGCAGTCTCCAATATAAGAAGAACATGGACTTGCTGGATCAAGCCCAGGGGAAAGTGAGGAAGATGATCAGAGGACTGGAGCACTTCTTCTGCGTAGACAGGGTGTAAGAGGTGGAGCTGTTCAGCCTGGAGAAGAGAACGCTCCAGGAATATTTTATTGCAACCCTCCAGTAGTGACAGAATGGCTTCAAACTGAGAGTACATTTAGATTAGATGTTAGGAACAAGTTCTTTACTGTGAGGGAGGTGAAGCACTGGAACAGGTTACCAAGTGAGGTTGTGGATGCCCCATCATTGGAATTACTCAAGGCAAGACTGAATGGGGCTTTGAGCAATCTGGTCTAGTGGAAGGTGTTCATCCTCACATCAGATGCTCTGGATCTGGATGCTCTTCAAGATCCCTTCCAACCCAAACCATTCTAAAATTCTATAATTCTATAGGTGTCATCATAATAATAGAATTCCTTGGTTTTCCATAATGCATTTCTTCAGCTTTTTGCTTTCTCTGTCCGCCTGAAACAAAGAGAGTCTGCATGCCTTCCCTTTTGTGAGAAGATTTTCAGGAAGGACCTCTTCTGACAACTGAGAAGAATGCTGTGTGCTGCAACAGTGCCTTATCAGCCAAGCCAGGGTGACTTTTTGTCAGGTGTCTACTGTCTCTGCAAGCAGCTTTTCAGTCTGGCTTCCCTGGCTGTCAGCTTGGCAGCCAGAGCTCTGGTGAAGAAGGATAGTGCAGCTGTGCTTCTCTATCTGACTGTAACATTCCCAGCCCAGGATACAGTGCCTCGTCTCCACCTGAAGAGACTAACAAAATTAGGAGGGAAGGAAGGAGTTTAAAGGTTTATGGCAATTTGTCTTTAATCTCCAGATAACCTATGCCTTTCCTTGAAAATTTGTGTGTCTTCAGGAACCTGTCAGTGTAAGACAGTGAGCTGGTCCAGGGTGGAAACCTGAGCTGTCTCTTCTCCTGCTTCCCTGAAAGAACAGTACATTTCCTGCACCATCCTGCCTAGGGCTGAGGTGCAGTCCTACAAATGCAGATTCAATATGGCAAGGTACTACACAGCACCTCCCAGCCCAGCTCCCTAGTTTGCAAATGAAAGCAAAGGGCGCCTTCATTGACATTTGCCTGTACAATTGGCACCCCTTTAACAGACGTTACTGCGTGTACCATCTGTGCACCCTAGGAGTGTGCTGTGTCCCCGATGCTCCCTCATCTGTGTGCCCTGAGGGCAGGCAGCACTGTGCTTGTGTTCAACAGCTCATGCTGGCTTCTGTGCTCAGTGCTTTGTTAAATTGCAACATGCCTTCTGTCTTGACTCTCTTCTTATCAGACTGGAATGTTACCTGGTAGGGGAGAACACGGACATGCTCATCTGGCTGTTGGGTCTGGTCTTTTGCCATGCTACTAACACTTCTAGTGGCCCAGAACATCTTATAAACTCTTCTTCTAATAAATTAATCTTGTAAGTTTATGTTTTCTAATGGACCTTTTTTATTAGGAAATCCTATTTATATACAAACATACAGTCAAAATGTGAGAAAGGTGTACCTTGCTGAAAGCATACCCACTGCAACTTAAAAGGCTTTTTTTAAGCCTCTATTTTAGTTTCCGTATGCTTTTTATCTTTTGAACTACAGAGACCAATTTACTCTGCTTTGAGGAAGTTCTGTAATTTAACTTCTCGTTTCCAACGTCCTCCTGTGTCTTTTATCTCATGTCTCAGAATTTTAAAGAATTTCATTAGCCACTTTAAGGACATTGCTTTAGCTGGAATCTGCTTTTCTCTGTAAAGCCTTTTAAAAAAAATTTTTAAAGCCTTCTATTTCTTATAATGTCTCTTACAAGGGCTGTATTTCACCTTTGAACCAAAAGTACTCATCTTGCTAAAGTCTACATCTTCCCTGCTCTTGGAATGGAAAGCATTTGAAGGGTTTCCAGGTTCCAACTCGGTCTCATTTCTGAATTCCTTCCCAGTTCCTTCACTCCTACCTGTAGGTCTGGACCTTCCTCTCTCACCCATGCTCTCCAGGGAGCTCCTGCTGTCCACCCTATGCCATGATCTCTTTGGCATCTGAGCAAAAAGGAGAAGAACAAAGACAAGCTCCCAGGCCTCAGCTGGGGGCTTGTTTTTCACATTGTCTGAGTTTATTCTGCCTCTTCCTTGGAGTCTCTACCTCCAAAACATGTGCAGTTATAGTGCCAAATTTTCCAGGTGTCTTTGTTCTAAAAGTATGGTCTAGTGTTCCTGTGTAACTTCTTGGAATAGCTTGTCTTGTCCAAAAGCTCTGCTTTTTCAGCAATACTGCTTAGCTGCAGATTAATAATGATCTGGTACTCATCATGCTTCTTATTAAATATTTATACTGTGGTAGCACATAAAGACTGTAAGTGGGTCTAATTGTGCTGATTTATTCAGACCAGATCCAAGACCTTTGGTACTACTAACTCTAAGCTAGCAACCCTCCTACATGTCCCTGTCCTTCAGTGTCATTTTCCTTGGTCAGGTCAGCGCATGAAATGGATCCTTGATTCCCTGGTGTGGAAACTGAGCAGCCAAAAACTGCAGTGTGCTGACAGCTCCCAGCACTTGTTCTCTCTTCATCCTTTCTTTGATTTATTCTTGGAGTTTTCTAAAAGAAGGGGACAGGGCAGCCTGTCTTCTGAATTCCCCTGCAAATTTTTGCCTTTTTCAGTGTGTCTTTTCTGTGTCTGTTGATTGTAAAGATCGTGAGGCAGCGCAGGTGAGCAACTGCCTACTTCCCTTCCCTCACACACATAATGCAAATTGCTTCTCAGCTCAAACTGTAGAGCTCAGCTACTGCCTGTGCCTTATACATGTTGAAGAATCATATTTTTCCCATTTTTAAAAAATTAATCTCCTTTAATCCTGGCAGCACTGTAAAGTTCAAAGATGTTCTACATTATGTGCAGGTAGGATTATGGTTTATTCGTTAGTAGAAGGGAAAGATTGATTTTTTTTTTTTTTTTTCATTGCATCCCTGGTAGTTTTTTCTTTGCTGAAATCCTTGTTGGTGCTTTTTTTCTCTGCTCAGCCTGACTCTGCAGAAGGTGAAGGTATAACATTCAATACAAAAAAGTAAATGCCACAAGTCCTGTTGAAAGCAGAAAACTATCATTACTCTTTCTGTGACAGATGTGTAGCATTCTGAATCAAGCTGTGCAAGGTCATCTGCCCTTACACCATCCACTCTCCTGTTAGCCACTGTGTTAGCATCTCCAGCTCTCATTGTTTTAATGGGTGCTCTGGTTTAGAAGGAGGAGAATTTTGGATCCAGAGCAAGACATAAGCTTGTCAATAAATATTCCCTTCTTGCTTTAGGATTTCCTTAAACTCGTAAGGTCCAGTTGTCAACACAAATCTGTCATCTTAGGCAGCAAATCACTCTAAGGCAAAGCAAAAGAAATTCTCAGCTTGAAGTGCCCCCGAACCCTTCTTATAGCGATAGGAGTGCTGCAAGATGTGCTTCGCCTTGTCTCTCTGGGTGATTGAAAATGGAGCTTTGTTGACAAGCATCAGACCAATTGTTTATTTTAAGAAAGTGGAACAGAATACAATGTTGCTTTACAGAGCAAAGTCATCTAGTAGAAATAATGAAGGCAATTCTGCAATTGTATAGTTTTCTTAACTTTAGGGGTTTTTTGGTTTGGTTTGGGGTTTTTTGGGGGGTTTTTTGTTTTGCTTTTTGTGTATTTTTGTTATAGCTGGAAGTCTTTATTAGCACTGTGCTGAAGGTAGGAATCTTTTGTTCATGTCCTCATGTTTTGTAAGCACTAGACAGGACAAAAGACAAGTGAGCCCTGGTCTTACAGGTCCTTATAAGTCTAATGACCTCTTTTGCACAAGCACATTCTCTATTGTATAACTATTTCTGCATATCAAAGAGGCTCTTAGGGCTAAAAATCCTTTGTGTCCTAGGCACCGCTCATTTAAGTCCAGTCTGTAGATTATGATTACTAAAATATGACGTGGGGGTTCTGAGAATTGCAGGGGTTCTGTCTAGATTATAAAGTGGATATAAACTATCTGTGTAAGGAGAACACAGAGCAGAATTGGATGCTTCAGCATTTGGAAAAGACACAAATAGGAGTCTGGTGCAATTCTGAGCATGTCCAGAATTTACACAATTAGCATGATAAGTGAGGATATATGGACATGAGGAAAGAGGAGGAAGTACAAAAATAAACCTTTCAGCAGTTCAGTCTGGAAAGTCTTCTGGCATGATTCAATGACTGGTAATTAGTAAGCAAGGAAGATCCAGAAAAAGAAGGGAAATAAAAAAAAAAAAAAACAAAAAGCAACAGCAAACAGTGAATGAGTTCAATAAATTATGAAAATTATATGGCCATGCAGAAGAGTATGGGGATAGTCCCAGATGCTTGGGGTGGGCATTCTCCATCTCGAGTCAGAAAACTCTGAGGTAACCTATAACTGAGTTTGAAGATAATTAGAACATGGATGATTACAACTACAATTAGAATGGTCACAGTGGTCTCAGCTATTCTGTGTATGGCTTTATGCAGCATTTGGAATTCACAAAAACAGTCTGTGTAACATGAAAGCATCTGCAAATTCATCTGGAGGTTGTGTCTGGGCTGAGCAGGAGTATTTGTGGTCTGTGTGCTGGATGCCTCTAAATAGGTCTGCAAGGTTCTGTGGGTGATCAGAATGTTGTTAAACTTGGTTCCTGATGTCCTGGTTTTAGCCTGACTCTGCTGAGGTGCCCCATAAAGCCACTATTGGCACCAATGCCAGCCAGACATTGATGTTTACAAGAAGGAGCAGAGGCCAGTTACCTAAGCTGTAGCCAGAAATACGAAAGAGAAGGATCTAAGACTCATAAGGAAAGCTGGGAGAACACTGTTTTCCTTTCTGAAGAATTCCCATTGGTCAGGTATGAGGTAAGCTTCTCTTCTGGCCATTATCAGGTTCGTGCCCTCAAAACCTTACTCCTAAAGATTTTTGTGGCAGCACTATTAAGTTAAATAGCTCTGCTTTGCAACTGTCCTGCTTTGTAACTGTGAACCCCAAAACAGGCTAAAATGCACAGTGCTTCTCTTGCCAATGGGTTTCATCCTTGGTGTGAAGGAATTGAAGACTGGGTTGATTGGTCCTCCATGTGGTGCTGGTGAGACTGCCAAGAGTGAGGCAGCCCATTAGATTCTGCAGTATTTAGAATTTTGTTGTGGAGAGTTTTGACTGACTAGGAACTGGTGTGAATAAATCCAATTCCAGCTAAAACAATGAAGTTTTATATCTTGCTTCTGATTCCTGAGCCATTCAGTTTCCCTTTTACAAGTATTTTTAAGAAAAGAACGAGTGAAGTTAGAAATGTATCGTGAGCCAGAGGGACCCGAGCAGCAGGGGTGATACAGTCATGCTACTGTGAACAGGGGGAATGGAAAGTGTGGCTTCTCACCATCTCCCAGTCTTTTCTAGCCTGCCACTTTCTTTCCCCTGTGTACAGTATCTGCCGTCTGTGTGAGTGTAATTTAGTGCTAATTAAGAAGTGAGTGGGAGCCATAAGCTCATTTCATTTAGAACCTGGAAATGGCCTCCTGGGAGCCCGGAGAGGGTACCGTCTGCTTTCTCGCCACAAAAGCTTCTCCACCTCGCTGCTGTTATTCTAACCAGCAAGCTCCAGATCTCAAAATTCAATGCCAACTCAGATTTACAGCGCATTAAGTGACTGAATTAAATCCTCAGCATTCACTTGGCGTCAGCCTGACTGAGTAAAGGATTTCACGGGCTGGGGTGCTCTACAAGGCCATAATTTATAACGTTATGCAGAAGCTGCTCCTCTGAGTTTTATTTTGGCTTGCCGCAATTTCTTTTTATTAAGGCCCCAATAGTATTTGTTGTTTTTCTGTTTGCTTTGATGTGGGAGTTTTAGATTAAATCTAAATAAATAAATGAAGTTTAAAATTAAATTAGGCTTCATTTGCATGAGTTGGGGAATGAAGTGCATCTTTCTTTCACCATATAAAATGTAACAGACCCATTACCCATCACAGAGCCCTCAGTTGCTCCTGAAGAAAAATGACATTTCCCTCTGCGTAGAAAATACTTAAAAGTCCCAAGAATAGATTTATAGGAATATTTTAACCTTTTCTTTGATCCTTGAAATGTCATTGTTCTGTAGGCTACATTGCAAAACGTGACCTTTTATAGGAACCGTGGGATGGATTTGATCTTTGGAAGACGTTTTAGAGATAATGCACTACAGGGTGCAAAGAACTCACAAAAAAAGAGCTGGAAATGGTTATGTCTGCAGATATTTGTTTGTGGTGTACCTGGAGGACAAAAGGATTGTTTATGATGAGGCTGATACTTCAGGGACAACAATGAAGAAAATAAGATAACACAGCATCTTCTTCTGGTTTAATGTGCAATAGTTTTATTTTCATTACACTTAAAAGAAAAATGTAAGTAGCAGAATCTGTTCACAGGGAGGATGCTTGCAAATTGATGTGTCTGAAATGTAACATTTTTTTATGATCACTAGATGTTTGCTTTTCTGTGTGCACTCTGACTTCCTGACTGGCAAAACACAAAGCTGAGCAGTTCTGGGAGGAAAAGAACTGTCTCTTTCCTTCAGATTAGCATTTGCCCTGGTAGTTGTCTCCTTCATGGTGCTGCAGCCTGGCTCTCCTGAGCCTGTACTCTAGTTAACTCACACCCAGCATTGTCCATGCCATTCACAGGATCCGTTCCCTGGCGAGAGATCTTGCATGAAAAGATTGGTTTCAGTGTTTTCACAATGACTGCAAGAATCTTGACAGTGAAGGCAGATGTGAGTCCATGGAATCACACTATGTGGGTGCTGTCTCTTTGCTTTGCTGGTAACTCTTCCAAACCAGCTAATTCTGAAAATGACACCGATATTATGACCAAATACTGTCAGGTTGTACCTAATTCCATAATTCTTGCACGTGCAGAATTTTTACTGAAACCTATTGTCATTGGCAATGTGAATTAGCTTTTCCCAAGAATATGAGAGATGTTTTTCCTGTCCCACTAGAGCTTGCAGCCTAAGCAAATCCAGTGAGAATGCAGTAAGAAAGGAAAGTACGTGAGAGAACAATGATCCCAGGCTGGCATCCTAGTTATTGTTTATCCAAGTTTAGGGTGAAATAGAAGGCAAAAGTGCCAAATGAATCCTGAGGCCATACCAATATTAAGAGCTCCTGGCACTGGCTCTTCAGGCTGCTGAACTGCCTGACCCCTAGTAAGACTGTGCTGGACCCCTGTCACTTCAGAGCTTGGAATGAAGGTTTAATCAAGAATTCACAATCACCTTAAGAAGTCAAAATGCTGAAGACTGAAGGGTTGGAAAAAGATACTGGCCTTGAGGAGATGAAGTTCTAGATGGCAACTGCCCTGTCTTGCAGAGACTGAAACTGTGATATGTCACAAACAGTCCTAGGGACCTTTCAGGGAGGCCATGGAGACCTGAGCAACATTGTCTTCAGAGACACTGGGCCTGAAAGGATTTCATACACACCTAATGTGCCGGAAAAAAAATTAGTGTCTGGGAGTCACTGGCCTTTTTCAGTGTGACATGCCTATTGGGAAGTGATGGCTGGTGACATTTTGAATGTAGGAAGTGAAATGAGAAAAACAAAGATAGCTCAATGGCAAGTTGCATCAGGAAAATTATGCACATGTGTATTAAGTGACAGTATAGGTTCCTCATATTGCTCAAATAATTGAGCTGTTACTCTGATGCTTCACACAGATGACTTTTTACAGGGTTGTCCCTCCACTGGGAAAGCAGGGTTCTGCATAGAACAGACACCTGTCTGGTGTGTGTATGATGTTTGGTCTCTGTGTGCTGCCAAAGACAAGTTGAAAAACACAAGTGCAATGGTATATGAATTTTTCTCTGATTCTGTGATAGTAGTGTTGAAACATTTAAGTGTAATGTAGTTAACCCCAAACTGCTTTGAACAGCTAAGAAAAACTTCCAGATGAGCATGGGATATTTTGCTTGTATTGTAGGAAAAAGGTGATGATGTGTAAAGCCTGTTGTCAAGTGAGTTGTCAGCAATATTAATGTGATGTGTACCATATCTGGCTGCATCGTGCACTCTGTTAGAGGTCATGAGATTATCAGAAAATCATTATAGCATGAATATGTTTTATGCTTGGTGATTCGTACGACACTCTGAGATCAGAAAGAGGATTTTGTTGTCTAGGGAAGCAGCCTAATCTGTGATAATCCAAGCATGTAGTAAATAATAAAAAATCAGTGCATCTAAAATGTCTCCCCCAACAACCAAAGGCGAACTTGCCCCCAGATGCATTTAGGGTTGTTTCTTTGCCTTCCTCCTATATGTCATTAAACTATGGCTGTAGGATAGTGTACTTACCTGTATTAAAGAGTAGGTGAGGGATAAGAAAGGCAGTATCAGATGCCTTAAGAAAAAATGCCCTAAGGAAAAAAAAATCAAGATGTTTAGTGAGACTATACTTCTAAGTCATGATTTGAATGCGTGAGACACCATATTGCATTGTGAATTCAAGCCCTCTATGCCAGTGCTTAGGAAGCATCTCCAGCTTAGTTCTCTGAAATAATACTCAGTAGTGAAGTGTTGCTGGGTTTGTCCTCTACACCTGGATGTGGGAGGAAGCACTGAACAGAATCCAGAGCAGAAAATCAGAATGAAGTTTGAAGTAGATATTAATGCGCTTTGTTGTTTTCCCCCTTTCCCCAGAAAACTGCACAAAACAGGCACTTCCCAAGGTCCAAGGAGACAATGAAAGTCTATGGCAGAGCTCCTTCAGAATTACTGTACCTGTTTTCCCTCTCAGTTGTATAATCCAAATAATTGCCTTTGTTCTGTAATCTAGTGGAACTGATTCATCCTATACTTAAATCTCTTTCCAGCTGGCACTCCCAGGGTGATCTGTGATACTAGGCATGCTATTCCACAGGCACAGGGAATCTGCCTGGGTCAGTGACCCAGACTTGCCTTCAAAGTGAGGTGCTTTTGAGACTTTTAAGTGTTATTGTGTGTTTTCCACTCCACTGTTAGAGGAGGTTTGGGGTGAATATTCCCCAATGTATCTTTCTAATTTATAGCAATCTGCATTTTAGGCATTTTCTGAGCCACATACTCTATCTCAGCCATACTGATAGACCTGTCTTTAATGAATTTATCTCACTACATTTAGAGCCATTTATACTTTTGACCTCCAGAGAAATCCATGGTCTAATTCTCCAGTTCAAGTGTGTGTTATTTTTAAAAAATCCTTTTTCATTTGTTTTAAACCTGCTGCTTGATCATTTTAATGGCTGCCTCCTAGTTTGGGTGGTATAAAAAATAATGAATAATCATCCCCTATTCAATTTCTGTATACCATTCATGGTTTTAAAGCTTTCTATCATATTCATCCTTAGTCATATCTTTTCCAAGCTTCAGAGATCTATTTATTTCATTCTCATCTGGAAGCTGCTTTGTAACTCTCAACCAACAGAATTGCAACATTATTTTATCTAGGTCTATTATGTTCTTTTCAGGGTGGAAGAAAATCACAATTGTGCATAGTATTGTAGATGTGTACTCCACGTTGATTTATACAGTAGCGTATTTAGAACTTCTTTGTTCCTTCTTGGTTATTGTTCATTCATGAGGGCTACATCCCTGGTTTAATTTCACAGCAGAAGAATGCAGAGGGATGTAATTGGAAAGCTGTGGTCTAACACAATCCGGTCGAGTCAGAAGAAGCCACGTTCTCCAGAATTGCACATCTGTAGCTCAGATCATGATTTATCATTTTCTTTGCTACAGTCTCCATCCATCACCCTTCATTTCACATTCTAATGATCTCGTTTCTTCAGTGTCATGAATTGCTCATCTAGAAAACTTACTAATGGAAGATGTCAGAAATGTAGGTGGATTCTGCTTCTCTGTTACTTAGAAAAATTAACTCCTGGATGCCTTGCATTTCTGAGCTATTTGTTTTCACTTTGGATGCTGTATTTTCAAGGAGTTATTGCTTAATAATAGCAAGTTGCTCTAACACAGAAGGCTGAGTGCCTAAAATTTGTTTTATTGTTTGAACTTCGTGCAACCCCCATCTCTTCAGCAAAGACCACTTTCCTCCTATTTTAAGAGGTACCAATCAGGGAGTGTGAGAACAATTCTATTCCTCAGTTATTTTGTGACATGAGCCCCATTGCATGAGTGCACATATTAATTTAAGAGTGATTTTTGTCATTCCCATTGGCATTTGGTGGGTTTCACTGCGCTTAAGCTTTGCCAGCCCTCCTACCCACAAAATGTAATCTTTGAGTTGAATGTTCAAAGGAGCATGAGTTTTGAAGACTGAATTAAATTGCTAAGTTCAGAATGTAACTTGTTTTCATACTGGAAATTGCATCCACATCCCAAACCTTTTCTTTCATCTGTCACTTCATTCCCCCACTCTAAACTCCACATCCTACTAAGCTGTTTGATAGTCTCTTGTACCACTGTTCTGAACTTAGGAAAACATGATCTTGGGGAATATCTTCTCAAGAAGATGTTGTTGGGACCTGCTGTGGAAGTGCGGGAGAAGAAGTGGGAGAGATGTGCTTGGGAGGGAGTGGCTGTGTCATGGGCAGCTCAAGGACTACACAGTTGCATCTGCCTAAGAAAACTCCAGCTAACAGAACGGTGAACTCAGCAGGCAGAAAGTAAATCTTTCCAGAAGAGTAAAAGCAAGGTGCTGTATCTTAGACAATTATTATTATGACTGAGTCTTGTCCTGGAACTCTTGCAGGAGGTTGTGGCCCAGGTCTACTACTCTTGGAAGCCACAAGTTCCCTTTTCTCTTCAGTATCACCCTTTTGCTGCCAGTGACTCTGAAGATGGACAGTCACAAGTACAAATGACCCACCCCTCTACAGGACATAGTTTGAAACCCACCACACTGGCACAGTGCTTGCATATAGAACAACAGGCCGTGGAAAGCATTTGCAGCTACTTTAAACCAGATCAAAATTTTTGCAGCCAGCCTCCTAAAAAGTTGTGCTTGGTGAATAAGAAGCAAAACCAGATGTATCAAATTATGGACTGAAAGTTCCTTGTCTAGGTCTGTTAAGATTTACTGTTGTCCAGTGTGAAAGCATGATGCCTGACCGGGGATCACAACAGTGAGTCTGCAGGGTGGCTTTGTCCCCAGTGGTGTAATGTCACTTGCCATGATGAAAGAAAACCTCTCTGGCTTTGTAAAGAGACGCCTGAACTTTTTGTCACCTTGAACACTGTGCTTATCCTAGCTCTTCTCTTCCCCTCTGAGCCTTCATCTCTGCTAAGATTCTTAGAACAATGTTTTTTCCAGGTGGTTGGGAAAGTGTTTTTTCCCAAGGACCTGTATGTGCTGTCATTTAGTGTAGCTCTGTGATGCACATTAGAATATCTCCTCTGCCTTCACCTCACAAAGCCCAAATATGAAACCTTTTCACTTTCTTTTTTTCTTCCCCTCCCCATGCTGACAGCAATGCACAAGTGATGCATTAGCAACGCATCTGAACTCAAGTCATGGCTGTCTGAAATTTCAGCCCTTATGAGAGACAGCAGACTGTGGAAGCCACAATATTTTATTGTGCCCTAGGGTTGTTGTGAATGAATCATCAAAAGAGTATGATTCAGTTGTAGCCATAACGTTGTTTTTCCTCTGGTGCCACAGGCATGGAAATGCAGAATTGATATGCTCCGAGTGCTGGTCACAGGTGCTACCTGATCCCTTTAATGCACAAACTGTAATGGTTCTTATTTCTAGTGAATCTAATCCCTGGTACACAACTCCTCTTCTCAGGCTAGACTTAATTCAGGGACAAACAGTAATGTAAGGACTTTGCTCATCTGTCTGGCTCTGTCTCTTATTCAGATGCTTCACTCTCCAGTGCCTTTTTAGATCTTTCCTATCAGAGCACAACCATCTCTGACACAGACACCAGCCAAATGTGTTCAGACAGCCCATGCTGCAGGATTTTTGCTTGTTTCAAAATGAGCGTCACCCGTGCTTCACCAGTGTGGGCCTGGAGACTATAACTGCACAAACAATCTGTGTCAGGGATGAAAAGGTGCCAGACAGAGGCACAGATTAAGACAAAGGACTAGGTAGTTCTAAAGACTTGATTTCTTGGTGTAGCTCAGGTTAGCTTTGTCAGATTGTCAGTCTGTATGGCATGATTCATTCATGAGATGTTAATTCTGTGTCTGGATCACAGACTAACAGCATACTTGCCTAAATTCTTACCCTGTTGCCAAACCACATCCCCTTCCTGTTCCTACTTATAAAATGTGTTGTACTTGTGAACTTATGGAATTAAACCCTTCATTTCAAACCAGAAGGTAGCTGCAAAAATCCTGAGGAAACATCTATGGAGAATTTTCTTTATGTGGTTTCTGTTTCTTCCCTGCTTCCTTCTCCTTTGTAACTTCTGAGAGCAAAACAATACCTCTGTGGACATGTTTCAAAACAGTCAACAGGTTTCATCTCAGTGTTCCTCCTGTGCTTTGCAGACACAGTTCTGCATTCTTGTCTTCAGACCTAAGCTTAAACAATAATTGTATGAGCCTCTGCTCTGCATCTCCTGCCATGACTCAGCTTTACTACTGTTCATTATTTCTGTGACTGTCAGGAAGCTAGATGGAAGTTGCCTCTTCAGATCTTCTCATTCTCTCTTTCTCTATTGGACATGACAAATAAATGAAGATCTCTTCTCCAGAAAGTTTACAGAAGTCCAGAGGAAGAGAGATGCTGTGCAAGGTGATGCATTGCATGGTTGTACTGTCTAGAGTGCTTCTTGTTTGCCTGCCTTTAGCTGATGTATTGGGAAGGATTTCTCCATGGTACCCATGGAAGCAGGTCTTCCTGGAGTGGAAACAGGTGAAATGAAGCAGGAAGTAGAGCAAAGAGAGAGAAAATCTTCAGAGTGACCACCAGAAAACTGCAGAAGATTGTTACAGCATTAGGAAAGCTTCAGTATGTGGGTTTGTTTGTTTATCTAGCTCTTGCTTCCCAGATCTCCATTGCTTCCCTGAGCTCACACAACTAGAGAATAATTACAGGACTATGCAGACCTTGAAGGCCCTTTAACTGATGTGAGAGGTAGAAGGTTTGCCTGCTGTCCACTGATTTCCAAATGTCGTTAGAGAACCTTCATTTTTCTTTCACATTTCATGCACTTTCTTCTACTCCTTTACCAAGAAATAATCAGACAAAATCCCATTTTTTACAAAAGTCTATCTAAAATTCTGTATGAGTGGATTCATGTTGTAGTGCATTTTCCAAAGTGCTCCCACTCCTTAATGCCCAGTTTTTGTGTTTGGTCTTACATCATTCCTTTCAAAGGCATCCTGATGAAGAAATCTAATGGCTGACTTCTAAAAGATTGCTCGAAGCTTGGCAGGACCTCAGTTCGTGGAGCAGAATAGTACATCAGTGTAAGACAATGTCTGGGCAGTACTTACAGGGCAAGCAATTAAACTGCAACAACAGTGACCCTTGAAATGCAATGTCCCAGCATGCAGTAAATTTTTTCATGTTAAAGGTTATGTTGCTTCCTCGGGAACCATTTTGGGAGATTTTTCACATCACAGTCTGGATGTAATTGGTGCATGCTGCAGATTTATTCCTCCAACAGGTCAAATAACCAGTATGTTTCACTGCTAAGCTGAGCAGAGCTTTTATTTTCTCGGATTATATTTCTATCAAACAATTGTCTGTCTGTTTCATGGTTCACAGAAGATTTGGACCTTTTGGTGCTTTCAGGAAGTGGATTTACCCAATGGGTCTGTTCTTCCTCCAGCTTCTCCTTTAGTGGCGGCTGTTGCCAGCAGAGGAATAGTTTGTGTGGCCACTAGTGCTTCATTCATGCAGCCATGGCTTTCTCCCCCTGCCTCCCTCACCCCCAAATGGAAATGTGAAAATCCATGACAAGTTATCTTCAGTAGATGGCTTGTAAACTCTTACTATTGTAACAGTTTGGGGTCCAGTAGGAGTTTCTGTATTTATTGTGCTTTCCAAGAGTTGTAGGGCTCCAGTGTGAGCAGTTTATACTGAGCCTGAACTTCATAGTCTGTGCCCTACCCTGGCTCAATAGAGAGTACAGGACTCTGGAGAGCTGAAGAGAAAGCAGGAGAACACTAAGGAGGCAAAAGAAACTATACAAAATTCTGAAATTACATATCATCAGTTTTTGCAGAGAAATCCCATCTCTGCTTTTTGCTGCATTTGCATTACAATATGATATCTAATAATACTATGGCAAGAGTTCTCAAATAAAACATTATAATGGAATATGGTAATTTGTATGCAAGTTTATAAACATTTGTAGGATTTTAATTTTCTTGTGCTATGTTTCCCTGTTTTCATTGTCATGGGGTGTCTGAGTTGGACCTCTTACAGACATTCTCAGTAAATAATTTGCACTAATAATTTTGCTAGTAACCTTATTAGACATGTTCTTTCCTGAAGCTGAGGCAGTTAATGATGTACCTGATTTGACTATTCATACGTAAGCTGAATGCAGTACTCCTTAGCTGTAATGCAGGGAATAAGGTAAATAAATAAGGATCTAAATTATCTGCAGTCTTGCATTAACCCTCCATGTGATTCAACTTCCCTTTTCCCCCAGGAAATAAAGTCCATCTCTGGTCTGTTAAGGTCAGTCTGCTTATACAAAAATTTAAATTACGTTCTTTTAACTGCAAGTATTTTTCATATTTAGTTGAGCTTGGCAACATTTTTATAATGTAAGTATGTTTGAGGAAAGGGATGGGAGGTAATTACTTAACCATTTTCTCATGTAAACCTTTATTTTCTAGTAATGTTCATTGAGGAAACAGCAAGGGGGAGGCAAAGAGATATTACAAGAAATTACTATCTGAATCCTGTCCTGCCTGTGGAAGACTTCTAGTTTAAGTGCTCATGCAGAAAATAGAAGAGGCAGATGCAAGTCCATCCTTTCGGGTCAGAGGGCTTTCCATTCTTTAAGTTCCTTTCGTAACAAGTTAGAGAGTGTTTTGAGGCCAATGCCCTTAGTCATGCTTCTTGCAGTCTTGTGAAGGTATTGATGGTGAGAATCCTGAGCTGGCAGGGAGAATGCTTTAATTCCACTTATTCCTCCATTGCATTTTTAATTATTTTTGCATAGAAAAAAATGCTAAAAGAAGTCCATTCAGTAAAACAGTAAGTTAAGTATATAGTACTCCTGAAGCAGTTTGGAGATAAAAATTTGAATCTTTAGTGTCATTAAGCCTAGTTTTCTTCTATCCTTGGTGAATGCTCTCACCTCTGAGCTATTACATAAAATTTAATGCACTGCCAGTTTTGTGAATCCATCCATTCATTTTCCTAATTTTTTTTTTTCCTTCTAAAAAGCACTATAAAGGGCATGTTGTTTTCTGGAGAAACTCGAGTGTTTCCTGCTGAGCAAGGCAATGGTTTCTGGTTCTGTCTTCTCTATGCTGAAGGATTTTGTACTGAACTTGAGTTGAAACAGATCTTTCTCTCAGTTAATTTTGTTTTTCATAACATATCTGTTTCAATATACTTGGAGTGGTATTATTGTTATTATTGTCATCATCATCATCATTACTAGTATATAGCTTGGGACCAGGTCTGGATTATTTTGAATGGGTCTGCAAAGTTTGTTAAGATAACTTAATATTTGTAGACATTTGCAAAATGCCACATGTGCAAAATTTCAGAGATCAGGATCTCTGTTAGCCATTCTGGGACCAAAGGTTGAATTCATGGAAGACCACAGGTCAAGTCTAATCCAGCAAGGCACAAAGACACCTGCTTAACTTTAAGGAATATGCAGTGTCCTGTGGACTTTTATGAGTCTCATGGTTTTACGAAGCATTTTTCAGGACTGAGGTAGAACACTTGGTGCAGGACAAAATCAACTCTTTAATGAGCTTAGCAGAAAACCCCACAGGCATAGTCAGCATGTGCTTTTTAAACATGTATAATTGGGTCAAATGAAAACTAATTCCCACTGGAGTCCGGCCATGCCCGAGGAACCCTTCCAGGATTATTCTTTGAAATCCTTCAGGCAGAAATATTTCCATGCCAATTTGTACTTCAAAACCTTTTCATTGTGGAGCTGTTCAAGAATAGGCTAACAAGAATTCTTCTTCTATGAGAATTTTTCCTGTTCTCCATATGCCTCCCCTACCAACCTTCTCCCTCTTGCTTTCTTCACTGCTTCTCAGCATACTGGAAAAGGTCAGAAGCAATTTGATCAAGTGTCCCAAGAAACGAGTGTCTTTGAAGAGGGTGCAGGACTGTGAAATTTGAATATGAGAGGTTAATCTTTTGAGGAATTGTTGGGTTAGAAATAGAGCTTTGTAATGAAAAATCACCTTTGAACCTTACATCTAAGTATTTTAGGTTAAAGAAAAGTCCTTTCATTGGGGGCGAAAAAAGCCTTCCTACCAAAGGTGTCTTCCCTCCACCTTGCTGCCTGGATAATATATTTGGGCTGGGGTTTTTTCCATCCTTTGATACATACTCTACAGACACCAAATGAATTAACAGTCCCAAAGGACTGTCAAAATGCAGAAAGTTATAAATTAAAGATAGACTTAGCCTAAATTGGTGTGTGAATTTGTGAATGAATTGACACATGGCTGTGCTTGTTCTCTGAAGCAAGAGCTGTTGAATCTCTTCAGCTACTGACCTTACCCTCCTTCACCAGAACTGCCTAGCCTTTTCTTTAGTTGATAGTGCATAACAGATGCTGTATTGCTGTTGAAGTATACATCATTCTTATCTGCTGGTAAAAGTTGCAAAGCTGTCTGTTTACTTATTGATACAATCTGAGACTTCAGTGGATCCCTGGCACGTGTTAGCCTATGTTTTCTTGACATCCCAGTAGGATTTGTCTACATTGGAGACTGAGCATCTTCACTTCTGCTATAGCTCATTTAAAAACATGAAGGAAGTCAAGCTGCAAAGCAACTGGTTAACTTTGCAAGTGGAGGGGGAAGCTTACACATACCAGTGCTGTACATTAAATCTGGTTCTGATCTGGGTTACACATTTCACTGTCAGGTGTTGGTCTTTGCAGTAGTAGCAGGATTCCTCCTCATAACTGAGATACGAGGTGAGAAACCCTCCAACACTTAGAGACAGGCTTTAACTCAAAGTGTTAGGTGCATTTCATTTTGATCTTGGTTCTCTGATTTCCACAAGTTCCACTTTACTTTGAGATTCTTGGGTTGCTGAAAGCTGACACACGACGTGATACTTCTCGTAGAAAATTAAGGTACACTTGCCAGAGGATGGTATCAGCCCTCCCTGGTATGGGTCATTTAATGTGTCATCTCTGCTAAATGCATCTTCTCTGGGATATTTTTCATTCTTGACAGTGAGGACAGACAATCTGTTGAAAACAAAGGGGAATTATTTCTTGGTTTTTGGCAGTGAGATCTCTCTTTGCTTTAGGACTGCTGAGCAGAATAGCTAGATTTCATCTCTGGATGAACTTTAGTCTTCACACTCCTGTAGGAATACCTGCAGGCAAGGAGTGTTTAACTTCCAGCCAGTGACAGGAGAACACAGCTGATATCATACACTTTCTCCAGCTGCAGCCTCCTCATGCAATAATACACAGTTGTCACTTTGTCCATGCTGGACTGTGTCAGCAGGGAGCTAATAATGTCCAGCAAAGGGTAGAAAAATGATGATATCTGGTTTATTTTGAACAGAGTAGTTTGGGCTTTCTGGCTTGCCTTTTCTTTTCTTTTCTTTTTTTTTTTTTTTTTTTTTTTTTTTTTTTTTTTTTTCTTTCTTTTTGCCCAGGAAGTTATTTTAGTGCTTCTGTAAGGAAAAATAAGTGCTCTAGATGGCAACTGCAGGGGGTGGATTGGTCACCATGCTCCAAGCAACTCAGTAGAGCTGATTTCTGCCATAGGGGCAGGCTCCTGGTCATGCAGAACCCATTAAAAGGGAGAAAGGGAGAGAAGCCTCCTGGGTTTGCATAGCCAAGGGCAGGGTCTGGCCCCAAGCACACAAATAGGCTGCTGGGGAGTGCAAGTCTTGGGATTTTCCCATCAGGCAGCAGCTCTGATGTTTGGTGAATTCAACATGAGGTAGACTGCAGTTTAGCCTAATGCACACTGGTGCTTTGGGAGGGCCCAGAGCTTTTGAGTTTTGCTGCATTTAAACAAATGAACATAGTTGTGGCAGCAAATGGCTGTGATTTTTCCTAAAGATGAACAAACTGTGGGTCTAAAAGAGACCTGCTATTTCTCACAAATTAAAATGCTGCTTCCCTGAATGAGGCCAGGGAGGATGATCAGATGTATAAAGAAGGAAAACATTGCCAGACAGTATCTGGGACTGGATAATTCACATGAAAATACTCCCAGTGTCAGAAACAAGTAGTCTCTGTGATAAGAAAATAATTTTTCCCCAGCTCAGAGGATATTGAGTACCAAGATTTTTACATCCTCTTAAAAACAGCCCTTTGTTCCTATCAGTGCTGGTGGTTTATTTTTTTTTTTCCAGTGGACAAACATTGATTTTTCTTGCTGCAAAACCCTGCATTTCTAATGGAGCTTGAAATTAACACGATTTTTTTGTGGTTGCTGTTGTTTACCTCCTTGTTTGCACACCAACAACTTAAATGATGTTGGCACAGCTTGAGGAACAGGTTTCTTAAAGTTTTAGTTGAATGCAACAGGGAAAGCACAACACATCTTTTTCTCCAGGCACTACACAAGTAACGACAGCCGCATGGTATTGAGGGGTGGTTTTGTGTGTCTGTGACACTGATTGAAAGGCTTGGGAAAGCTTGCATTTGTTTAAGATATCTGGGATCCAGAGGGCATTCTTTATCATACTCTGCTGGGATGAGCTCAGTGTGCTGCACATACAACCTTGAGGTAGCAGCTGCTGCAGTATCCTGTAATTCTGTTCCAAGAACCTATTCCTATGGAGAATCTATTCCCACTTTTAGAGGAACCTCTTGTGAGGTCTGTAAATTAATCAGAGATATCTTGATTCAGAGAAAGTGGCATTTAAGTTGAGATGAACAGTGTTCCTAAAACTGTCTTGTGTATCAGAATTCCCAGTCCCTCCCAACCTTATACATTGGGATGCTGAATTGGGGTGGTACCCTTGTACAAAGCCTAAGTTGATACAATAATCTAGTCTTGTCCAGCTAACTTTTGCAGTTTCAACTGGCAATAAATTACAGCACATACCTGTTACAATAAGTTGAAAATCTAAATATCTGAGTATTTTTTTGAAACTTCACAGCTGTCCTTTGGTCACAGTACCAGTTCCCCTTAATCCTCTCATTCAGAAGAATACTTGTAGTTAGAGGTAATGGTCGTACAGTATGGCTAAATTTCCTTGCTGTAAGTTTGATTAGATAATAATAGCAACAGATTTCTCTCTTCCTTTGATGTTCACATAACAGATTTTTTAAAATGATGTTTTAAAGCCTGTAACTAGAAATTATTAAAGATAAGATACTCCTGAGCTCTTGCACTTGTGACCTTTTGATAATGTGGGTTATTTGAGAGAGCTTTTTACCCCTCCACAGCAAGAAAGGCTATGACTGAATCCCAGCTCTGCTGTCAGCAATTTGGATCCATATTCTAGTCTCATTTTCTTAACCATCTATTGAATAAGATGTGATCTTGGGCAAGAGCTCATGCTTGCTTGTATTGAGAGTGGGAGATATACACCACAGAACCATTCTGTATCAAACCTGATTGGCAAAGTGTCCAGAGTATTAGGTCACCAATTTTCTATCAAATTGCTATCAGTTATTGTTGATCCAGTGTGAAGGTCATGAATTAAGCAGAAAGGATTTGGGCAGTTCAGGGTCAAGATCTGAGCAGCTCTTATTCTTTGAGTAAGAGCTTCCTATAAAGGCCCTTGTTAGCTACTGCAGCTGGAAATACTTTTGAAATTATTCTGTTAGTGTACTGTTCTACTTAGGAAAATGACTGAGCAGCAGTGTGACACTCTACATGTTGTGTTTGTTTTCACTCTCTGACTTAAAAATCTGTTCACTTTCCATCTCCAGCAATGATTTTTCTTCCTGCCAGAGGCACAGACTTCACCTGGGATCTGGAAAAATCAATCTATGGCATTGTCATTGCAGTGGAGCAGACATAAGGCAGGACTTAAGGCACATGTCCTGGAAGTGCAGAGCATCCTCATTGGTGCTGCACTGCAGGTTCCAATCTCCTCCTCCTCTCTCAGCTCTGCAAGACCAGGAGTTGAAAATTTATGCATGTTGGTCATGACAGTAGGTTTAAAACTTAGGAGGGGCAGGGAGCAGAGATGGTGGATAAGATCACCGCTTCTCAGTGCTGCCTTTTCTTGCTCATTCCCTTCAGTTTTCTTGGTGCAAAGCCCCCAGAGGTGAGGTTGTATACCACAATAGAATCACTACCATGTGGAGAAAGCCAAGAAATTTGTGGTCTAAGACAGTTTGGAGGAACTAATTTGGGGGTAAGTCAGCAGTCTTCTGTCAGTGAGATAAAGATGTTAATGAACCAGCACCTTTGTTCGATCGAGTTTATTGCAAGCCAGGATTAGAAAGTTTTTTCCTAAAGACTTCTGCATCTCTTGGCTGCGATGCTGTGGGGCTTGACTCAGCAGCATTCAGTGGTTTTCCCTGCACTGTGTTTTACTCCTGTTCATTTCTGCTCTTAAGATTGAAATGTCGTATTAGATTAAGAGTTCTACACGTGTCAACACCATGAAAGGCTTCCCTTTCACTTTAGCAGGAGAGGGGACTGAGGTACAGTGCTGCTGAGGGTGTCTGATGGAGTTTGGCTAATAAGATCTGATTTCATGAGGTTTGCATCCTATTAAGGCAAGAAGGGACCAGGCCTGTGAGCGTGATAGAAAAGTGCAAACACAATAAAACTGCTCTTATGAATATTAATAGGCCTTGAAACAATACAAGGCAAAAATGGTGATGAGGTGGGGGTTGAGCAACTGCTATCTGTTGTAGCGCAACAGCCTCCCTTTCACCTTGCTTCTGCTTGCAGCTCATCACTCACAAACCCTGACAGATTTGGGGATCAGGCTAGGGAATTTGATAGCTTCCCTGAACCCATTTCAGCTCTGCAGCTTGCAGTCTCTGTGTAGATAGGAGTGCAACTAAAGTAGCTGATCCCTATGCACCAGTTGTCAATCTTCCCTAGCAGCCCTAACCGAGCCAAGGTCTACTCTTCAGCTATCTAAAGCATTGTTTTTAAAAGTAGCATGGCTTATTCTTTATAATCCCCTTCATGGGTGAGATACCATCCATGTCAATGATCTCTCTGCATCTCTAACCTCAGTATAAAACATCAGTGGGTAAAGCTCCTATATTTCCCTGCATTGCTTGGACTGGCTCACAGCCACGGCTCCCTCTCCCTCTGCATGGATTGCTTCCTCAGCTGTAGCTCAGGAAATTGCTGGTTATGTTTTTGCATGATCTGTCCTGTGATGCACAAGCTTTGATGCTTTTCTGCAGTAAAAAACTTTCACAGAGGAATCAATTAATGCCTGCCTGGTGTCATCCATTGTAGCTCACTTTTCCTGCCTGCCTAGCAAAGAAATTCCCTTCTTTGTGCATCTTTAGCTTTTGAAATGAAATGCAGATATGACCCATCCCAGAATCCCACAGCAGACCTTCCCCAGCCCCATTTTATGGACTGAGACATAGAAGCAAAGGGAATTAGGATCAACAGACAGTTATGACTAAATCTTCTGTTTCAAGTGTGCTCCCATGAGTGACCCTTCAGCAGCCCCCTGCCCAGCCACCAGTGCCACTCCCATTTCTTCATGCATCACGTGGGACTTGCCAGACCTCTGGGCTACAAGAATTCAGGGCATGTACTGGCCTTACTATTTGTTCGCATTTTATTTCTCAGAATGTTCATCTCTCTGCAGAAGTGTCTGAAATCCCCAAGACATGGATTATATTTCTTTAAGCACATTTCTTTATCAATTGAATTATTTAGTAAAGAGGTATGTTCATATTTTATTGATATAATTTGAGGCGTAATCTCACTCCTTTTCCCTTAGCACTTGTTTAAAGAAAACAGTATTTCATCCTCTGTTGCTTTGGTTTGTTTTTCTTTCATTCATCCCTGAATCTCTAAGCATTTTACTTTTTCTTTTGGGGGAGAAAACTGGCCTGTGGAGGTGAAGTGATTTGCTGCCATTTGTAGAAGCCAGCAGCAGTCAATGAAAACCAGCATCTGGGTTTCACGCCTGCTACTCTGGCACTGGCCACACTGAAGTGGTGTCAGGCAACAGATGGGCCAATAGTGCTGTCCTTCCATTTATTAGTAAACTGCCTGTGGGGGGTTTTTTTAAAGAAGACCCCACTTAGAGTGATGCTTTCAATTGCTCATTAATGGTTTCACAGCTTGCATTGACTTTGTTGATGAACTGCTTTCTTTCATCATCTTTGCTGGTCCTTTTCAGTTGCTTTCTGCCTCAGTTTCCCGGGGTCAGCTGCATCAGCTTGCTTCACTGCAAAGGTGGATACATCAGAGCCATAAAGGGTTCTGACACTGTGAGGACTGTAGAAGCTGGGACACCAAGATAGCCCTCTTCAGGAATCTGGCTTTGTGTTAACAGGAAAGGTCCCTAGGAAAATGGGGCCTGGGCAGGTTTGACTGAAGCACCTAAAGCTTGTTAAAGAAGTCAGTAATGGTAGCTTCATTAAACTGCCCTCTGCTCTTTGGTGGTAGAGAATTGAGAAGCCAAGTCCTGTGCCTGCACCATCATTTCTGGCCCCTGGTGGTGAGAGAGGTGTTTTATGCTTGGCCTGTTCAGGGAAAGGCTGCTTGTTTGCATTGTATTTGTGGCATAATTACTAATGGTACATTTTTATTAGCCAAGCTGTCTGCATTAAAATGATGGATTTTTTTGTATTATTAAGAATATCCGAGGGAGTCTCTACAGCAGCAGGAGAAAGATGATAATTTTTCGTTTAGCTTAAGAGCAGATGGTTACAGAAACATTCTATGTAAATAAATTAAAGAGAAGCCATCCTCGCTAATAGTTAAGTAAACAGGTTTGGAAACAGCCGTCTCAGGACCAGGCTTTTCTGTTCTCTTCCTTTCTCACAAGAGCTTCATCTGCTCTTCAGCTTACAGGCCCATATGGATAGGGTATTAATTAAACCAATTTGCTTTTGGGCCAAAGTCATCTAAAACAACTTGAGTCCTGCTAGAGCAAGACTATCACTCTCATCCAGCTTTCTTGAGCACTAGAGAATACTTAGCCAGCCTAAGCATCTGGGTTGTAATCAATGTTATTGATAAGCATTTCCACATGCCTTTTGTTATGGTAGCAAGGCTGTGAGTGATCTGAGAGAAGTATTAGTACCATTGCTGTATTTTAGAGTTGCATCCTGCAGTCTCTGATGAGTGCTGTAGTCACAATGCCATGCTGCTCTCAAGAATTTCAACCCAACAAAACAAGTAGAAGTGGAGAAATGAGAGGGAATTAGAGAAGGAAAGTAATTTTGTAGAACAAGGGCTGCAAATGCCTCAGATATGGTAGCTGTGGAAGAAGGCGGCTTCTCTTCCCACCATCCAAAAGCAAACAACAGATACTGTAAGGAGAAAATTGTGGAAAGCCTAGAGCTCAATAGGTTCAAAAAATGAAAAGCAGCAAGAGCTTGGAGGACCAAGAAAGCAATGCATGAACTTCTTTGAGTGGTTCTCTCTATGGATGGAGTTGGAAGGTTGGCTGGTACTCAGAAAACTCAGTGCACTGTCGGGGCAGGACAGTTCCCTCTTCTGTCTTTGCAACCAGACTGAAGCAAAAACAGCACCTGGGCTTCTTCCCAAAGTCTCCAGTCACAGCCAGGATTTCAGTATGTTTGTAAGAGGTTTTTGGAGTCTCAGGGTGTTGCAAAATGCAGCTTGTGCCCATACCAGGAGGAGATCACATGCTGATGAAATAGTGGGTGGTTTTCTCAGTTGGTGGAGGTTGGAGCTGGAGGAAAACCAGTCCTCTTCCTAGTCTGGAACAGGTACTTGCCTGGGATGACTGGCACCATTTCTAGATTCCAGCACAGATTTTTCATTGGTTATGGATATATGAAAAAGCCTGATACAAAGCAATTAGAATATTGCCATTACTGAGAGTAATGCTTGGATGTCATACAGCAAAAAACTGATGACTAATGGCAAATATAATAGAAATGTAACATTTGTTAACAGTACCAGGAAAAAAAAAGACTGTAACCTAACTACTGCTAACAAGAAGTGTGATATAAACTGAGAGCTCATTAGGGGGTTGAGGGAAGAGAAGAGTTAGAGGCTAGAGTATGTTAGTTAATTAAAGAAACTCCTATACGCTATCAGTATACTGAAAACCAAATGCAATTCTAGATTGTATAAGGCAAGCTGTCCCTTGAGGGAGAAGGCAGTATCATGGCTTTGTCAGTTCTCTGAACACTACCAAACACCACATGCAAGGAAATCAACATTAGACTGCCATGTAGATAGAGGGAAAGGCTCTAGGGGGACAGTGCAGAATCCATTGTATACATGAGAACTAGAAGTGTTTGGCTTGTTTAATCCAGTAAAACAGAGGCTGAGAGGAGATATGAATGCTCTCTATAAACACGTCAGAGGGGTAAACACCAGAGAGGGAGAACTGCAATTTAAACTGAAAGACAACATTGCCACAAGAGGAAATGGGTATAAATGGCCCATGAATAAATGTAGGCTGCAAATTAGGTTTCTAAGCAAAAAAAAAAAAAAAAAAAAAAATTATATTTAGATATCCAAGTACAAATACTAGGGTAAATAACCTGTTTCTAAAATAGGATCTGGTTACTTTTATAATAACAAAAAAAAAAAAATGTGCTTAGCTGTGGCACCTCCACTACCATACCTGATACTGGCCACCTGAAAATTATTATTCTGTGCTTTTATATTTGCATATGGGAAGATCAGCCTGAAAAAAACACTCTCCATATTTGATATTTCCAGAGTCAGAGACATCATATGTATAACTTGTGTGCTTCACTATAATTTCTACTGTTTAATTCTTCGTAATTAAAAATTTGTTCCAAACAAATGAGGGTCTGCCCTCAAAATTATGAATTTAAAGTAAAACTTGTACTTACCTAATTAGCGATAATAGGGTCCTAATTTATGAGAGCTGGCTCTTTTTTTCAAGGCCTAGGACTGCTTCTAAGTTGGGAAATGCTTAGATGCAGGCCTTAACAGCTATAATGTCGAGACTCAAATTGTCATTTGTGCACAGTGAAAATTTCCCAGCCAACCTTAACTGCTGCTGATCTTTCACCATCCAAAGCCAGTGACAAGCCTGTTCTCAAGCAACATATATCCTCACTGCATCAGTGACTCTGAAAATTGAGAAGTGATCTGTGTGTGGTCTGCCTTTTTCTTGTTTGATAGACTGATTTTTTTCCTTTCTTACTGTAGCATTTAAACCAAAGTCTGTGTGTCTCAAAGCAGCAAGCTACTTTAAAAGAAGTAGTTTGCAGTGAAGAAAATTCTGTTGTTTACTACAAGTAACCACACAGTGAACTGCATTGACCAGAATAAAATATGTAAGTTTTTGATATATGATATACACTTCAGTGCATGACAGAAGTATGGACTGAGGGGGATGTTTATGCCAACAAAAGATTTTTGTCTAGACAAACAACATTCATATACTACAGATTTGAGATTTTAAAAGCTACAGGCAGGTAGCGTCCTATAGTTTTTCTCTAAACCTCCTTGTTAACTGTTTCTTATCCAAGTGGTGTAAAGTGGGAATGAAGGCAGAAGGTTTTAAGGAGGTAGAGTGGAGAAAAATTTCAAAACCTTTCCAACCTTCCTACTCATTTGCTTTCTAGCATATAGGGTAGCTGGGGGTTAAATGTCTGAGCTGTAGATCTGCAGCCTTTTGCTGGCTGGATTTGCAAAACTGAAGGATTTTTACTTTGATTAACAGGATAATTAATGTTCTATTGTAAGCATAAGCCTCACTGAGCTTTTTAAGTATTAATTTCTTACCTTGACTTCAGAGACTCACCACAATCCTTAATGCTGTACAGACCAGACCTGGGGTGTCTATTTAAAGACCTCCAGTGCTTTTAGCCAGTGCCTCTTTTCTGCCCTGTATTAAGCTCCCCTTTGGCAATGGTGCAATTTCATAGCTCCTAGGTGGTTTTTTCCCAGGTTTCTGTCAATCAGCTTAAAAAATTCTCACTGAGATCATTAATGCAGTGAAGTCATGTGAGCCATGAGAGCCAGGGTCAGGAAGCTGTGAGCCTCTCTTGTCACCAGGGGACAGAGGAGAGGAGACTGGTAGCATTATAATGGGGCAGCTTGGATGCCACTCCCCTGTGCTGACCCAACACCAGTCCCCATATCTTTGTCCTCCCATTCCCTCTGCTCCTCCTTTCACAGTGGAAATCAATCCCACAAGTGAGTCTAACTTGCAATAAAGTCTTTGTAGTTAAGTTGCTGACTCCAGAGAAAAGCTGGATATTGTCATCAGTCATTTTGCCTATACAATGTCTCTCAGTAGGCAAATTTTCTGCTGGCAGCATCCACTGTCACTCTTGAATCTTTTTGCAAAGTGCCCATTAGGTAGCTCCAACCTATACACTAAACTTGAGAGAATTCAGCTTTACATCAGGAATCTGTGCTGTTCTGAATTTCCTAACTGAGTGAGTTACTTCCTAAGTAACAAACTGATGAACAGTGACCCTGAACAGAAAAGCTTGGGTGTGGGGCCATTGGTCTGTCAGCTAAGGAGTCTCAGACATGATCTGGGAGGTCTCCCAGAAATTAAACAGGTGGCACAGCATAGCTTGTTTAGCGTAAATCAATCAACATTAAATCAACACTGACTCTGCATTTGCAGGTCTTACATTATAATTAAAAGTGAACTTGAGATGCCTGAAAGCTTGCAACCCCTGTTGTGATGATAAAGTAGTGGACACCTTCCGAACCTGGGATACATGACACTTCATCCAGGTGGTTACTGCCCTGCTGACCACTCTTGAAACACTTGTGGTGTTTTCTGAGACCAGGAACAACCCTTCTAGACAGATTTTAGTTTTTCCAGACCCAACAACTGCCTTTTCATTTCCCACTGTTTACAGATGGAAACTTTAGTGTTCCAGAATCTATCATCTTAGTGAAAGCTAATTCCCAGACAAACTTCAGTTTTCCATGGAGAGCCTGGACAGGTTGTGGGGCAGAAGAGGAAGGTGAAGGCAGAAGTGAGTGGACTGCAGTGCTGTGTCTGTGCTGCAGTTCAGTGGTTTCCCTGGCATTCAAGACCAACTGGACTGAATACCTAGAAATGCTACTCCAAACATGCCAGCTCTGTCTTGGTGCACTGCCTCCTGGGAAGCTCTGGTATGTGGAATCCAACCATCCTCAGGGCTTGCCATAAGAATAAATTTGTAAGCAGACCGGTTTTGGCTCTTGCTGCAACCGTCTCTGAAAAGAGCCATTCTTTCTGTCTCTCCTCCACCTCCCTTTCAGAGACATGACCAATGTTTTCCACAAATGGAGAAATTTGCAGTTCTCCACACATAGTAGCTCCTGCCAGAAATTTTGTTTTAGTTGCCACAGCAACAACTTAATGGATTTTTAAAGCCCCTGCCACTGGCCATGCCTCTGCCCTGTTTGTTCTTCCTGCGCATTCCCCCAGCACCCATGTGAAGCTGCAGAGGCAGTGACTGAGAGCTCTAATAACCCAGTAATGGATCCAATTATGGCTGTTGGTGCTTCTGTTGAGAATACATGAATAAGTAAATCCATGCATAAGGATGAAGGAGTGTGTTTTTAAAACTGCCTGAGTAGTCTCAAGGAGTGGTGGCCAGGTTGCTTTTGCCAAGCCCTGGTGGAGGATGGCAGCTGAGGACTCGGCAGCCACTGAGCTTCCCTCGGGACTATGCCAGCCCACAGGCTCCCTAGCTGATGGCTGTTGTCTTACAGGCACGGCCTCACACCAAAGCATTTGTTTGTGCTTCTTCCAGTTGCACTTCAGATGTCTCTGTGGGGCATCTGAGTGCTGATGTGTCTACTGACAGAGCCTCTCCCTTGATGGCAGCCCAAACACTATAAATAGCACTCCATTTTCATTAGTGTTCACATGGATATGAAGGTTGTGGCTGGGAATGGATTGGGCAGGACAGAAAAAGTACTAGCAGATTTTTGTGAGAAAAGTTGCATGCTTTGAGTGCAGCTCTGTAAGTGCAGGATGATCCTTGCATCTTCATCACACCACCAGAAAATCTGTTTCCTCCTGTATCACTGTGTTTCCTTCACCATCTACTGATAGAAGAGGCATCCATCTTTACCTGCCTGGCACACATGGTGACACACATCTGTGGCCTTCTATTATCCAGCAGTTGATCAGACAGGGGAATGTGCCCTCTTCTGTTCCCAATCTTCCTTCCTTGTCTGCCTTTTCTGAGCTTATGTATGGAGTGGTAGGAGAATAAATGTCTTTTGGACCGTGTCTGGCAGATTTTGAAAAGAAGGAGTCTAGAGTATCATCTGTCCCAGAAGAGAGCTAAAGGGACAGATATCTGAGCAGGAGAGGTTGGCTGCAGAAGACCTTTCAACACCTTTCTTTTCCCATTCCCTGCATATCTGTGCTGGTAGGAGGGATAGTCGTACTCCAAGATTCAGGGAGTGAGCTCATCACACCCAAAGTCATTTGTAGGCACCAAGTCCTACTGGTTCCTGGAGCACCACCTGCCCCTCCTTCTGCACTGACCCTGGTGTCTGTGCAGTTGTTTCTCTCACATATTCTCACTTCTCTGGCCACAAGTGCTTCTGAGCAATAATTTTTTTCCTTTCTTAAGTGTGTTATCATGGAGGCATTGCCACCATTGTTGATGGGCTTACCCTTGTCCAGTGGTGGATCCATCCTGGCACTGGCTCTGTCAGACATGAGGGATACCTCTGGAAGCCTCTTACAGAAGCCAACCCTGTGGCACCCCAGCTACTAAAAGCTTGCCATGCAAATCTAATACATTTCTGAAAGCAATTTCTGGTCAGTGAGCCCATTTCACTTCCAGATCTGCCCACATGACCCAAATCCTAAGAAAGTTAAAAGTACTCTGCAAAATAATTTATTTTTTGATATTTGTCTCCCAGACATCAGGGAGGATGAAAAGAAAGTTAAAGGGTGGCTCATCTCCTCCTTGCTTAGCTGATACCTCCAGGTAAAAGGAATGATTCTTTTCCCCCCTCTCCTAACCTCACCTAGCTGTGTCACTGGAGAGTTCATTTCTGTTATGCATCATTAATCTGAGTTTCTAATAGCAGTAAAAGACTCTGAACTTGGTTGACAGAGAAGTTAACAACCAGTTTGCCTGAGCCCTAACACTTGATCATTTAGCCTTGGTTATTAACTGCAGGCAAGGACCAGTTTCTGGGAGATAATTGGGGTCATAAACAATAGCTGTGTAATGGAGAGCATGCCCTAGGAGAGGGACTAAACATATTCAGCTGCAAGAAACTTACTGCCTTTGGATGGCATCCAGGTACTGCCTTTAGCCAGCTAGGGAACGGGCAGCCAAGCGTTTGCTGTAGGGGAAGAGAGGCCTTTAGTGCTTGGCAGAATGCAGCTGTACGTGCACAGGATTGCCCCAAGCTGGAGAGATGCTTGAATGCAGCCTCAGGAGGCTTGATAAAACTTCTTAAACATCAGTCTGGAAGTTGGGGGTTGGAGGCTGTGTGTCTTTTAGTCCATTTCAGGACTCAGCATTTAGGAGTAGTAAGTTTTGCAGCCTGGGCTAGTTTTGGTGGTGGCAACTGGATTTTCCAAGTTGGAGGTCCCTCTTGACCTGCTCTTGGGTGCCTTTTACCTCATGGGGAGAATGTGGAGACCCCTGATGCAACCTGGGCAGCAGAACAGTGGCACCTCATCGAGGACACCATCCAGAATGTGGTGGAATGTTTGATTTGGGCCCAGGGAGCTCTCCTGGGCTCTCTCTGCCTCTTCCAGATGTGCCAGAGCTCCTGTGAGATGTATCCCCTGGTGGCCACTCTATGGGCTAGTGCCCTTCCCAGTACACTGCCCCTGCCAGCCCTCTCCTCAGAGACCACATGCAGAGGAGCTTCACTGCAGCACCTGGTGCCAGGGCCTCGGTCTGCGACTCCTGCTCGATAAATAAAGGAGCAGCTGAATTTTCCTCTTATGCTGGGGTTTCTGTCAGTGTCTCCTGGTCAACAGCTTGAGGAGTGGCTGCATTTTCCTCTTGTACCAGAGTCTCTGGGTTGCCTGCTTGACACACAGAGAGGGGCCAAATTTGCCTCCTCTGGTGCCGGAGGTGCAAGGGGTGTGCAGTGCCCCTCTTCCTCTGGAGCACCAGGCAGGGCTGGCTGGTTCTCTGGCACTGCCAGGCTTGCCCACCCTGCTTCCCCTCGCAGCTGCTCATTGGGGCCAGAGGCTTCCAGCCCTTCCAGCACTTCCTTCTTGCCAGTGGCATCATTCAGGTGCAGGTCAGGGGGTGATTTCCATTGTATTCCTGACAGGAGAGCAGGGGATTTGCAGAGGTTGCCTGGCTCCCTCCAGCCAACACCTGCTGAGCCCTGCATGTGCACAGCAGGCATGAAATGCTAAGTGCAGGGGCTCCTAGGCCATTCAAGCTCTGTGTTGTTGGAAAATTAAGATTCTTCTGCCTGGAATACCTCAATACAGAGTTGGTTTTGGTAGGGAAAAGCTCCAGAAAAACACCAATAATAGCTAGGAGGGTATTTAAATAGAGAAGATTTTTGTCTGTAGTTTGTAAAATAAAACTCAGTTTCTGACTACTGAGCCCGCTAAGAAACCCTGCTGGGAACACAATATACACAGGGGTTCTCCAAGCCATGACAAGATGGTTTGTTTCAGGGGAAAGCTTGTTGGGACTAGAAGATAGCTTGATGGGATTTCTGATGTGGCATCAGCCTCTGATTAGATTCATGTCACTCCAGTTGCTCCCTGTATGCATCTGATTAGAAACAAAGGAAAGAAAATAAAGGTGCAAACAAGTTTCTGTAATGATTACTAGTGTGTGGTATGGTGGGATCTGGAGTTTCAAGAGAAGGAGGATTCTGAATTCTGTCGAGAAGGAGGGTAGCATGTGCATGCATGGGGACCACAAGCTGAGCTGGAAATCCTTATGTGAAATCTGGGAAGAGCCTGACACATAGATCCTGCAGCTCTGCAGTGTGATGCTTGAAAGCATCCTTGGATGCTCCCTCATTTTTAAAGGAATCAATTGTTCTGCCCTGTTGCTCCCCTGTGTGTAAAGAACTGCAGAAGAAAATTTAGGGGAATCAGTAGAGGAGGGTAATGTTGCTCTAAATTTCCCAATAGTAGAAGCATGACAGCATTGCCAGGCTGGGTTGCATCACAGAATCAAGACAGTAAATGTCTTAACTTGAAGGCCTGAAAGGCTGCTGTAGGTGTGATGCTGATTTTTTTTTTTTCACAGAGCCCTGTTCTGACAGCCAAGTTGGCTTTGCTTGGCTTTGCTTCACAACAGGCAGATACCAGAGAAGGATAGTGATCCGGGGGGGTCTTGGATTCTCCAAGCTTTCAGCCTTCTGCAGTGCTTCACTATCCCAGTCAGGCATATGGGAAGATTTTCAGCAATTGTTAAAGCAAATGAGAGCAGTATTAGTAATGTTTTTGAAACTGATCATGCATTAAATCCCTGCTGGGAACTGGGTTCACTAGACTGAAGGGACATCTTTGAGTTAGGGAAGGTCTTGCTGAAATGGACCGGAGATAGTTTGATATTCCCCCTCCCAGTGCAACAGAGATGCACTGCAGAATAGAAAGTCTTCAGGAGAACTAAAACTGGAATAGAGAGGGAATTGGGCTCTCTCACTTCACACACTGTGATTCTACTACTTTATGGTCAACTGGTCTTCTCCAGGCAGTGACAGGGGATATCCCAAGCTAGAGTCAAGACTGGCTCAGGAGAAGGCCAAGGGGCAATAGGGACTCCTCCCTTTCAGACAAAGCACAGCCTGTTAATCAGGCCCTCCTATGACAGACTGAGAGTAGGGACTGATTTCTGGCAGCAAGCAGGAGTCTCTCTGATTCCAGATATTCCTCCAACTATATGAAGCACTAATCTTAAAGGAAGGCCTAGATATCCTAGGATTTCTGAGAGCCAGATTGGACCCTGGCTCCATGGCAGTCCTGCCACAATGTCAAAGGAATCCAATTTACCTGCAGCACCAGGGAGAGTTCAGTAACCACCCAAAAGCCAAGTGTGCATATCATCCCTGCTGTGCTGTATTGAAATCTGCCCTGGAAATAGAAAGGACATGAATATGGAGGGAAGCAAAGGGAACTGTCACACCTGCTTGTTCGTGTTCCTAAGCAGCAGCTCTTTGTCTGTGCAGTGCAGAGGCCAGGTTTGATGTCTCTTTGGGCAGTGTTAGTGCTATCTCTAATTTATGCATTCCTGGCTGAGATTTCCAGGTGATGGGCTCACTGAGGAAACAACAGGCAGCACCAGCTGTCTCTCTCTGAAGTGACAGGGTGAGGGGACACTGAGAGGTTTGCGTGCAGAGCTGGGGGATAATTTTTGCACTAGTATAGATCTAATAGTCTGAGACATGGATGAGTCCCCTCCCTTCTCTGTTCAGCCTGGCTGTGGGGGAGGGATGCTCTGCTTGTTTGCTCCCAGAGGCAGCATACCTGCCCACTCATGACTGCAGTGCTCTCCCCTTGTCAGCTGAGATGTGAAACTGAGATTTTGAGACTAGGCCATCAAATCACTTTCCTCTAGCAGAATAATAAAGGCCTATCCTGCCTGTTCCTGGCATACTGGAGCATGAGCAGGCAAGCATATCTGTACCTCCCCAGTGAATCCCTGCCTCAGCTGCTTCTGTAGGATGCAGCTTTTAGCTTAACTGCCTTGTTATCCTTTGGATAGACAGAAAGACCCCTGGATAGCCTCTGGGATGAACGTGTCATTTCTTTGAGTCAAAGGTCATTTAAAATTTGTGCCTTTGCTTTTTGAGCTGCCATTCATTTTTTTTCTTCAATTCTTCCATGTGTCTTGGAGAGGAATAGGGAACACATAATCAGAATAAATGCAGAACTTCTGAAAGTTTCACTAGTGCCAGCCATCCCACTGAACAGCATCAGCATCCATTGCTCAACTGCTCAAAGAGTGGAAAAACGAAATGTCTGGACTTGGATCCTTCCCTACTACCAAGGCAGGATACGTTCCCAACTTTACTATGAATATTTTTGGATAAATTCTTGGATATCTCAGCTGTAAAATGCTCAAGTTACCATCACGAGATTAAGAGATTACGCCTTTGATAATATAATGGCAGAGTACACCAAATATTCATGGCAGTTTGTGAACAAATAGAGGGGACTTTTGATGTCTGATCTTGGCAGCCTAGAGCACCTTCCTGTTCCTTAGTCTCACTTCTATGCTTCTCCCCAGACTGCTGCTGGGACCTTACTTCATGTGCTTTTTTGATAAATTGTGAGTTAGCAATATTGTCGTGGGAAGGACTTTTAGCCTCACTGGACAGAGGAGGCTCAACGGAATCTGCCTTTGTTTAAAATCCACTGGGTAGCACTGGAGCATGGAAGAAAAGTTATTTCTTACATAAGCTTGGATTATGTTATTTGCTATCCATTGTTTGTAAGGGCCTCATAGCACCGTGAAAATTACCTTTATTTCTCTATGGATTTTGTCCTTTTTCACTTTACAAATATTGATTTTTTTTTTCTCCTGTGTCTTTATCAGAGCTGAATTAACAAGACTGTTTAACAAGATCCTCTGATTCATTTGTGGTCTTTTTGTGCCAGGTACTATCACAAGCAGCTGAAAACAGCTCAGTGAAGAATGTGCAACCACTGCTACAGAATTGACAGAGGAGGTGATGTGCCCTGACAAGAGCTGAGCTAGCATGGGTCAAAAAGCAAGCTTAAAAAGATGGTCTCTTCATCCTGAGCACAAATGCTAGGAAGAGTTATTTGTAAGGAATAAATTTTTCTGTTGGAAAGCTCTCCTCCTCAAACCTTTAAAGCTTGAGGCCACTGAAAATCGTTGAGTCTGCTGGATTACTCCTCTTCCACCCACAGATCCCCAAGTGGGCTCAAGAGTCCATATTCATGGCAAGAGGTGATTCCTGTCCTTGTGATCCAAAATCTCAGTGTAGCAGGGATGAGACTCTGAAAGGAAAAGGAGCCATTGGTGGAGTTAATGTGCTCCTTCTTGCCAAGCTTTTAAGCAAGCCACTTAACTGCTCCAAGTGCTTATAGGCTGAGCAAAAAGTGGAAATTGAAGACAGGCAGGAACATAAAGTTCAAACAAGTCAAGTCTGCTGGCCGCTTTTGATGCTTCTAACACAAGTACAGGGAAGGTAGAACCCAGCTGATAGCTGTCCCTTGCTGTTCATAGTTGCCATAATGCACCAGTGCATTTTCTAGCCCAGGGCCCAGAGGGTGGTGAGGGTAGGGAGGAAGCAGTCACCGTGCTCAGTTCTTTGTGGCAAGCTGGAATCTCTCGCCTTTCAAAATCATCTTTCCACTCTGTCAGCAGCCTTGAAACATCCTATAGGCTCTTTAGTGACATGTCTGACCAGGAGCAAAAGCCTGTTTCTGTATCTATTCCACATGGAGAGAGATATTGCAATGGAGATAGAATGGGAAATGTCCAGATTTCTTTCTTCCTGAAGGGCCAACACCACTGGTAGTTTTGCTCTAGTTCTCTCCTGTGGGCTCATCTTTCTTACAACCATACACCATAGTAAGAGATTATATTTACATCAAATGATACAAGAGTCTTGAACCAGCTGCCTACAGAAAGGGTAAATCCTCATCCTTAAGCCCTTGTGAGCTGTGTCAGAAGGATGGCAAGCTTCGGAGAACTTTGTCCTGGTGTGCATTTGTTTCTCTCTGAGATGAGAGGCTAAGTATGTCAGTGGGAGCTGGGAGATTGTTTCTAAGAAGTACCACATGGCCAGTCAGTTAGTGTTCATTAGTTTCCCCTCTGCAAAGGGTGGAATCCTTCCTTTCCCAGCTTGCTGGGCTTCGAAGAGCTGGGGTTAATTCCTGCCTGCCAGCCCACTCCGCTGCAGGTCATGCAGGATCCCCAGCATGTTGTCTGGGCAGTCCCACCATCCATGGCTGAAACAAGCCAGGAACATGGAGAAGAAGCAGAGGAGACACAGCTGTCAGCAATAATGAGGAGAACAGAGCTGGGTTTCAAGGCTCCTGCCTCATCCACATCCTTTCTAGTAGATGATATTACGTGTCTGGCAGCTCACTTGTGTTTTTCTGGAGCACATGGACCATTACCTCTGGACTGTGGGACATCCTGTCTTCAGCTTCATCCTGTCTTCCTGTCTTCATCTCTATGCACCAGAGTAGCTGAAGTCTTGTAAGAATCAAAGGGTCCCAGGAAATCCTGATTGAAGGAGACTCTGGCTGTTCCTGACAAAATGTTATACCTATAGAAAAGAGATATTTCTGGATCAAAAAACCCAGTCACCTCCTGCAAAGAAATGGCAAAGCAAAGGAGCAATTATATTTCAAGAAACAGAAACCCATGTCAGAGGAGATCCTGGCTCTGGTATTTGAAAGCACATAGGAAGTGAGAGGATAAGTTTATGGTTCTCCCCCAATTAGTATGTCTTCTTGGAAAGTGAAACAGTTTAAAAAAAAGTGCAAATAGCTGTGCTCAGGCCATTGTGTGTGTGTGAGTGTGTGTGTGTGCGCGTGCGTGTGCATGTGTGGCTGGGAGTGTCCTTGTGCTGACTCAAGCCTGGTCAAATCCCTTGACCATGGGTTATTACCTGCTCTGAGCCAATCTCCCTAAATGCCTTCTTCTGTGTAAGTTTGAATATCATCGTGTTTTTACAAAGAGCTTCTGTTTTGGTTTCACAAAGCTTCCCAACAAAGAGAGTCAGGAAGCTCCCAACCAACCAAGCCTCACACTTCCAGAGTCAGAGCTTTGGCTGCTTCTCCCCCAGGGCTCAACTGAGGAAAACAAGCCACTCCATATCACTGTTCATTTACCCTCCTGAACCCTGTCTCTCAGTGCTTCAAGGTAGATGCTTCAGCAGTTAATACTGCTCCTGGGGCATGTGCAAGGAACAATTAAAGCTCATTGTGCCAGTGAAGAGCCCTGGGGTGAGCTGGGCTGCGGAGACAGCTGCCCCATTTTGCTGTGTACAGCAGCTTCCTGAACAGTCATGTTGCAGAGAGAAGAGTACATCTTGCTGATTGCAGAGTTAAACTTTAAAACTCCAGGGCTAAACTCCATGTGGCATTTCTAGGCTTTTTGCTGGTGGCAGCCATTGTGGTTTGTAGCATTTGGTGCCTGGGCAGAGCAGGGCTGGGTAGAGCCCAGCTGCTGAGCCTGCAAAGCCTTTTCCAACAGCTGCAGCATGGGACTGATGGCAGGAGTGAAGCACGAGTATTTGAAGAACAAACACTTTGTAGCTCTCCCTTTAACATTTTGCCTGTGACACTGCAGGATCTCGATCTTTGATCCAAAAATGACCAAAAGGACATGAACAGCAGTTCCTTCCTCCCAGATGTAAATGCTTGTTACAGATGTGACCTGCAAGATTCAGCTAAGCTTTCTCCAGCAGCAGACAGGGCTTGGAAGAAGGCAGTGTCGGTCATTCTCTGGAGAAGGGTCCTGCTAGGTGATGGACAGTGAGATTTCATTTGTGCCCAGCAGTCAGAGTGGTCTCTGCCTGCTTCAGCTGCTTGTGCCAGCTGAGGAGCGCATCACCCGAAGGAAGGTCTCGGCTGCAGGATGAACTTGTGTAGCCCCACAACAGCAGGCTGGTGTGCTTGGGGGTGGGGCAAGTTTTCTTTTCATCTTTGTGACTTGTCTGGAAATTGGAAACCTGTCCAGAGATAAACTGGAAGTTGTCATTGGTGTCTTCACTGGGAATGGGAACAGGAATCATATCAGTGCCAGTCATGATGATACAAGTACAATTTCCTTGTTTAAAGCACTGCACCAACTGTACCTAATTAACCTTCATGACAGCACGGCAATACAAGGAAATGGGGATCATTAACTTCAGTTTTGCTTTACAGAAAGGGAAGAGAAACATCAGTGCCAGCCCCACGCATTTCAAATTGAGGTAGGCTTGAAAAAGTCACAAGGTTAAAAATAACAATAATCCACTTGGGGTTCTCAGAGCATTAAGAGTGCACTTGAATCAAGCTTTCAGTTTTTTCTCCAAGAAACATCAGGACTGGAAACTTCTCTCCATATATGCTTGTTTGTGACTCAACAACCATGGCTTTCAGAAAATCACACACTTTCAGTCACAGTGGGGCAGAGACAGTAAAGGTCAGAATTACTTCCTCAGTGTTGCTTAAAAAAGAGCTGGGAAAAGATGGAACTGAACTCTGTGAGTAGCTGACCCTCCACCCCCTGCTTGTTCCTCCAGACCAAACATTTTTCTAGGTGAGGGAACCTGCCTAAATCAACCAGTGGCCACTTAATAGCTGTCAGAGGAGTAATTCAGGTTTGAACTAGTGACCTCACCCCTTCCTCTCACATCTGCTGAGGGACAAACTGATGACATTGACTGTTTTTAGTAGGCCTCTGGGCAGCCTGGCTGCTTTGTCTAGAGCCCAGAAGGAATGGAAAGATGCAAAACTAGTGCTGCTCTCTGACACTGCTTTCCTGGCTTGGGGCTGTTTTTATAAGTTAGTAGGAAAGAGCAACTTGCACAAGTCCTTCTTAAAGTAAAGAGTTCACCCTGCCTGTCATATCAGCTGCTGGCAGGGGCTGAGGGCAAGAGCAGTGCCTGTGCAGTTTGTACTGGGCACCAGCACAGGCTTGCATTTTGTCTCTTCAAATGACTGCAGTGCAAAGCCCTGAAAAGTGTCATGGCAGCACAGAAAGTTGTATCTGTTATTAACCATCTCACTTCTGCCTGATTCACAGGTGCTGTTAGGATCAGGTGAGAAGAACTGCCCCAGAGGGCAGGACCCCTGCTCTGGCAGAGAAGCCAATGGGGAGTGCAGGTGGTGGTGGCCAAGGAGGAGAGTGTGGGGAGACACCTCTGTTGTTTGGGTGCCAGCCCCAGCCCAGAATGCAGGCATTGATACAGGAGAGCCTTTTCTTTTCTCCTACTTATTCTTCTGTTCTAAGCTGCCTGGGGTGAAGTGAAGCTGAAGGGACCCTTGAAAAGGCCAGGTCATTGATGGAGAGGAAAAAGGTTGTGAAGAGCTTTCATGAAGAGCATGGGCTGCAGCCAGCTCCAGGGAACAGAACTGTTCCCCTGCTTAGGCAGTGTGTCTGTCTCTCTGATTATTTTGTGTATTTCATCTCTGCTGTCTGTCTTGCTCTTAATCTAGACTCCTCTGTGCCAACAAAATGCTTAGCTCGCTCCATTGTCTGAGAGACTAATTTGCACTGTAAATCTGATGCTTATCTTACATGACAGCTTACTGTGGGGTTTATTGCAATCCTGAAGACAAACTAACCAGGGATAGCTTGAAAGCTTTCAACACATCATCTGGAATATAGAACAAATATGACCCATTTCAGCTTGCCACCAGGTTAGGATGTGGTCCCTTGTGGTTGGGGTCACCAGGGATTTATCTTTTTCTGTTCAAATCTGTTCAGACCTGAGCATCTTTGAGTTTTGGTTTGGGGGTTTTTTTGTATATTTGGTTGATAGATTTGGGGGTTTTTTGGTGTGGTACACCTTCTGCTTTGTGTTGGAGCTGTTAAGAGTGCTTCTGCAGCAGCCTTCCACCCTCCCAGGGCCAGATCTTCCATCCCTTATGCCTGAGGAGTGTTAAGGACTGTGAGAGCGGCTGCAGACCCGGTGCAGGCAGTGTGCAAGCACTGGTGCTCCAGTGCGCTGCAGCTTTGTTGTCTCTGCCAAGCATAAGCAGAAAGAACCTTTGCCCTTGCCTTGTCTTCATTAGTGTTTCCTGACACTTTGTCCAATATGTTCTCCTCTCTGCTGGCAGAGTCCTCCCTCAGTCTCGTCTGCAGTTGCCACCTGGTCTGTAGGCTGTCCACCTTCTCTCTGGTCTGTAGGCTGTCCACCTGCAGGCACTCACATTCCATTAAGAGATTCTTACACTAGTGTAGTTCAGATAGCTGGGCAGCTCCAGAGGCATAAATCTCCCTACAGATAGGTTCCAGGTAGCCTAAGATGCAGTTTTACTGGGGGAGAGCCAGAAAGATTATTGCTACATTGATATAGGTCTTGGTTCTGCAGCTGAGCATGCCAGAAGGTGTTTAATGCCCAAAGCTTCTGCATTGCAGTCCTCTGGGACACAAAGGATCCCTTTCCTCACACAGGGGAGCAGGAATACAAGACCTGCTATCCTTGAAGAACAGTGGTTGTTTGGAGGACCACTCTAGCTTTTACCTTTTACCTTGTCCTGCTTTACAGTTGCATGGATTTCTGGACCCCTCAGTTCTTCCTGTCCTTGGACTGCAGACAAAACACAGAAATGGCTGTACTGGATAAGCACTGTGGAGCAGTTGAGGACTAGCAGCTAAACTGAGCATGGAGCCAATGGGTCTCAGTAACATTGAGGGAGAAGAGAAAAGGAAAACCTCTTGAGAAGCTGTTGAGGAATAGGTAAAGAATAGGCTGTATACTGGGTAGAACTGTACACTGGAAACTCTGTCCTGGCCCTTCTCCATATTTCAGTCCATGTTATCAGATAGATGTGCAATTTAAGGCTTATTCCAAGTCATCAGAGCCAGTGAATATCAGACTCCCTGCCCAAGGGAGACCTCTGTTCAGACTGGGAGAAGCTATGAGGAAAATGTATGAATCTAAGAAAACTCCAAACTCTGCAGAATTTTAGAGGAATCCAGGACAAAAATACCTAGGGAAGGATCATCACACCAAGATTCTGGTTTAGGGTTAGGGTTGAGAAAGTCAAAGAGTCTACAGCTCCACAAACACTATGGCTTGAAAAGGCATGGCACCATTGCCATGGTGATCACAGCAGGTACTCCCACGTTTTTCTGACATGGAGACCCTTGGTGTTGTATTAGGATTCCTCTTAGGCTAATAGGGAATATTTCAGCCCCTTCTGCTGGGCCGTGATAAGCAGGATCTGGATGCTTTCACAAAAAATTGGAGTCTGCTATCACTTTATGCAAATACAACAAAACTGCAGTGATTGAAAAGGCAGCAATATCCTTCTGTAGTCCTCTCCATCTAACAAGATGCTCCAATGAATAAAGCCACGGGAGCTTCCATCCTTCAGGAAAAGATCTAACAAAACTGTTGGATAACCAAATATGTGCCAGCATCATTCTCAAGTAACTGCTATTTAGCTTT
Organism: Serinus canaria; assembly: GCF_022539315.1. NCBI lineage: Eukaryota > Metazoa > Chordata > Aves > Passeriformes > Fringillidae > Serinus > Serinus canaria. Next base: position 24,365,452 of record NC_066319.1, on the reverse strand, counting down.
TTACAGACCTAACTCATTTTCTGCCTTTTTTTTTAACCTTTTTTGTCTGCATTTTTTTGCTGATGCTCACTTTGTGAATCATTGGGGGGGAGGGCGGAAACAGAGCCTATAAACATTTAGGTTTTCTGCTCCTCTGACACAATTTGTTGTCCATCTAAAAATTATTCCCACTTAGCACCATCTGCAGTTGCAGAAGCACAAACATTCACCACTTTGCTGTCTTTGGAACAGAGTAGGAAATACAATATTCATTACCCCAGCTAAAGCTATTTTCTTACACTGTGGGGTAAGAGGCATTATTTCATGCTGGAGAATTAGGAAGATTAACAGGTTGGGTGGACTGGCCACTTTCTGAACTGAATCGCCATCCCAGAATGGAAACTTCAATGGATTTGATATCACCTTTCCACCACCTCTACTTTTGTGGGTGCTGTCACTTGTGTTTAAATACAGCACAAGTTACAGTGGAATAATAAAAGCAGAAAATGAATTCTCGTAGTTGGATCTGCAAACTTTCCACACCAGCTTCCCGTGGATTTCAGGGTGAACACACTCCTTTTTTTTCCTGCTGGGGTTGCTTTATTGTGTTTTTCAATTATTAGTAACTCTTCTCATGGACAGAACTGGCAGTGAATCAGAAGTCCGAGTATCCAAATACCTTGGCCCATGAAAAGAGCTGCTCTTGCTTTGCTGCCTGCACACTTTGTTAGCTGATGCAGAGGGAGAGGGTTGTGTGCAGGCCAGCAGGAGAGTTGTCAGGTTTTAATCCCATGAGAAGCAGTTCAGAGTCAACCATTTCCCAAGAAGTGGTTGCGCTGTGAACATTATATCTGCAGTGTTGTGGGCAGGTGTGATGGCAGCTTGGGTGGGTATATCAGGCTGGCCTTGATCCAGCTGGCACAGGTAAACCAGCAGTGACACAGTGTAGTAACTTAAGCACTGTCTTAACACTATTAAATACATAGCTGGGATCTCTGGAGGGCTTGTACAACCCGAGGTGACGTTTCTGTCACTGTATCTTTACTGCAGTTTGCTATCTCTGCTCACTCAATTACCACGCTCGCAGATAAGTCTGTGCTGTGCCTCAGTTCCACATCTGACACGAGCCCAGACCTGCTTCCAAACAGATGCTTCTGAGGACCTGCAGGCCACACAAACATCAGCTGTTGCTGTCCGTAGTTCCTGTCTCCTGTGCTAGCATTAGTCTTTGTGATTTACGGGCATTAGCCAACACACATGGGAGGGGAATTATATCTCTTGCAAAGTGGGATTTGCTTTGCACTGCAGCACAAAGGCTTGCAAGTTTGGGGCTGTAACTGACCTGCTTTTTTCCCTTCTCTGTCACACATGCAATTCTGTTTCCACTCCTACCCTCTCAAAGTCCTTTCCTGCTCTGCCATAGGCCCGGGATTGCCTTGGTTTCTCCTTCAGGCACCAAGAAGTCTAGGGCTGCAAGGCAAGGCATTGTGCACATGAAAGCATGTGCCATGTGCCAGGACAACCATCCTCAGCTGGAAGGGGTGCCCAGGAAGTCTCCAGCATGACCACTTCTGACATTCTCTTTCTCTCTCTCCTCACAGATGCCAGCAAGGACCACCCACAGCAGCAGGCAGGAGTCATCTGGAGAGTGACAGGAGGCCTATTCAGTATCACCCGGGGAGCTGTGGGGGCCACACTGGGAGGAGTTGCCTGGGTGGGCAGCAAGAGTCTGGAGCTCACCAAAACAGCTGTGACCAGTGTCCCCGCTGCTGGCGTTGGACTGGTGAAGGGCAGCGTCTCAGCAGTGACCGGCGGCGTCGGAGCTGTGGGCAGCGCGGTCGCCAGCAAAGTCCCTTTCGCTGCAAAGAAGAAGGACAAGGCTGACTAATCCCTGTCATGGCCCCCTTCCAAAAGATCAACCTGCCCATACTGTCCCCCTACCCAGCACCTCTTTGAGTTGGAACCAGCCGCTTCAGGGAGGGTCGAGCACCCGAGCAGACTCTGGCTGCAGCCTGCTCAGCACCGCCTGCCTAGCTCAGAGCTCACAGAGCCGCTGTCAATGCCTTTCACTCCCATCACCTACTGGGAACCATCTTTACTCTGAGGACTTTAAAGGCGCGGTTGTCTCTGTCTTGTAGTTTCCTTCCTGCCTTCTTGTTCTTGTAAGCATGGAGGGACGGGAGAAGGCATCAGGCTCCATCTGCCTGGAGGTGAAGGGAGTAACAAGGGATGGGGGGGAGCTGTGCCTGGCTTGAACTGTAGGTTGTGTAGTCAAATTCAACTTCAGCTGGGAAGACAGCCTCTGAAACACCCCTTCCCTCTGGAAGGTTTGTTTGGGAGGTGTGCCTGGCAGAGAACTGCAGAGGACCCATTGACACAAAGGAGATATACTGTGAAGAGGGGGAAGCTTCCCTCCTGCCCTGCACCTCTTACCTTTTCTTTGCAGGGCCCATCCTCACAAGCTGCTCCCAGTCACTTACTCCCCAGCTGAATTGAACCCTTCAGAGAGGGAACCTTCAAGCTCAGCAGAGCAGCTCTGGAGTGATGCCACACCAGAGCATGATACATCCCAGACCATCAACTTCTACACAGATTTTCTTGGTGAGAGGGAGGAATATGAAAGCTGCTGTGTGTTCCCATTTGGGGAAGGAGCAGACACTGACACTTTCCAGGCCTCTGTGATACTGCAGTACAAGCAGTGATGTTCCATAGAGAGACCAGGCCTTTTGTTTGACCCTTGAAGTCCTTCCAGTATCCCACTCTGTAACAAGGGCATTTTGTCTCTTGGCCACACTCACACTCCACAGACGTCACTAGTAACCAGGAGCAAGTGTGTTCCCAAATGCCATCCAAATTCTGCTGCAGGGATGGAGGGGAAGCTGAGAGTCTTGCTCTCCCCACGACTCAGCACCCTGGGAGTGGAGGCCTGGGTGTGAGTGGGCTGCACCATGTTGGAGAACACTTCCCAAGGGGCTGAACGTGCTCCAACAGTAGTTAGCCTGCACAGGGCACCAGCAACTCCTCTTCTGCACGCTGCTCCTTCGGCCCCAGCCCGGCTCCTCTAAAGGACCATGTTGCACTAAGTAGCCCACCCATAGTCGTGGTGCCGCAGAAACCCAGACACCTGCATCCATCTGGGAGTCACAGCCATCCTCAGCCTGGCCTATGATGCTCAAGGGGCCACGTGGCATGGGTGTACCCACACATACAAACACAAACATGCTCTCATTCACTCCCTCCAAGGTCCCCTGTAATTCTTGGGATGAGGAAAGCCACAGGCTCCACCAGTAACTCTGCTGCTCCTGGCTTTGGCAGGTGATTTGCCTAGGTCTGTAGGTGTTGGATGCATAGGCAAGTGAAGCAGTGCTTGTGCTTGTGTATTTTATAAGCGTGCATCTGTGTTAGCGTGCGTGTGTACGTGTAAGTCCACAGGCATGTCTTCAGCCAGGGAAACAAACCTGTGCCGCTGCCACAGAGGAGTTCACACAGTCATCTTTGGCACTGTCAGCATATAGTTTTTTATATAGGGTCCTGGTCAAAAGAAAAATCACGTAGAGGATTAAATTAGAGGATATTTTGCCCTCTGTTGCCCAAGAGCATAGTTTATTGAAACCAAAGGAATGTGAAAAATCCCCTTTCTCCTGTCTGTGCTGTTTGTTTTCTCTCAGCCCTATCTTTTGGACATTGAAGCCAACTTTTTTGATCTTCATTTCCCCTTGGAGGTCATTGCACTTCCTGACTGCTCTCTTGTGCTTAGGACTTAGACATCAGGGAATATTTAAGTATAACACACACACCCCCGCCACCATTTTTGCTGGATGTTCTTGAGCTTGTGATGCAGTTTTCGTTCTGACCTTTATTAAATCCACATTTTGGGATATATGTTGCTGTGTCCCCCTGATAATCATGCTGGTGTTAGTCACTCTCCATACCCTTTGCTAGGTAGCCCCTGCTGTTTGCAGTGGTAAGAAGCTGCTGATCTCCACAGTTTGCTACTCTTGATAGCATGAGAAAGGTTTGACTTACATTTTTGTTTCTGAAGAGGAAGCAGCATTTGGTAGGTGTGTGCATTTCCTCACTTTGTGTCCTTTGTTCTGGTGGAGGCCAAGCTGACCCTGACATGTCGTTTTGTCTCTGAAGGCAGTGGCTTCACAGAAAGATCAGGCCTTGATGTGTGCCTGTTCTTTGCTGGGATGCTCGTGGCAGTTGTCAAGGGCAGAAGAAGTCTTGTCTGTTCTCCCTTTGTCTCAAATGCCCTGGAAAGCTGGAGGACAGCTTGTACCACATGGATTTCTGCTCACTGCTCTCCCTGAGCACAACTCATCTCTTATTCCAGATCACAGACTGTGTCTGAAGCGAGCTCTAGCCCCAAAGCTGAAAGCTGCTTGTGTGTAACTAGCCGTGTTGTCACCAACCCTCTGAGAAAGATAGCTTGTGGCCAATTGGGACAGAAGAATCTTCTTCCTCAATGTCTCTCCTAGGTCTTGGACAGGAGAAGATAGAATGTAAGAACCTTCAGCAGCCAGCCCTGGGTGGGTGGTGGGAGGCTGATTGTGCTTCTGGCTAAATAGTGTCTCACAGAGTCTCTTGCTGGGGGAGGCAGTACCTCCTGCCCAAGCTGTTGTCTGCAGGCCCTGTGTGTACACAGCAGGCCTGGCAAATGGGATAAAGGTGATGTAAGGAAGGCCACCGGGGCCCTGAGGGTTTCCCATATTTTTATTTCTTTTCTTCTGTGTATCCTTGCAGGGAATAGAGTAAAGCCTATCATTTGTCTGGAACTGCCATTTCCATGCAGGATGGCCTGGAGAAGAAGAGATGAGCTGGAGAGGAGAAGTCACAGCCTAAATTGCTGGTCTTACAGCCCAGCTAAAGGACAGCTCAGGGATCATGAGCAGAAAGAGATCAAATTAGCAGGCAGGGCTAGAAGATTAAATCTACTCCAAAAACAAGGCCTCACACTGCAAAACAGGCATTCAGGAATAAGTGATTCTCCAGGACTCAAAGGCTTTAAGAAAGTCTGTGCTAGGACTGCTCAGTTCATCATGGTGACCCAGTCCCAGCCTGCTTTTGTGGGCATTTACGGTGCCAGAGCAGAGGGAAAACAGGGTCAGTCTTCCCAGTCTTAAAGAAGTCTTCTGACAGCTTTGGTTGCAGAACAGTGGATCTGGATTGGATGGGGAAGCTGTTGGCTCTTGTCAGATGCCCTGTCTTTCCTCCTCCAGCCACCTGGGCCACTGGTGCAGCCCTTCTCTCACTGCCCATTCATGGTACAAAGGACAGAAACTGTGTTGTGCATAAATCCCATGGCTACTGGATGGGGTGGCTTGGTACAAAATAGGAGGGGGTAGCATCGGAGTAGAGGGAAGGATTAAAGGGAGTTGATACACAGAAGATGAGGAGAGACTGGTGTGACAAGAGGAGTTGAGTGATGGAACAAGAAAACAAGGACCATGGAAAGAATTTATTTCTTAGGACTGGCTTTGAATCAGAAGATGAGTGCAATGGGGTTTGTCCTAGTGAAGAGCACAGAAAGGGAAGTGAGTCAGTGTAGGTTTTGGTGTGTGGTGGTGGCATATGCCTGGCTTGTGCCCTACTTCCATAGTAATGATGATTGCTAGCAATTTCCATTTAGGTAGATCAGTGGATGGTTGAAGCATCAGATCAGCTCCCTTCTTATCACCCACCCTTCCCAAATCTCCCCCAGGCTTTTGTCATCATCTCCCCATGATGGGGCTGGGTCTCCCCCACAGTGGAGGTGGGATGTGGCCATGTTCACAGCCCTGTGTCCCACCTTGCCTGGCTGTTCCCTGTGCCTGACAAACATGTCCTGGCTGAAAGGAGACCCACAGGTGCATCCTCTCCTGCCTTTTCCCTGACCTTAGTCTCATTATCCTTTACTTTTTCTCTCTCCCTTAGCTTTTGGTCTTGCCCGTGGATAGAGCTCCCCAAAGCTTTTGGTGAGACCTTCATGAAACATCCACACTGGCAGTGTCTGGGGGGGCAGAGGGTGATTGCCCCCGCAGCTCCCCTGGCTGGGAGAGAAGTGCATGTCTTCCATCCCTCTCTGTCCCCTTGTGTTTTGTGTGTGGAAAATCTTAACCTGTTTCTTTTTCTCTGGGTTCCCTTGTTGGCTCTTATCCCTGTGGGTGGGTCATTTCCGTGTCTCCATTGCAAAGTCATCCTTGTAAAAACAACAGCATGAGTGGGAATAGGGAGATGGTTAGAGAGAGCCACAGAGCCGGGGTCCAACTCTGCTTCTGTAGGAGCTGAGGAGGCCTTTGGCAACTCAAAACTCTGGCCACGCGGTCCTGTGCACAGTGCTGGGCTCCAGAGAACACTTTTGTTCTTTATCATTTCATTGTCTGTAATTGGTTTCCTACTGAATTTGTTTGCTTGGTTTGTTTTGCAGTGTGTTTCTGGGAATATTCTGCATCTCTGTATTTTAATTACAGTAAAATTTGAGGATAAAAACCGTGATTATGCTGGCTCTTGTTCCTGGTGGGGGGAAATGAGGAGAGAAAGCACAATTGAAGGAAGATGTTAGAGATTCCTTGGGAAATTAGATCTCTCCCCTAAGGGCTCTAGATGAAGCACCAAGCAAGGCAGAATCTCCGTCCCTGCTTAAACTAGGACATAGCTTTCAAGTGTGGTTCAAAAGCCATTTTGCTGCAGGCGCCTTTCCTGATTGGAATGGTAAGAACAGTTTGGATAAGACTTCTAAACTCAATTTTTTGTGTTGGTTTAAAGACCAGTGCATAAGAGGGCTTTCAGGCTGGGGACAGCTGGCCTAGCCCTGAAAGTGGGATCTCAGCAGCTGAAGATGGGAAATTTTGCCTCTACAGCCGCTGTTCCTTCAGGCAGGTTTGCATAGCCACTTTTCCCAGCTGAGAAAGCAAATTCTCCTCACAGCAGCCTGCTCCTTCTGCACAGATGGGGGTTTGACATCCCTCCCCAGGGCTGCAGCGAGCCCCCGTGGAGCAGCCTGACCCTCTGCTGGCTGGCTGACAGTGTTGGTGCTGGGGGGCACAGCCAGAAACTCCAGGCACCTCATCTGCTCCACGGGCACTTAACCCAGGGCAGAGCCACGCAGTGCTCCTGGGAATGCACAGCCCTCAGGGAGGGTTGCAGGCCAGTAGTTGGGCAGAGCTAGATCAGCCAAAGACAGGGTGTCCCTTTTACTGGGTCGAGGCCAGGAGCCAACAGCTCAGCATTTGTTAAGTGCTGACAAAAGGATTAATTTAGTAACTAATAACAGGGCAATCAAGCTATTTATTTGGTTGGCAATTTGCTGCCAGCTGCTTGGGAAGAGCAGCACACAGTGCACCAGTAAGGCTGTCGGCAGCCACCTCTGCCACCTGCCCGTTCCTCCATCCTCACTTGCAGACTCAGCCAGGCAGTGTGGCTTGGGAGGCACCAAGCTGGTGGCAGGAGCAGGTTTTGCAATGACAGGTAGGTGAAGACACCTGGGGACGTGGTCTCTTCCAGGAGCTGCCCCTATGCCTGCTGTGGGGAGGGAGATGAGGAAAGTGTCCATCCTGCAGCAAGTGCAGGCTATTCCCTCATTCCTCCTCCCAGAGCTGGAGCCATCCATGTAGCCTTGCAGACAGCACAGATGAAGTACAGCTGCTGGGGCCATGAGCCCTGAGAAGCTCTCAGGTACTTCACAGCTTCTCACCTTTCCTGCAGCCCACCTGGTTTGCCACATTAAGCCAAGTCGCAGAACACCACTAACAAGCTGCTCCTCCAGAGGTCTTTTAGGGGTAAAAGGATGGTGCAAAATCATCTATAGTTACAGCTTTGTCCTGTCTCAGGCAGTGTGTCCTGTACCCCTGTGTACAACTGCACCACCCAGTCTTCTCCCAAGAAAGAGTGGAGCAAAAGCTGGTGGGCAGCAGAGCTCAGAAGAGACCTTTGGAGAGAAGACCTGCCCAGGTAGGTGGGCTGTGGGTGGCTCAGACACCTCTGGGCTGGGAGCGGGCTCAAAGCTGGGAGTGTGCAGCTGTGAGTAATGTCACAAGTTGTGGTCTCATCTCTCTGTGGGTCACTGCCCTGCCTGGAGCAACTGAAAAACTGCTGGGCCACTTTTGTTGTCTGTACCCAGGAGACTGGCCCCAGTGGCTTCCCATCTGCAGCTGCTTGTGGTCTGCAGGACGTGTCTTGAGGGCTCAACTGTTGGGACTTTGCCAGCTGGGTTGGAGGAGCTGGCCAGCTGTTTCATCAGAAGGGGATCAAGTAGACCAGCAGTGTCTTGTGTAAGGCTTTCAGTGTTCCTGCCCTGCATGCCTGGCTCCCCCATTCAGCAGCTTTCTGACCTGCCTGTCATGGTTGCAGCTGGCATGCTAGATAAATGTGGCCGTATCAGACCTCCAGATAAATGCAGCCATATCAGACCTACCAGAAAAATGTGGCCATATCAGACCTCCAAACTCGACCAGCCTAGAACATGGCCATATTTATGTGGCAGCTGCATGCCAGCTACAGCCGTGACATCTGCCCAGGCCCAGGTGTCTTGCAGGCAGCAGGCAGCTTATGAAGGAATAGTTGTGTATTGCCAGGATCATCTTGTTCATTCATTTCCATTCTGGCAGTTTCATGACCTGCACAAGAGCACCTTCCCTGTCCTCTGGGCTAGGCCATGCCAGCACTGGCATCAGGACTGTCAGACATGGTGGGGGTCAGCCTCATGGGAATGGGTTCACTCTGCTGGTGCCATTAGCACTCTGGAGTCAGGCGCTCCAGCAAGTCTCAGGCCCCCATGCAAACCAACAAGTTTTCAGGTCAGTAAATAACCACAGGTTCTTGCTTTTGGCTTAACTGCTTGCATTTTGACACACTTCAGAAGCAAACATGCACAGGCCTGGAGGCGGCTGCAGCTCCCTGCCACCCTGGGGGCTGTGGTGTCTCCTCCCCCAACCTTGTCCTACCCACTCCCAGCCTCGCTCCCGGCCTCGCAGGAGTCGGGCAAACCAGGAGATGCTGCTGTTTGTCTGGTGATGCATCCACCCCAGTATACTTGCTGAGGTCTTTCAGTTGAAGTTCACCCCCAGTTCAATTTTATTGCACTTTTATTTACAGAAAACACAGAAATAAAGCATTAAATGTGTTGGGCTTTTACCAAATGACCCAATTGCTTTTTTTCCCTTTTTTTTCCTTTTTTCTTCCTTTTAGTGGGTTTTTGGCACAAAGAAATATCACAGGTGTTACCAAACAACCATGTAGGAGCAGCTGACCAACTGCCCAGCCCAATAACGAGACTTAAACAGACAGACATGTCGGACTGAGATCAAAAATGAGGAGGTTGTTCCACTTTCAGCTTCCAGTCTAACGTGTTCATTGGGGGCAGGGGGAGTTATTCTGGAGGGGATGACACCATTCATAAATTATATTTATATTTACCTCTTACATTGTAAAAGTAAACAGTGCAAAAGTACAGTACCCCAGACACCCTTCGGTTTGGAAAGCTTGAAGGTTGCTTTATACATTTTGTGTGTTTTGTAAACATTGTTACCCATCCAGAGTTCTAGCTCTTGATTGGAGAGACCCAACTCCTCCTGGCATCCAAAATGTATTGAGGGGCAGCAGTCACTTCCCCTGGACTCGGCCTTTGAGATTCCCGCTCAAGGTTTAGTGCAAATTTTGGAGAGAAAAAGACGAGAGAGAGAAAGAGGGGGAAACAAAAGGAAAGAAAATAAAATAAGGCATCAGTTAGAAACAGTACACATCAAAACCAGGCCCGTTGGAGCTGCCTTAGGAGAAGGGCAGGAAGTCTCTGTCCTCCACCAGGCTGATGGAGAGGTTCTTCAGCTCCTCCTCAGAGCCAGCAGTTTTGTAGCCGAGCTGCGCCAGCACCTGTTGGCAGGCGTGCTGGGTGAACGCCACGATCTCGTAGGACAGACGGAAGCGCCACTTCTCCGCCGTCGCCGCCGAGTTGCGCACCGTCCCGTACTTGTGTTTGGAGGAGGACCTGTCTCCTCGGGTGTTGTTCTGTATCCAGCGCTCGACATTGCTGTCCATGGGGATGCCCAGAAAATCATAGATCTCCTCAGTCTTTTTCATGGGGTTCCTGGCCAGGTCTTCGTACCGCACCAGCATGTACTTGCCCTTGAGCCATGGTGGCCGGTTGAGGCCGGTGGACACAGAGTTCCAGAAGTCCTCGCACACTGTGGTGAGCTGGGTCACGTCCAGGTTGTATGGCTTCCTGCCAGTGCCGTCCCAGATCCTCCACAGCCTGTAGGTGTCTCGGAAGGTCTCACTCCGGGATGCCAGGATCCCTCGGGGGTCCCTCACCAGCTGGATGACCTTCAGGTTCAGCCGCGGGTCCTCCACCAGGGCCCGGAGGTCACTGACCTCGGGCACCCGTACGGTTTTGATGGCCACGTGGCCGTGCTCTCTGCAGGACTCAGTGGCCAGCGTCAGGTTCAAGGTCCCACACTTCTTCACGCAGTCTCCTTCCTCCAAGTGGAGATCCACAGCTCCCAGGGACTCACATACAGGTGGTGAGCACAGGGCCTTGCTGGCTCCCCTGCGGAAAAGGCGGTCGGTGGTGTGGTTGATAGGCTGGGGCTTGATGTAGTTCTCCAGGAAGTAGAGGTCGCAGTCATACAGGCTCCTCAGCAGGTCTCGGCTGGCGCCCAGCATGACCCGTCTGTCTGTCGTACTCTTGCTCTGGGTCAGCTTTGGGATCAGGGTGTACTGGACATGGTAGAGGGGCTCAAATAAATAGAAGACATCGAAGTGCTGGTTGAACAGCTGCCCAACAAATGACGAGCCGCTGCGGGTGGTGGCAAGGATAAGAACATGAGTCTTCCTGGAGAGGTTGTATGGGAAAGTGGGATTCTCATCGCACAGCCTGTCAGCCACATCAGTGTCCTGGCTCAGGCTGCAGTTCACAGGATTAGGGATGGGGCAGCTGTGGAAGGACTTGGCAGTGAAGGTCCGGATTGCTGTGTACTGGATTGCAATGGATGCCAAGGCTAGGAGGAGTACAGCCTTCCAGGAACATTGCATGGCTGGTCACATTCATGGAGCTTCTTCGCAGGTCGTCTTAGTGTCTGCAACCCAACAGAGAATTCACAGGTTGAGCATGGACTGCCAAGTATCCAACTAATGCAGGTACCAACAAATGCCCTCCTAATGTACGTCCATCAGTCATAACCATGTGAATCCCAGTCACACATGGGAACCCCATTTCAGACAAGAAAAATAACAGGCAGAGGCTGGCAAGCCTGGAGAAACATGTTCAGCCAGCACTTCAGCCCTGTTCCTTCCAGACAGTGAGTGTACATAAATCTTGTGGCCCATAGCTCACCCCATGCACTGCAACCCAGGCAGGGGATGTTAGAACCTGGCGGTAACACCGTCTGTCTCCATCCAGCTGCTGCAAACTCCCTTCCCCAGCTGCCTTGTGAGTCACTTGTCACTTGGAATGCCAGTGCAGGAGCTGTGGCAGGGAAAGGTCAGGGGATGGTGCTATCATGTCTCCATCCATTCTGTTCAGCTGTCAGGATAAGGCATGGCCCATCCAGGCCAGCAACCTTCTGCCTGGGAGAGTGGCAGTATCTCTCCTGGAGCTGCAAACCTCTTTGCACAGAGGTCCAACAGCCATCTCGGTCTGTCAGCCTCTGGGGACAGGTGCAGCCAGAGCTGTGCCCTCAGCAATGAGCTCATGGGGCTGGTAAGATCCTGCTCCACTCTGGGATTCAGGACTCTCCTATTCTGAGCACCAGAGGGGAAAAACAATACTACAAAGGAGGAAGCATGCAAAACTGCATCTCTTCCATACTCTATTGCCAACCAGGGCAGTAGCACTTGGCATCAGGGGTGCGTGCAAGGAAGAGTGGGGCTGTAGTTGCAAAGAGCAACCTCAGTGGTGCTAGCTTTGCCTTGCTGCTGCAACACAGGCAAGGGTAGGGGAAACTGAGCAGGACTGTTGTATGGGACCATGATGAGGGGGGAGGACCTGTCATGCCTGGGGAGCTCCCACATTGCTGGGAGGGGATGTAACTGCAGTGGTGCTTCAGTATTCCCCCTGTTCACTAACCAAATAATGTTCATGGACTGCCTGCTGCTCTCCAAAGCACAGACATTTCACATCCACATATTATTGTTCTTGGGGGATCGGTGGGACTGAGAGATGGAACATAGAGGATGCATCCCAGAAACTCCAAACAAGCTAAAACACCTGTGTGTGGGAGACACACCAGTATAAGCAATGGTTTTGAAGCTCCCCTGCACCCATTTTCCCTTGCCCATCTTCCTTCCATGTCTCTCCTCCCAGAGTGTGGTACATTCACCTGCTCATCCACCTCCGGCAAACCAAGGGGACAAGACCCAAGTATCTCTGCTCCTCACCCAGCAGAGCCCACTGTATCATCACTGCCATTGCTTCCTCTTGCCTGCTCTCTGTGGGTCCCCAGGGAGAACAACATGCTGGCCCCAAGCTCATGGTGAGTGCCTGGTCCCCTGCTCAGCCCCAGCACCAGGTCACTGTGGGTGGGACTGTCAGAGCCAGTGCTGTTGCTGCTGGAACAAGGTCTCTGAGGGAGGACAGTGGGCCAGCAATGGATTTCAGCATGTGAGGGCCGCTAGAAGCCAGAGCACATTGAAATCCCTGATGGGCTTGGGACAGCAATGTTCCTGGTGTGTGGTCCCTGCAGAGCCCACAGCAACTGCCACGATGTGTTGTTCCCATGTCCTCAATATGTTCCACACCCTGGGGAGATCCTGTCAGCCAGCAAGTGACACCAGGAGGGCAGCTGAGACCTGCAGGTGAGTAAAAAAGCCTTGCTTTTTTTAAATTAATATTTTTATTGTTTACTCATTGGCCCAGCTGATTTGTGGAGGCAGGAAGCTTCAGGAACTATCAACTCCAGAGACCTCTCACTGGGAGCAGGGGTTTAGAGCAGGACAGGGGGGCTGGCACAGCTGTTGCATGCAGTTGCCCACCTACACTCCCTGTGTCTGTGCACTAAGAGCTGTGCTTTAGACCCAAAAGGAGGCTTTGAATACAGATTGTTTTCACCTGAACTGCTGCCTGCTAAGGATTGTGGCACATGGCTGGAGGACCGAAGTCAGAGATGCTTGGCTATTGCTGCTGCTGGATTTGGGTTACCCACCCTGCAAAGGGGAAACTCGGCCCCAGTGTCCACATGGGATATTCTCTCCCTTGGATAGTGTTTTCCCAGGTCTGGTAAGGCAGAACAGGACAGGAGAGTCCCTGCCAGCATCTCCGGGCCCAAGTGTCTTCTGCATGCTCCCTAAGTGGAAGCTGTAGTGGGAATGCTTTCCTGCTCTCTAGTGATGGCCAACCACACTGCATCCCTCACACACCACCTCAACTCCTACTCTTTGCTTCATTGCTGATGGATGCTGGAGCAGATGAGACTCAGATTGTTCTGGTTATAGCAGAACCTGCTACCAGCTCCCCAAAAAAAGGCAAACCAGAGAGCAGATGCCTTCTTGGTCCCAATTCCCACCAGATCACTCACTGGCTGTGAGCATTTCAGGTTCTCCACCCACACTGACCCATTCCCCTTTGCAATGTCCCAAGTGGCAGAGGGGAAAAAACGGGGCATTGACTGAGCAAGTGCTAAACCACTGCCCAGCCTCAGCCTTTGCTGCCCTTTGACATGTGTCCTGCCCATCTGCTGAGCTGCAACCAGGGAGGGGAAGGTTTTGAGAGAAGGCTTCCCTCCCTGATGTCTCATCTGTGGCCTTTAAAGCCAGCCAGAGCCTCCTCTCACCTCCCAGCTGGCTCTTCTGCCTCCTCCCATCACTGTCTGTCCCTGAGGGGCTGCAGTTCCTGCCCAATCCAGCCCTGGGCTCCAGGGACAGTGGCCACTGGCAGCTGGGTGCTCTGGAGGAGCTCCTGGGGCAACAAAATCACATGGCACCTGGGAGCTGCCAGGACAACTGAGGAACACTTTTACTCCCACTGCCCCTTGTTCATCCATCAGACAGAGCCAGGCTGGTGTGACCACCTGCTAAGGAGGAGCTGTGCCGGGCTCCACAAGGCTCAGAGGGGCCGGCTGAGCAGGGGCTGCAGCCAGCCTGCCTCAGGAGGATGTGTCCTGCACACAGGCACAGCAGGGCAGCTGCTCACACTCCCATTCCTGCCTGAGGAACCTTGTTCTTAAATTGGCCTGATAGCCTGGGTCAGCAGCTCAGACAGCACCTGAGAGAGGGCCATGCCCACATGGAGCTGCATCTGAGAGTCCTGTGTGAGGCATGGATTGTTTTGGCTCCTCAGCCCCAGACCATGGGAGTCATCCAATACACTGGCCTCCTAGATGTTTCTGTGCTGGAAGTGTTCTCAGTCAAAATCACCCTCTGCTCTGTCTCCAGCTCAGCTCCACCAAAGATGATGAGCAAATGCAGCCCAAGGGTGGGAGCTGAGTTCAGTGTGTCCCTCCAGGCAGTTGGGACTATGAGACAGAGCATGGGGTGGGGGTACATCACTCACACCTTCCAGCCCCTGGCACTGTGGTGCTGCAAGGGGCCTGCCACAAGGCATATGGGCTCTTTTGGGACCGTGCTGGGGCCACCACTGCCCATATCCCAACCCTAACCCCCTTGTGGTCACGGCATGACAGACAGCACTCTGCTGCCTTGCCTGCATTTCTGTGCAGCTGCCTGCAGTCGCACTGGGACCAGGCTGTCCACAAGGGATACACAGCATCCGGCAAGCGGCTCTAAGTGCAGCAGGAGGCCAGCCAGGGCCTGGCACAGGGACAGGAGCATTGTCTGTGTGAAGAGGAAGGTGCTGAGCCTTTCCTCTCCCCTGCCCCACTTCCCGCAGCCTTGAGCCTAGAGGAAGGGAAAGGATGGGCGCAGGCAGCACAACCTCCCCCACCCTGTGCACCTGCCAACAGCAGCGGACGGACGCGTAATCACCTGCCTTCCTCTTCCTCCTCCTCCTCCTCCGCTGACTCCCAGCACTGCTCTGAGGGAGATGAGCAGGCAAGAAGCCAGCAAGACAGCCCCGGAGAGCCGGGGAGATCGGAGGTGATGAATTAAGCTGAATGGCATCTGTGAGTCACCGGTGCGGTGCTGGGAGCAGTGAATGCGGCCGGCCGGCAATCGTGCAGCAGGGACAGGGACTGGGGGCTCCTCTTCTGGGCATGGTCTTCCTCGGTTTGATGGGAATTACCTGCTTTTGGAGCCATGCAGCCAGGCTGTGGCCCTGAAGGCTGCACTGGCAGCTGAGTTCAGGCGCTGCCAGGCAGGCTGGAGTCTGTGGGGAAGTTGCAGGGGTCAGTACCCCTCACAGGTCTCCTCTGCTCCAAAAGCAGCTAGGTGTTACACAGGGCAGTGCCTCACAGCACTGTGGCACTCTCATCCTCGTGGGGTGCTCCCACAGCATCTCCACATGGGCAGCTGCCTTGACTCCTGCCCCAAGCCTTCCCTGCAGGTTCCCTTGCTCCCCGGAGGTGGCTGTGTTCAGGCAACTCAGGGGTGATGGCAGCTTGAGGCAGAAGCCCTTGCAGTTACTGCTACTGCTGTTGGGAAGGCTCTCTCACAGGGCAGTCAAAAAGAACCTTGCTCTTTTTGGTTGCCTTCCAGGCTGTCCCCATCTCTCAACAGCTCCCCAGAAGCTGTATCCTCAGCCTAGCTGGGCTCATCCTGAGCTCCCTTTCCACTGTTAGGAAAACCTCTCTGCTTCCCCATGGCAGGAAGGAAGGGAAAAGGGAGCTGAAGAAGGTGTGAGGGTCTGTGCAACAGAGGTGCCTGCTCCAGCCTTTGTAAAAGCCCTGGCACACTGGAGGAGTGCCTGAGCCTTGCCAGTTCTTCCCGCAGGCCTGCCTGGTGCCAGTCCAGCTACCGGCACCCTCTACCCCCAAAACTGATTCCCGCCAGCAAGGCTGTTTCCATGGAAACGGCAGAGTGACTCAGGACTTTGGGACCAGCTGGAAAACACAACTGTGAGCAGTGATCGCCTGGGAAGCGCCGGGCCAGGGTCTCAGTGCCAGGGAGAGGGGTGGATGACTATGGGAATGGGCAGGGCTGCCTACCCACCTGCCTGCACGCTGGGCACAGGCACACTGGCACAGAGGAGCACACGGCACACCCTGCACAAGGCTGTGAGTTGTAAGGCAAAACCCCCCTCCTGACACAAGTAAGACTGCAGCAGGCTCACCAAGGGACACATCCCAAAATGTGACTCACGGCAGACAACCCCTCTTCCCCCTTTCCCTTCCCCCACCCAGAGACTCGTGCATGCCTAGTCACCCAGAGAATTCATAGCACCAACTTCAGTGCCTGCTCAGCCGTGCACCTGTGCCTCTGTCCCCTGCCCAGCATGTAACACCCCTGCATGTCCTGCCCAGAGCAGTACGGCTGGTTGAGGGATGCTGGAGGGGAAAAGTGGCAGCCAGCACCCTGTGGTGCCTCCCTACCCAGCCAGCAGCTCCCTCCTGCCGCCCCACTCCTCCCCACCACACCACCCAGGCACAAAAGTTAAGTCACAGGTTTGCAAAACAACTCTCAGCCAGTGACCCACTGGCAAAGGCCCTAACACATCCCAGTGTTCTCCCACTGAGCAAAGAGTTCATCCTGTATAACGTTGCAGCCGCTGAGGCAGGAAAAGCAGGCTTCTGGTGGGGTGCAAGCACCCACTTGGGCACAGTGGCTTAGTCATGCTGTCGGCTCTGCAAAGGCTGGCAGACACCAAACACACCTATGGGGCACCCAGCCTGGGCGCTGGCTGGCTGCACCCCACCACTCCCCAGAGGAAAGAGAGACCACTGAGAAAATACAGCACTGAGCTGTCCCCTTTCCCCTACTTGACTCTGGGCACCACCACAGACACGTGAGCAGGGCTGGTCTCTGCCCCCAAGCCTCCCGCTCAGCAAGCCCCACCAACATGAGATCCTGACGTGGTGGAAATGAATTTTCAGCCTTGCCTCCTCTTCAGCCGTACAGGATTAGAGCTTCCCTACAGTCACAGCTCCAAATGCCAGCTGGGACTTGTGCCCGCCACCTTCCTGTGGTGCCTCACCGTGTGCCAAGTGGAGGTGCTTCGTGCCCCCAGACTCATGCTGCTCTTGCATTCATCACCTCCTGCAGCACTTTTCTTACGGTAAGGCACAGGACTCCTGTGCTCAAAGCCACCCTGGCATGTCCCCTGTTCCCCTATCTCTGTTCTTTCCCTCTGCATTTCAGAGGGACCGACAGATCCTTTAACACCAGAAGATTAGTGCCCGCTTTGATCAGCACTTAAACAATCGCAGGACTTTCAACAGGGAATCAGTCTCTTTCCTACTGGCACACAGCATACATATTTTCAGTTAATTAATCACTACCAAGTAATGCCAACCCCAGCCGGTCCCAGAGTTTTCTTATCGCAACATCCACCTGTGCCTGTTTATCCCTCATCCGTTGAACTGCATCTACCTCTTCCCGAGGATGCAAACGCCTCGGTAAACCAAATACAGGGGGTTCTGTGCTCTCCGCCTTCCCCTGAGCCATCCACCAGCCTGCTGGTGCCTGCTCACTCGCAGAGCACTCCTTGCCAGGAGCTGGGAAGGCTCTTTTGGGATGAACGCGCTCATTCACCACCTCAAACCACTCTTTTTGCAACGTCCCTAACCTACCGCCGCGTCAAGAGCCCAAATCTCGAACCGCACAGCTTTCCCGTAGGATCGCTCCATGCTATGGCGTGCTTGCACCCCGCTCTGCGAGGTCTCCTCGTCAGCCTGCGCCCTCACGGCAGGTTTCTCAGACCGCCTGGAGGTCTGACAGCAAACGCCGGGGCATTTGCCCGGCGCGGCTACGCGGCCGGGCAGGGCATCTGGCCTCCCTGTGCCACCGGGGACTTACTCACTTGCTCCAGGCGCAGCTCCTCGCCCAACAGCAGCCCAAGTTTCGTGGCAGCTCGTTCCCCCGGGGGTCTGGGGCCAGGGCTGCTGTGCCCCCGCCGCTAAGGCAGCCCCAGGCGGCGGCTCCCCATGGGCGCTCGCAGCCCGGGCCGGGGTCCCGCCGCAGCCAGGCTGGGCACCAGCGGGAAAAGTCCTTCCCGCCGCTGCGGGTGACGTCTCTCTGCCTTGGAAAGTTGGTGGCGCGGAAAGGGTTACGAGAGAGCCCCAGCCCGCCGCCGCCGGGCACCCCCGCCGCCCTGCGCCGCTCTCCCCCCACCCCCGGCGCCCCTTACCTGGCGGAACGCCCCGGCGGGCTGCCCCCAGCATCCCCGGCCGCGGATCCTGGGGCGGGGGACGCCGAGCCCGGCCCAGCCCGGCCCGGCCCGGGGGCGGCAGCCGGCGGAGCTCAGCGGGCGGCGCTGCGAGGGCTCATCCCTGCCCGCGCTGCCGCCCTGCCCTGCCCTGCCCGAGCGGGCGCCCGCCGAGCGGGGCCGCCTCTCCACGCCCTCCGCGCCGCGCCGGGCGAGGGGCGGGCGGCGAGGGGGCTGCGCCGCTTCCCTCCCTTCCTCCCTCCCTCCCTCCCTCCCTCCCTTCCTCCCTCCGGCCGGCAGCGCGCACGGGCGCACGCAGCACAGCGCCAGGCACCGGCATCGGCTCCGGCAGAGCCTCCGCTCCGCTCCGCGCCGCGCCGCGCCGCCCGCACACCCCAGCCCGGCCGCCGGGCTCCCCGGCTCTGCCGGGCAGAAAACTCCCCTTTCCTTATTTACCTCCCCGAGGCGCCCGGCCGGAGGGGCCAGAGCCCCTCCCGTCGCGGGGGCGGGAGGGGACCCGGTGAGGCTCCCCCCGTGAGATGTGACCCCCCCCAGGCTGGGTGCTGATAGGGACAGGGGATCTCTGCGGACCGGCTGGACGCAGGGCAGCGGGTCACTCACACCCTCCTCTCTCCCCGCTGCTGGGGCACCAGCAGCCCCTCGAGCCCTGCCGGACTTAGTAGTGATGATGGTGCACGTTCATCCCCTCGTTTTCCCGTGGCCTTTGCTCATCAAAAACAATATTGTCATGGGGACTGATTCTCCAGCGCCAGGAATCCTCCCTGTGCCGCCTAAATCAGGGCTCACCGCTACAAGCAGGGTCCAAAACCATCCTCAGTGGTGCCAGAGCAAAAATACTGGCAGGTGATGGCACCTTCCCACCGTCCATCCCACCTTGGAAGGTGGGACAGGATGGACAGAGGAAAAGAAGCATGGGAGTGTGTCAGAGCAGCTGAAGTGGCTTCGCTCTGACAGTCACATTCCTCCTTCTGCTTCTGTTCAACCCCTAGAAACAGGTCAGACATTTACTCTTGGCAACTTTCGAATGTTTCCCTCTTACCTAGGGCTTGCCAACTAAACTGCATTTTTAGCAATTTAACTGCAGCTCTGCTGAAATGGCAGCTGCCAGCAAAAGACAGGTTATGATCCTGGGGATGCAACAATGGATATTTATTTTTTATATCCCTGTTTTATCTGAGGCATGTTTGGAGCTGCCTGGGCACTGGGCACAGCAATTTTCTTCTTACACCCACGTGAGCAACATGCATCTTCTGAAAAATCTTGAGCTCTGCAAGGAGCTGCCTCCCCAGCTCTGGGGTTTCCAATTTTTTTCCTCTGATTCTCGGATTTGCAACATGTAACTGTGGGATCACAGGACCAGCATGTTCAGCAGCCACTCGGAACTACACTTGGCAGAGAGCAGGCTACAAGTAGCAGTGGGGCCCAGGTCTCTGCACTGCACTTGTGTCAAAAGAATAAATCCCTGGGAACACTGGGCTTGCCTTCTACTCTCAGAGGCCTGCCAGGCTGCGACAGTGAGTTCAGAGCTATGAGATTGCCTTTAAAACTCGGGAAGCACAACGGCAGATTGTCACGTTTGTTGTTTAGCATTTTGGACTTATATTTGCTGTTTTAGGAGTACTCAGATCTTGTGCGTCCAAAAATACTGGTATTTCTCAAGTTTTTTACAATATCCTGACAGCCCTAGCCCTCTTAATCTAATTTTAGAAAACTTTGTAGGGATTTTATATTTATAAACAGTTGGTGCTTAAATATTATTTCCCTCACCATAGCAACAGCTCCCCATTGTAGCATTCTCTATACAGTGCTGTTGCATTGGTGTATCCCTGTTTTGAATGAGAAAGCCCTGAAGCCACTCTCTCTCGCTTGTTTTCCTACACCTTGCAAAGGACAAGGACTGAGGCTCCTGCCTGTCTGACTCTTCCTGGAGCTGGGAAAGAGCCATGCCACCAGCTGCTGCTGGAAACAAGCCGGTGGCCCTGGGGTTTCTGTTGCTGGTGCTTCTCAGGTGATGTGCTGGCTCAGGCCATCCCCTTCCTGCTGATTCATTTGCCAGGGCATAGCCCACCTGGTATCTGTGCAATGGCCCCAAGTGCCACCCCTGTGTGGCTTACAGGCCCTGGACAGCTCCAGGTGCCCATGGCGTGCACCTGACCTGTGCTCCCACTTAGCTGGCACCTCCAGCAAGCAGTGGGGAGCAGCTGCGAGCAGGCATCCAGCTGGCCCGCAGCCATAGCTGTGCTCCACTCCCACTGGGGCCAAGGCAATGGAAGTGCAGGAATGGCAGGATTTCAAGGAGTTTGGCCAAAGGGGGTATAAGCCAATCCAGGGACCAGTGCCAGGAAGAAATCAAGGGGCTTGCAGTAAGAATACGAGACCTGCGTGCTTCCCAGTCTTTCCAAGGAGTCAGGGTTTGCTCCTCTCTTACACATCACTGAGACTGCTCTAAAGTTCATCTGCAGAAATCTAGGGTGTCCCACGACTTGGAACAGTCCCAGAGATACCTGGACTTGTACCCACAGGTGCTGTAGAGGCTGTCTCATATGAAAGAAAGCAATTTGAGAGAATAGTGCAAAAAAAGGAGGAATTAAACCAGAGCTGAAGGAGAAACAGATGCTTCTGCGGATTTCAGCTGGGCATGATCGTGTTTTCTGATGCTGCCCTGGTATTTTAAATGTTAATCTAGAGAGATGCTGTTTGTTAGTACATATTTACAGCTCTCTATCTCTGACTGTTAAGCATTAAAATATTAATTAGGCTCTGTGGTACGTGTTTGTGGTCAGTTTGTTTTCAGAGGGAAGGACTGCTGTGGCTGTACCTCACCCTCATCAAGAAAATTTGGTTCTGTTTAAAAGGCATCATTTTTCCCCTGTGTGGCTCCAGGCAGGAGAGCAGAGAGACTGCTGGTGACTTGGTGAGTCAAGTAAACTCACCTTGTAAATTTTCATCTGAGCCAAAATGCAGTTTGAAAATATCCAATTTCCATGCTCTTCAGCAACAGATTTCTGAAAAGGGTTTGTATTTTCTTCTATAAAGGTCAAAAAAACCTACCTTAACAACATGTTTGGGAATATATGAAATAAAATATCAACGTGGCTGTTAAGGTGATATGAAGGTTACTGTTCTAATCACTCCAAATGCAGTCGGGAGCAAAGTTATGATTCCATCAGTAACCTGGCCACGTTACATACCCCCGTATATCCTGCAAAACGTCCGTAACATGAAGAGCAATTCATTAGGGCACGTAAATTTAAAGGCAAACTAATAGAAAACATTATTTGTGTGCTTAAGCACGGCACATAGCAAGTCCGAGTCAGATGGCAGTGTAGTGTTTGTAAGCCCACCTGCGTGCTACCGGTTTTTGATGCCGGAGGAGGGGAGGCTGTCCCTGGGCTGCAGTGCCAGCAGCAGCTCCGGCAGCAGTGCAGGAGCCCTCCCGCCTGGATCAGGCTTTCCATGCTGGAAGGAAGCGCCTCTCTGGAAGAGCCGAGAAGGTAAAAACTTTGCTGCCGTCCCCGGAGGATGGGGAGGTGTGTGGCTCAGGAGGAGCTGCTGTTGGCTCGCTGGCGGGCGCCCCGCAGCAGCGCGGCCGCGGCCGGGGCACTGCAGCAGGCTGGGAGCCGCGGGAGGGCTGCGGCGGAGCGGGGCTGCCGCTGCCTTCCCCCCGCCCTGTGGCTCCCTTTGAAGGGCTGGAGGGTGCAAACCTCCCTCCGAGGAGTTTCGAAAGTCTGCCAGAGCCCGACGGGGTTACTGAAATCGTTCCTAAGCCCCGCAGGAGTGCCAGCTGAGATATCTCGCAGAGTGATGTTTTGGATACCTTGATCTTAAGGGACAGAGACTGGAATATTTTGGGGACATCTGACTTTCAGAAAATGTTCTTTCTCATTGGCCTTCATGTAGAAGCTTTAACAAAATACTTGACACTTATCACCCTTCTGTAGTTCAGAAGGGGAGATAAACAGCTCATGCTATAATCCCTTCTCTTGAGCAGCTTATAAATTCTGTATGTGCAGGAGTGGCAATGTCCCAAGGATGTGTTTATTTACCCCTGCCTTTCACTCCCCCTTCTTCTTCAGTTTGCCCTCCCAAGAGCCACAGGAAGTCAATATAACACATAAGGTAAAGGAAATGGATGAGGACAAAAGTAACTGGCTCAATGTTATGCAGTCACTTTGGCATACTCACAGAATCGTGGCTACCGATTAGTTTTAAATTGCTGGGCAGGCATGGTGGGAGAGATTCTCCTCCTCTATACAAAAATAAACTCAATCCACCACTCATTTGTAAAATCCCAGATTTTCTGTGCAAATTGTCATGGTGGCTGCTCAGCCTTGCCCTGTGTGTGACAGGCTACAGCCTTGTATCCAGTAATTCCTGCACCGGAGCTGTCGGCATGGGCACACCTTTGTCTCAGGAGAGATGCCTTTGCTGCCGTGAGTGAGTTGTTCCAGAGCTTGATGTGCCTGATGGTGAAACATTCCCCTTATTTCTAGGAGACATTGAGTTTTGGCTTCCAGCCACTGGATCACATTATGCCTTTGCCTATTAGATTAAAGAGCTATCTACTATCTGAACTATTTCTCCTGTGTAGGTATTAATAGATCATGATCAAGGCACCTCTTAACCTTCTCTCTAAGAAGTTAAATAGACTAAACTTCTGTATCTCTCATACTGAAGCAGAGTTTTCTGGGCTTTTAATGTTTCTTGCTGGTCTCTCCAGCCTGCCTGATGTCTGTTTGAAAGCACACACCCACAAGCACAGAGAGCATCCCAGGACTGACCATGAGAGCAGCTGTGCTAACTCAGCTAAGGATCCTGCCTTGGCTCAGCACACCTGCTTAGCACACTGTGACCCAAAACAGCCTGGGCTGGTCATCCCCCTAGCATCCCATCTTACTCCTGAGAAACCTCCCTGGAAAAGGTAAAACTGTATAAGCTCCTGGGGTCTGCCTTAGTCCTAGCACAGAAAATAACATTAATGGGACACAGTGCAGCTCTCCCCCAGCTTTGCTCAGCCCCTAGGTCATCCATCCCAGGCCTATTCCCATCTCCCTTGAGGTTGAGGTCAAGAGGAAAATCATCTACTGCTGGAGACCCCAGGCCAATATCAAAAGCCGTATTGGACTTACACATATCTTTGTATTTTTGTTTTCTTCTCTTTAAAGGTGTACTTCAGCCTCCATGGTGTTAAATATGCCCCATAAATCATGCTGCATCCAAGTCAACACTTTTACTGAGCCTGTATCTTTTGTAGTCCCATTTCCTTGGGAGTTAGAAATACAGTAGTAACTTTAGGGCTGCTTCTGGTGTTTTTAATACAATTCATTCACATAGTATGAATCTGCAGAGAGGCTGGGTGGGAATTTACCAAGACACTCCATATTTCACTAGACTGAAAAAGGGGGATTTGTGAAAGTGTCAGTGAAGACTGGAGATTGAAAGCCTGGTTAAAGAGCAGTTTGTCTTTTTGACAACCTACACCCCTTCCTAACCAGTCCTGGGCTGCTGCCTCCCTGACAGCCCCACAGAGCCTTCCCAGCTGCCTCACAGAGGTACAAAAATCCCTCAGAAACTCTCAGAAATCCTTGGTGCCATCAGGTACATGGGTTGCTTTGATCCCAGAACAAATGACAGGGCTGTCAAAGCCAGTCACGAGTGCTGCCTTCGTGCTATGCCAGGGTAAGGTGCTCCACATTCACACACTCACATGTCCTGAAAATTCCTGTCAGGGACTGAAGAGCAGGGGTCATTCAATCATGGTGCAAGACAGCAAGGTCTTACCGAGGGGAAGGTGACTTTATTATACAAAATCTCTAATGTGTTTCCCCATTCATGTTCTCTTATGTACCAACACCAAGATGTGTGTCCCCAAGGGATCTCCAGGATCTCTGTGACCAAGAGGACAGGGAATGCTGGTTGCTGGGTCCCCCTATGATTCCTGCATTTCTCTTGCTAGGAAATCCTGAACTCGATTTTTGGACAGATATTGTCTGTCTGTTCAGAGTTGTCTTTTGCAACTTTGTTCCTACTGGGTTAACAGGAAGTAATAACATGCTGCTGTCTTCTGCTAACACAGCATTTGTCCTGAGGCTTATCAGACCTGGGATTGGTGATGCTCTGCTTGACTAACTGGAAATGCATCCTTGCTTATGAATACAGCTCCTCTTTTAGCCCTGTTCTGCTTTTCCCCCAGTTCATACACACGAGTTTGCATTTGTCTAGCATCCATACCAGCCTTAGTATTTCCATTCAAAGACTCTGCAAGGACTAAGACAGGGAACAGCCTGCCACCTGCTAGGCCTGGATGCCGTGTGTCCTGTGTGTAGGGGGAAATGAGAGCCCCTCCTTGCGAACTGCCAAGGCTGGGATGCTGGCCTCAGAGGAAGGTATAGGCTCTGCTGGATCTTAGAGCAGGTCTGTCTCAGTATTCAGGCATTTTGGGTCAGATTATTTTCCCATTTTGGAAAAAAAGGATGCAAGGTCTTAGATTGTCTGTGGTGCTGTTTGTTACTTGCAGTGCTTTGGGGGTTTTTAAGTTGCTGTGAGGTTGGTACGACCATGATCACTACATTTGATAGGGATCCCCACAGAGCAGACACCCGGAGAGGAACTGGCCAGTCCCCAGGGAAAGTGTGGAGGCTGCTGCATCCTGTCTGCAGTACTTGAGACTAGAGAAAAGTCTGACTGGAGGACTGCAGTTCTGTCCTGAGGTAGTTTTGCCTCTATTCCAGCTCAGGGATTGCACTGGTGAGGGCATGTCTGCCATAAGGGATCAGGGTGCTTGCCCAGGAAGGGGCTGCTGGCCTGGCCATGCAGCAGCAGGAGGTGATGGGACCTGCTGTGTCCTCAGCCCTGACCCCAAGAGACAAGTACTGTCTCTGGCAGAGTGCCCAGGGCAGCGGTTCTGGAGCATCCCAGAGCTGTGTCTCTGCTGGAGAGCTGGGTGTGACCCATGGCCCCGGCATGCACAGCATCTGCTCCGCCTCCCCAGCCCTTCTCGTGTGGTTGTCACACTTCCACAGAACCTTAAATTACCTTAGCATCAGTGGAGTCTCTCATTTCATCCTAAACTGCCTCAAGTTCACAAAGCCTCTGGGGGAGCCTGCACTGGGATGCACATGAGTTGGTGACATTGCACATGAACTGGTGACATTGCATGTGAGTGAATTGGTGACATTGCCACTGCAAGCCTAGCCCAAGCAGCTGCCTGTCTCTCTAAGGACAGATGGGTCCCCAAGGGGACCCTGCCTCCTCCAGCTGCTGCTTAGAGGGTGCAGCAGTGTGTGCTCTGAATCCCCTATGCAGTGCTGGGTACCAGCTCCATGCCCCCTCCCCAAAACCCCATGGCATCCACGAGCCTGAAAGGGCTTCCTCACTGGCAGTGCACTGCTCCTTGCTCGTGTGCAGGGCTGCCCTGGGAGAGAAAGGGATGAACCTGCTTCCCACTGGGTCTGTGCTGGCAAAGGTGGGGAGCTGCTGCTTCACCCTGCCCTGGAACCCCAATCGCTGAAACACTGCCCATGTGTCCTGGCCCAGGACCTGGCTCCAGGGCTCAGAGAGAAAATGCTGTTTAACATCTGACAGACCATACAGCCAGGTCACTGTGGAAGTAACTTTTCCTTTGACACACCTCTCATGAGAGTAGGGTGGTGGGCTCGCCTCTGGCACCCTGCCACCCCTTGTGAGGTACGTCCCAGCCTGACCTCCCTTGGCTGCAGGAGCCAGAAGCCTTGGGGCCAGCTTCCCCAAGCAGGCGTCCTTCCTTCCTCTGATCCGTGTGTGTACTGGTGGCTGCAGGAGCTCCAAGGGCCAGGGAGAGCTGGCGTCCTGCCACTGCTCCCTCCCCAGCCAGGCTGGATGCACCCAGCTGTATCCCATCAGCTGCTGTGTGGAGCACTGCAGTGGTGGTGGCCTTGCTGAGCAGAGCTGCAGCTTCACATGGAGGGGCTGGGCAGGAGCGGCAAAGTCTGGAGAGCTCAAAGAGACGGGATGCTGAGCCAGGGTGGTGGGACCGGCAGGGCACGGGGCAGGAGGGGCAGAGCCGAGGCTGCTCTCATTTGGGAGCCGCAGAAGCGCACGCCAGGTGCCTCATCCCGCTGCAGCTCCTGGTTGTGGGCAGCGATTCAAAGCAGCCCTCTCAAGGAGCTCTGCGAGCTCGGGGCTGCCAGCGGCACCCAGCCCCTCCATGTGCTCCAGCCCTGCCCTCTCAGGGAGCCGCAGCATCCCCGCCTCCAGCCGGGCAGCCGGGGGAGCCGGGCCGGGGCCATCTCCCACCCTGCCGCCCCCCTGCTCTTACAGCTCGCTCCCTTCCTGGGCCCGCAGGTTGCTTGGTCATTGGGCTTCCCCTGCAAGCCAGGCTGGGGAAGAGGGTGGAAGGTCAGGGCTTTGTTCAAGATGCCTGTAAGGAGTTCTGGATGGTCCCATGGGACCATGAAGGCCATGTGGAAGCTTAGGTTGGGCACCAGGCAGCCAAAGAGGTTACAGCACCACGGCATGGGGCACGGGCTGCCTGGGCTCCACGGGAGTTTTCACTTGAGGCTTCCACTTGTGTACCTGTGGCTACTGCTGCCACTACCTGAGCATCAAAATCCTGGATTAGCTCTATGATGCAGATTCAGGAGGTGCCTTCCAAGTTCACCCAGCTCCCTAAGACCTCCTGCTGCTTCCTGCTTCCCTGCCCTTGCTCAGGGCTTGCCCATGCTTTTGGCTGTGCTGGAGGGGGAACAGGGAAGCAGCCTTTTCCCCCACAGGACACCTCTTGTGCTGAGTCTGCATCTTGGTGCTGCTTCTCCTCCAGGCATAACACTGGAACCAATTCCCAGGCTGCTGACCCAGCGCCGTGACAGGAGCAGGCAAGGACACTGTCTAGGGCAGGCACGCTGCCTGGTGCCCTGGAGGAGGGCAGGAGGATGTCTTGGGTCCTCTCAGGCCAAAGCAATGAGCAGGGTCTCTGGGCTGGGACACCTCCACTCTAAACAGGGGCAGCCTGGCCCCTCCAGGAGGTGCCCAAGAAAAAGGTTCAAGGCTGCAAAAGTGAATGCCAGGGTGCATTGTGTTTGTGCACTGTTCTCACAGCAGCCAGCAACAATCTCAGGACTGTCTCAGGGCCTGATCCTTCCCTGAGGAGTGTGGTTAGACAGCATGCAGTGAAGTAAGAAAGAAGGAAGGGTCACACATGGAGCAGGAGGCACCAGCACAAGAGGTCAGCTGAGGCACAGGGCCTTGCTGGCTCCCCAGACAGGAGCAGGAAATCTCTGCAGAGAGCACTGCCTTGGGCTCCACAGCAGGACTCGTGGAGGCTTGGTACTGGAAGTGTGATGTCTTGAGCCATTTTGTTGCCCCACATATTTTGAGCTCTTACTCTATCTTAGTTCTTCCTCAGTAGCTTCTCCTGCTGTCCCAGGCAGCTGTGCAGCTCCTTGCTTGGACCTTCCAGTTTGATTTGGTGGGCCACTTGATTTTTCCACTTGTTCTTTTGTCGTGCCTGTTTTAGAGCTGTATTGATTTCTCTCTTTGCGTGACTTCCACAAAAGCTGCTCTTTGCTCCCAGCTGTGGATGCTGTTTTTTGCTATCCCTTCCCTTCCCTTTGAAAAACACTCGCTTTTCTAACCCCTGCAAGCAAGGAGACACTTAAAACCCCTGAGGATGGAGAGATGAAAGGCTTGGATTTATTCCCCAGTGTAAATTACAGCAGCTCGGGGTCTGCTGTAGTTTAAACAGCCTCCTCTGAGCTGGCTGTGCCTCATCTATGAGCCACCCCCTCTAGAACTGGTCCAGAGCTGGCAGCAATTCGATGGAAAGCGAGGGGTGATATTTTGGGTTTGATGAAACTGCCCTTTCCCAAGAATTTATTGGGTTCCATCTCATTGCATTGTGGCTTTCACCTGCCTGCTGCTATTCCAGGACCAAGGGAACCCTCCTGTGGCTTCCTAAGGATGGAATCAGAGACCATCATGGTGCTTGCAAAGTCAAGGTTTCTTCTGACCTCCTGTAGCCTTTGGAGAGGAAGAGGAGAGCGAAGCAGGGATTTCAGGCACTCGCTGGGGATGGACTGTACCTACCATCTTTGCCAGATGAAGAGGTGGAACTGGGACAATGCCCTGCTCTCAAAGGCTTATGACTGGCTACCAGGGGAAGGGACAAAACCAGGTGTCTGACTGGACCTGAGTGGGTTTGTGTATTGCCCAGTTCCCCCTGGAAACCTGTCCCCTCTTCCTCCTGGCCCAAGGCAGTAGTCCCCAAAGCCCTGGGAGAACAGGTGAGAAGGCTCATTGCTTTCTCCTGGAGCTGGGGCAGCCTGAGCCATCTGACAGTGGGGTTGCATCCAACATGCACAGGCACCATCTGCTGCAGCACGACACCACCTGTCCCTGCTGCCCCCACTGCTGTCCCCTCTCCCCCTGCACTGCCTGCTCCTACCGTGCTCCAAGCAGAGCCAACAAGCCAAGCACATAAAAAACTTAATGTAAAACTAATTTGTCAGCCATAAAAAAGTGGAAAAGGCTTCAGCACATTTTCTGCTCATTTTATTCAGCTCCCCCAGCAGGCAATGTGTGCCTCCCATCTCTGACAAGGCAGCTCTCACTCAGCACCATGGTGGGAGCCTTGCGCTGCCAGGGAGACAGGGGCTCCCTCAGGGAGTCAGAAAAGGGGAAGCTTAGAAGGGGCCTGTGAAGCAGGGGGACCCTGGAGGAGGGAGCTTCTGGCTGTGAGGAGAGAACTTCACAGAAGATGCTGCCAGCAACCTGAGCAAAGCTTAGCCCCTTGCAGCTTGGGAAAGGTCTGGGACCACCTCTCAAGTTTGTGTGGGCAGGGGCTTAGGGCCACAAGAACACTCACAGGGACTTCAGGGGGTTTCAAGTCCTACCTTCTCCTCAAACCAGGATCAGCTATGGGGCTAGACTGGGCTGCTCATGGCATTATCCAGTCAGGTCTTGCAAAACTCCAAGGATGGAGGATGCCGTGATATTTGTGGGATTTTTCTCCTTAAATAGTGGCACCAGACCCAGTTTCCAGGACTGTGAAGTGTGTGAGGGACCTGGGCATCCACCTGCCAGGGGAAGGGTAGGTTGAGGCATGAGAAGGGAAAGCTTGATGGCCATGTTTCATTGTCTTGCCAGGGATGGAAGAATGATGGATCCCTACAGGACCGCAGGTTGGAACTGAGAGTAGGATTTGAGGTTGGGCATGTTTTTGGCATGGCTGAGGCACTGAATGGGCAGTCTGTGCCTCTAGAGAGCCCCAACAGCACCCTGGGGTACCATGTCCAGCCCAGGGTGGCTGCCAGAGGCTGAAACAGACTGGGACAGTTTGTCTAAAAGCAGGAGAACAGTCTGGAAAGCTGGAATGTAGAGAGCAAAGGAACCTTATGTCTGCTTAAGAGATGGAGCCAGGGTAGCAAATACCCAAGGGAGGAGGGAGAAAAGGGATGAAGCTAGAGAGAAAGAAGTGAAAGTGGGTGGGAAGCTGCCTGGTAATCCCGGGCCCAAGGCTGCAGAATGGTCCCTGGGAAAGAAGTGTAAAACTTTCACATGAGCCTGGACAGAAGTCCTCAGGGAATCAAGCACCAGCCAGAGAGCTGCAGGCTGTGGGGGCTGCCCATGGCATGGCCTCTCCCCAGGCTGCTGGGGGCAGAGTGGCAGCGAGGAGAATGTGACATCCCTAGAGGACTCCACTCTCCACATCATGCCGGTGACTCACGGGCACCTTGGAGCTCAGTGCCAGCCAGGGCTGGTGGCTGAGCTGCAGGAGCTGAGACATCTGTCCCCAGGAGAGAGCTGCTCAGAGAGAGCGTGGGTGAGCCTGTCCCTTGGGATGTGTCCATGTCAAGTCACCCCAAAAAGCATTATCTGAGAACCAAGACTGTTTGTCCTTTCCTGCTCTTCTGAACTTGGAGGACCCACAAATGGGAGCCAGCAGGGCCTGACCACACTGGTCATTGGGTGCTCCTCCAAAACATTGCATTAAGGTCTTTGAAAGCTCCAGATTAGCACTGGCATTTGAATGTTGCCATTTCATATTAGCATGCACACAGAAGTGCAGCAATTCCATACAAATATATACTGGTGTGTTGTACTAATTGCATATTAATCCAAAGTGCTGCATGTACTGAGTGTGCAGTGAGGTATTTACATTTGTAGCACCTATTACTACTGCCTCACATTAAACCACATATTTGTCAGAATTGGTGTTTTGATGTCTGTAATATACCACCAGAAGCTGTGATTCTTTTTAGCTTTTCAAAATGTTTTTTTCCTCTGTTTACCACATCTGTGATACCAGGTCAGAGTGGGTCAAATCCCTAGGAGCTCTGGAGCAGCAATGCCCCCATGGAGACATCCCTGCCACAGGAGGTGTTATTGTGGAAATCTCAGAGGTGGAAGCACTGGGATTTCCCTGCTGTCATTTCTCTGCTAGATCAGTCAGGGCTGTTATGTTTCTCATGTTGCCCACTGCTCCCCCCAGAGCACACAAAGGGGCAAGAACTGCTCTGGCAGGGAGGGAGGGAGGGATTGGTGGGTGGGGGGCTCAGGAGGGCAGCTGTGGCATGTGTAGAAAGGCTGTGCCTGGCTGTCTGGAGGGTTTGCAGGGGAGCAGCACAAGGAGTGCAGGCACTGGAATGCAGGGGTGCTGCAGGCAAAAGCCCCTGCATGGAGGAGTGGAAAAGTCAAAGAATGGGAGGGAAACTCAATGAAGTGGCATCAGGGAGAAATACCACAGTAAGGAATAGGCTTCTGCCTCTGAAATTTTATGGTCTTGGGCAAAATCATTCAAGTGCTGGACAAAAACTGGCCCCATCCTCTCTCCCATGCCTGTGCCCCCATCTGTGCTCTGGGCTGCTGGGCACTCCCAGCTTCCCTGTCACCTTCCCTCAAAGAGAGGGCACTGAGCTCCCTCCTGGCAGCACATAACCCATACTGCAGCCCTGGGGGGACTAGCCAGGACATGGAGGGGTTTGGCTGTCTGTGATCCACAGTGGTGGTATTCAGGACATCCCATCTGGCGCAACTTCCATCTCCAAGGATCACAGGTGGTGCCCACAGTGCCAGGCAGCTCCATGGACTTTGTTGGTCTTTGGAGAGTTCGAGGCAGCAGAGCTGCAGCCCTGCAGCACAGCCCCACAGGGCCAAGGCATGAGTGTGCCTGGGGCTCAGCAGAGGAGCTGCTTGGTCCCAGCTGCCTTCCTCGACCGCTGTCTGGAGAAGTGAAGGATAATGTGCTCAGGAAGTCAGTGATGGATGGCAGGGCAAGTCCTGAGATGAGGAGATGGATTGCACTGCTTGCGGGAGGAGCAGGAGGGAGGCTGAAGGGCAGGGGCAGCGCATTCCCTGGAGCTGTGCAGAGCTGCTGACGTGGGAGTTATGGCCCTTCCGAGTTGCAGCAAGGTCCCCAAAGGCTGGAGGTGCGGGAGAAAGGCTACAGGAACAGCTGGGAGCAGTTGAGGTACTTGAGGGGCTGCTTAGATCCCACTCGCAGCACCTCCTTGCTGGATGTGTGGAAGACACTGGGGTCAGTCTGTGCCACAGCGCTGAGCTGCTCCAGCTGCAGAGAGCAACATCCTGCCACAGAGAGGGCCTCCTTCCCAGGGCACAGAAACACCTCTGCCTTGGAACAGGGAAGAGAAGGAGCAAACAGGTGGGGACCTGAAACACCTTCTCAGGCAAGCAGCAGTCACAGCCTGTCCTGGGAGGCCAGGGAGAAGTGATGCTTGTGCCCATGTAGCACAGCTTGGGTTGTGCTAGTGCTTACAGCATGATTGGGGTTTGCTTTTATATTGATGGGCAAAAGAACAAAGCAGTGATCTTTCTCCAAAGCATCAGGCAGCTCCTAAGCCTGCCTTCAGGAAGTTCTCCATTTCCCAAAAAACCAGGCAGTGTTTTTTGGGTCGAAAGGGATACAGTGAGTCCATTACTGTCCACAGGGCACCTGCTGCTTCTGTCATTTCTAACCAGCTGTACGAGAGGAGTGAGTGGGAGTTACCAATTTCTGCAGTAATCTCTGTTTCCCAACAGCATCAACAAATGCAGTCTGTATCCCAGAAAATGGCAAGGGAAAAAAGCAATGTGTCCTTCTGGCTAAGGGCAGTGCTTTTTCTCCAAGCAGATCCCTGCTCAGATATGGAAGATTTGCCACAAGACAGGGGGCACCCAAAATGTGCCCAAACCCACACAAGACTAAATTGCTGTCCTATCTTCCCCTCTCTTCTTCAGCTGGAGGGAGGAAAGCCATGTGCTGGCATCCAGAGTTTCAAGCATCATCCTCTGATAGATAGTCACGGCTGAGGTTCTGGTCCAGCAAAGTGGGGACAGGCAGCCCCTGGGGGCCACTGTGATCAGTGCACTCTTGGGTTAAAGGTGAACCCACCTGGGAGGGAAAGTGGGTCAGGGCAGTGTCCCTCAGCTCACTATCAGGTTAATTTGATTGCTCCTTTAGTTGGAGCAGAAGGAAATTGTGGGCTCTGACTCCCACCCTTCCCTTTGATCTGTTTGGGTTGCTGCAGGCACTTGCTTCTTTCTGCGAAGACTGGATTCAGAGCCCTAAAAAGATGATGATTGTTTGCAAGACAAGACTCTGGAGCAGGGTGAGAATAATCAGGGGGGTGGGCCTGGGAAGAGCCCCTTCCCTCAGCAGAGCAATGGCATGGGTCAAAGCCACCAGCTTTTTGCACATCAGCCCTCCTAACCTTGCCTTGCTGCTGGGCTGCAGCAGCAGCTCCCCAGGGCTCACCATCACAGACACCTGGATGTCACTGTCCTCCCTGCAAAGGGCAGTGGTGAGTCCAGGTCTCCCTGGGAAACAGGGACACCATGAAGCTCAACACTAAAATAACCCGTTGCCATCTCTGCTTCCAGTGGTGAGCATCCAGGCAGGGTCTGGGGAAGACCATCCTCCTCTGAGCTGATGGAGTTGGATCTCTTCTGCTCACCTAGAGCCTGGGAGAACCTGGAATAAGAGCAGCATGGTGCTGGCAGGTGGCACTGGTGCCTTTGTGGTCCCAGAGCTGTGTGTTTGTCCCATGTGCCACAGCTGCCCTGAACCTGTCTGATTCCAACGCAGCCACTATGGCCTGGCAGCAGCTTCCCACACTGCAGGTTATGGCTGTGCAGGAGCAGGAGCTGTGGATTCACCCGCCCGAGCATCAGGCAACGTGGATCCACCTGTCCATCCATGCTGCTGCTGCCAGGGCTGGCTGCACGTGCTTTGGAGGGGGAGAGTGAAGCCATCCGAGTGGTGCTGGTTTATTTTGCAGGCGACGATAATTTTCTGCCTGCTGCACTCTCTTTAATTAAGCGCTCAGAGGATGTGGGGCAGAGGCGTAATGAGCACTCTGTTTGCATATCAAAAGGCAGCATCATTAATATCCCTGTGCTCACAGGAGCTCTCAGAAGGCAGGGGGATCACGGGCAGGGAGGCTGGGCCCTGCCCTGCTCGGGGTGCCAGGGCTGCTGTGCTGAGGGCCCCTGGCTGCTGGGCTGGTGGCAGGGAGCCTCAGCCTCACACCCTGGAGTGGCAGCAGAAGGGCTTTGGCAAGGCAGGGAGGTAACAGGGCACTTTCTAAGCAAAGAGGGGTCTCTCTGAGGATTTTTAGCAATGTTGCCCAAATCCAGCCACGTCCCAGGCTGCTCTGCAGCAGTTCCTTTTCTTGACTCTCCTACCAGGCTGGAGGAGTTGTCCCCAGGCGACCCCTTGCTGGCCAGTTCGAGTGGCCCTGGAAGGCTGCACTGAAGTGACTGATTGTTCAGATAAAGCTTATCCTGTTACCCAGGCTGTTTGTTGCCATACAGCATTTGCACAGAGAAGTCCCTGTAGATCTCAATTTGGCCATGCTCAGACAGCAGGATTAAATGTTCCTTTGCTTCTGTCTCCTGCATGGAGGAAATCAGCTGCCCGGGTGATGGTTTACTCCTACACATGCACTTGTCTTTCTCCTTAACTCTCCTCTAATTAAATATAAAAAATTCCCAGGGGATAGGGAAGATGGCGTGCCAGGGCATCCTTGGCTCTCTCTGCATGTCTGGACACAGTGTGCTTACTGGGATTCTGTTCTTGCCAGGCTCTTGAGGTTTTTTGTCAGCAAGAGACTTGTTTTGAACACTCGGGTTAGCCCATGCGCTTACCGGCAGGCTGAGCAGGCAGCCCCAGGTGGGACTTGTCTGGCAGGCACTTGCTTTTGCTTCTGAAAAGCTAGGGGAAGACTGTGTAGGCTTTGCAAAGTTCTGGGATGAGGAATGTGATGCCCAGGATTTCTTCTGCTCTGCTCCCACTTTCTGTCAGCTCCTTCTGCTTCTGTGGTGCCCGTGTTTGTGCGGATAACCTCACCTAGATGGTCTCAAGGAGACAAGGATTTCCAGCTTCTGGGGGAAGGGGACAAAAGAATTTCTAAGGCTTGATTTTCTCCCTTGATCATCCTTCCTTTTAGACAGGCCACTGAGAGATATTGTTAGGGGCTGCCTGCAGCTAAGAGCACACAAGCCGACACACCAAGAGGGAAAAATGCCGTGGTGGAGCTGTAGCAAATACCTGGCTCTTTTTCTCCCTACTCAGGTGCACTTGGAAATGCCTTTGGAGGAAGTAACCCCATCTGAACAGGAATACATGCCCTCCCTCAGCTGAGGAAACCCTTCCTGACTCCCCTGACCCTGCCTGGCTCCCCAGCAGCCATCTCTGTCTGAGCCCCTCCATGGCCATGGGAAGGACAGGGAAGGCTTTGTGAAATACAGAAGATCTGGTTCAGTAGCAGAGCGTGTTACCAAAGGGAATTCTACCCTCCAAGTTCATTATCCATGCTGCCAGTCAACAAAGTAAACTGATTTCTCTGCTGTGCCTCAAAAACTTTATATAAAAGCCAACCAAAGATATACTTAAGTGGATCATATTGTAAAGCAAATTTACTTCCAGGTTCTTTCAAGCCAGTTAGAGGTAGAACTGTAGAACTAGTAGAACTAAGGGCACAATTAAGATTAAATTGATAGGTCTGAATGTTCAAGTGCCAAGTGAACACCACAGGTAATCACATCAAATGGTGAGGCTGATATTAGAATGATGACAGGATATTCATCTTCCTTGTGCTCTGAGAGTCAGGGGAATAGCTGAGTCACTTTCAGGTGGGGCTTCTGCCGGTGTCATGAGGGCATGGAAGGAGGGAAGGAGCTGCAGGACACGCAAGTACCTAAGATCAAGCACCTGCTGCTGAGTGAAACTCCTGGTAGCAGTCCTCCACCTGGTTGAAGCTGAAGCCACTCAGGGTAGGGTGGCACAGCGGTGCCATTGGACCTTTTGAGTCTCAGATTTGACTGTTGAAAAGACACACACAGAAGAATAAAAGTAGGTTTAAATGAGTATTAGTTCAAAGAGCTGATTGTGGCCACCAAACACTTCCTTGAATTGATAGGTCCTTACAATGTGTTGTATATGGATATTGAGCACACGAGTTTCAGTATTTTCATCCTGTCTAATGGAGTCAGATATGTGCTTCCTTATTTGCTGGGATCAGAGCAAAAAAGTCCATGTAAACAAACTTTCTCATCATCCCAAAAGATCTCACTTCCTTCTCTAGAGGGTTTTCTGAACTTTTGGGTTTGTTTCATTTCTTCCAGCAAAGCTGCTCTATCCAGAGCTCTTTTTCTTGGGAAGAAAAGGAGCTGTTGCCCATGAACCACTACAAGAAGAATGTATAGCTCACAGGGAACCCATGGTGGTTTGTGATTCCCAGCATGGCGTGCCTTGGTGAGCAGGTCTCTGGGATGAGGAGGCTAGGATCTTCCTTCACATGCACAGCAAGGTCTTGCACTCCTCCTGTTTTGGAAATCAGTTTCCTGAAGAGCATTTGGCAACTTGTCTGTGAAGCAGGAGGAAGGATTAACCATGAGCATGGTCACTGTCATATCTGACTGAAATGTGAGGGTTCTCAGTATTGACACTCAAAAAGGAGGAGCTGCTGCAGGGTGTGTCCCATGCAGGTGCTGGGGGCTCTTGGTCCTTTCCCTCTTCACTGCCTGTTATTTTCCTGCACTGCTTCAGTGTCTCATTCCCTTTCCCAAGGGGTTTAGGACAGCCAGCTGCTCCCATCAGCACTGTTGGCACATGTGCATGTGGCATTAGGTAGGAAGAGAGGCTCTATCCCCAAGGAGAGGGCACATAGAAATGGGGGTGGCTGGCACTGCATTGCTTTTTGGGGAGAAATCCCGACCATCCTTGTTTTTGTCCAGGACAGTTTAACTGCATTTCCTCAGGGAGTAGCATTTCCATCTACTTCAGCTCTTAATTAACCCCGTGCACCCCAAAGAAGTTCCACAACCACTTGTAAATTAAATATGAAAAGCATTATTTATCTAGGAATAGCAGCCTAATGGCTGCAGGTCTGATGTTTATAGTCACTAATGATGATGGATACAGGAGAGAGAAGTTGGGAAGGAAATGGAGGGGAAGAGTTTCTTTGCTCTTAAAAGGTACAGACACAGATGTGTAAGGGATATGTTCCTGGGGCAGAAATGGACTCTTTCCTCCCTTGATTAAAAATTAGTGTGAAAGAAGCACCAGGAGGTTGGAGGAGCATATTCCCACTGTAATAACCTGTGTCCTATACTGTGTTGTGGCAAGGTGAGC
Organism: Serinus canaria; assembly: GCF_022539315.1. NCBI lineage: Eukaryota > Metazoa > Chordata > Aves > Passeriformes > Fringillidae > Serinus > Serinus canaria. The sequence goes on along the minus strand of NC_066319.1, from coordinate 24,328,679 downwards.
CACAGGGCTGCTGTTGCTGGAAAAAGAGGAAAATCAAATCTTCCCGTTGCAATAGGAAATAGTTTTGTGGCTGATAGGAGCCAAACAAAAATGCCAGGACCATTTCCAACTTTCCAAAGGAGGGCATGAGAGATGAAGATGCCATTAATGGGCTGATGCACTCACCTGTTGCCCCTACAAGCCCTTTTTGAGCCTGGGCTTTACCTCCGGCAGGGCGATTGCAGGGCTCACTCACTTAACACTGGCTCTGTTTGTTGGCGTCAAAAAGGAAAAATAATGCCCACCAGCACAGCTGCCTCTTTGGAGGCTCAGAGGGAGAGAAGAGCCAGGAGAGTGGCAGGCTGGGGCTGATCCCAGTGTGAGGGTTGGCTGGGAGAAGCTGCGTGTGAGCCGGCCGGAGCTCGAGCAGCCCTGCGAGCCTGCAGCTTGGCATTTCCTTAAGGCTTTCTACTTCCTATTTTGTCTCCGCTCAAAGGTTTTGTCCCTTTCAGCAGGCGGGAGAGCTGAAGCCAACTGCCTGCCTTCTCACAGGGGAGGTTTCTTCCTGGCACAGATGGAAGATATTCCCGGTGAGGCATTCCCCAGGCTCCCCGTGGCTTCCCGTATGCAGCTGTCACACAGACCAGGACAGGGCTGGGATTGGGGGGTTTGCAGAAGGGGGGGCAAAGGCCATGTTTGGGGCAGTTCCCCTGCTATGGGATGCTCTGTGCTGAGATTTAAGACTGTCAAAAGTTTGCAGGCACAGGGTGCCAAGAAGGAGAATTTTTGTTCCTGGGAGCTTTCCTTGTGCCACCCTCCTGCTGTGCATTCATTGTCCCATTCAGCAGCACAGTATTAACTCTTGATAGCAAGGTTTGCTCAGGTAGGAGCTGCTTCTGCATCTCTGGATGCAGACCTGGGGCAGGGTAAGGAGCAAGGAGCGAGGCTGGCATAGCAGACATGGGGCAGCCCCAAGTCAGGCAGAGCCCCAAGCACAAGGCACAAATGCACAAAATGTCACCAGCAATAGTGATGCTCTGGGTTACATGTTTATCTAATACAGCATCGAATCTCACTGAGTTTCTGGCCTCAAACAGCTATTTCCTGTATCAAACCCACCGTTATTTAATCTCACGTGGGGTGAAGTGGTGTTTTCCCGCCTCATCCCTGCTTTTCTTTCACTGACCAGCCCTTCTGCTAGGCAACAGGGAAAACTCAGCTTTCACATCTTCTCTCTGCCCCTTGTTAATTTGTGAGGCTGGCTAGTGCCTCCCCTCCCTGGCAGCTGGGGTCCCCATGCCTCGGTCTCCCCCTGCTCTTGCTGTCCCCACTGCAGCCCTGCAGCCTGGTGCCCGTCCCTGTGCTGCTCTGCGTCGCCCGACCTGTCCTGGCTGCAGGGAGGCTTCAGTGGCTGCTTCGGCTCTGTCAGCAGGGACTTGGCCCGAGGTGTTCTTGGGGTGTTCCCAGCTTCTTCTGGAGGATGGTACACAAACCTCCCCGGGTTTGCAAAAGCCTGCAAGTTTTGTGCTGCAAAAGCGCATTTCTTGTCATCAATACGATTTGTCACCGTAGTACTCGTCCATAGAGTACCTTTGGGGCTCTCTGATGCTCCTTGCTGTATCCTGTGCTCACTAGTCACCTGAAAAATTTTGCACTTGTTCCTGCCTCCCCTCTCTGCTCCTCCATCCAGGCTGTTAATAACACCCTCGCATAGCAGGAAGCCTAGCACGTGTCCCGACTTCACCACTGCTAATCTTCTGCCATTATAAACCCAAACTATTTATCCTCTCTGCCTTGGGACTCCTTGCCAGGTTCCCATGCAAGAAAAAGATGGTGCCTTTTGCCCTCTGGCTAATTAGGTTTTTTAGCAGCAGTCTGGACAATCTTTTGTCGGAGGAGCTCTAAATAAATAGCCACTTTGTTGTTCTGCATCCGCCACTGGGCTGATACGTTCAAGGAAATCTGGGAGATTAGTGAGACATGGTTTTCCTCCGAGACACGCACACTGGGCTGTATTATGAGATGTTCTGTTTTTAATTATCATTCCAATCAATTTGGTGCACGCAGATGTGCAATTTACTGATCTGTAATTCCCCAAATTGCCCCTGGAGGCTTCATTTTTATTGTCAGTGTAACATTTGCTACCAACTATCTGCTGTTTGGTTTTTTGGGGGGAAGGCTTTCTTCTTGTTGTTTTTTTGTTTTTACACCTTCAGCCATCTGCTCTCCAGAAATCCATTTTGCCTCATTTTTTTCTTTCTTGTTACCTGCTGTAATTTCTTGTTGCCAGGCAAGGTTTTGATTTCCCCATTTGGGAGTACCCCTGTGTGCTGCAGCCGAGCTGCAGGTACGTGGAGCCCATTCTGGCCTGTCACAGCGATCCACTCTGCAACCAAACCCTTTCTGCTACAGCCCCACCTGGGTTTCCCTGCCATAGCAGGCAGACACTGATCCCACTGCAGCTCCAGATATACAGCTTAATTAATTAGTGCTTGTAGAGTGCAGTCAGGAGGTTCTGGGGAAGATGAACGTGTCGTAAGTGCCCTCTTTACAGAGAGATGTAATTGCTCCTCTCGGGGAGCTGCTGGTGTGAGGCAGAGGCAGCTCACAGGGCTGGCACAGACACACCCTCTGCGAGGAGGGGGAAGTTGGCTATGGCTATATCTCCTCAAGGAGACACAGTTTCCTCTCAGGAAACAGGTGAACAAAGCAAAGAAACGCAGCAGGATGCAGGTGTCTGTGTCTGGCCAACAGCTCTGCCACCTGGGGGGCATTCCCTGTGGGGCCAGGTGCCAGTATCACAGACTCCAGTCCTGGTTATTCCTGGACTTGTCCGTGCCCCAGCAGCTCTGGAAAATCCTCTCCTTATCCGAGCCTTGCATTTGTGTCCCCAGAGGATCCTAGAGCCAAGGGTTCTCCTTATAAACACCCACATCTGTGGCCCACTGGTCACCTGCTCAGCACTGGCCTCCTCCAGGAGGTGCTGAATCTCACACTCCTGGGATGCTCTGTGTCCCATGGGCTGCTGCAGCCCTCCTCTGCTTGTACTCGGTGGGGGCTTAATTATTAATAACAAATTCCTCCAGCCCTGCTGTGACCTAGGGAGCCACAGACAAGCTTGTAGCCCCTTGAGTCTCCCACACTGGACCTAGAAAGGAGACACGGGGGAGATTTAAATCCAGCCCTTGTGATGGGGGGACCTGGGCTGCCAGTGCTGCAGGGGGCAGGGGCTGCCCAAGAGGGAGGTTTAAAAAGCACAGCGACCTGGCAGTGGCAATGCCTGCTAGGTTGAAGTTAATCTCCATTTAATTCTTTTCCAGATAATCCGGTCTCGGCTGTGGTCCCATGCTCCCTGACCCCTTAATCCTATTGCCACAGAACCTGTTTAATGGGGAAGCCTGTGAGGGCTGCTGTGAAATGGCTTGGGACATCCCTCTGGGGCCCAGCTCTGTCTGCCCCACTTGCCTCCTCCATTCCTGAGGCATGGATCTGGCATTGACAGATCCCTTTCTCCCCCTTCTCTTCTCAGCTCTCTTTCCTCCCCCCTGGCTGAGAGAGACCCTCAGCCCCGAAGCGAAGAGCAGGCAGGGAAGGGGGACCCAGCTCCCAGGCACATTTACTGGGCAGGTGTGAGGTGATCTATCTGGCAACACGAGCTAGACACCAGTTCTGCAAGGTTTGCTCTGCTTTGGAGAGGGGTGATTGTGGTGGAGGCAGCTGCAGGAGGAGAACAGAGCAGCCATCCCTCATGTCCCAGCTTTCAGGAAGGAGGCTGGAGCATGGCAAAGCAGCCTGTCAGCAGTGGTGAGGACATGGCCAGGAGGAAATTCGGGTTATAAATTTCAGAAGTAGAGCTGGTGGAAAAACAGGTGGGTTTGCAGTACAAAATCTCCCCCACAGTTCTCCCCGTCCAGGGGCCAGAGCAGAGCACAGCCACCAACCAGGGCTGGGTCCTCCTGGCTTTGGTCAGCTGGAAACATCCACCCTGCCATTCCTACTGCTGCTGACACAGGTTTGCCTTTGTGCTTCCAGAGCAGTGGGGCTGGAAGCATTGACCCTGATGAGCAGATACACACACACACTGCTGAGGGTTCACTTGAGCAGCTTCCCTGGGTGCCCAGTGAGCAGCCTGCAGCTCCAGACATTCCCTGGGGATGGGTTCTCTGTGTGTGAGGGATCCACATAGCTCAGCTGGGGGGGTCATTGCTGGTGCCTTGCCAGGGGTTGCTGGGCAGCTGCCAGGCCGTGGAGGACTCTGACCCTCCTCTGTGGCTGTAGAGCCCCTGATTCATGAACAAGTTGTTCCTGGGAGTCACACAGTGAAGCAGTGTGGTGCTCTGGGGACAGGAGCCATGCCCGACCCACAGACTGCGCTCCCTTGGTGGCTTCCCACCATCCTTCTCTGAAAGGCTGGTGGGGTTTGGATGCTGCCATGCCCTGCAAGTTCCCAGCAGGAGCCTTTACCCTCCACTGAATTTGGGAGTGAGAGCACAGATGTTCAGCACCTTGGAGCCAGACAACAGGGAAACAACCTGTTCCTGTTCCTCTTCACGCTTCCCTGGACTGACACTAAGGGCAGATTCAATCATTTGTGAGCCCGGAGAGGAAACAGAAAGGTGAAGTGTCCTGAATTGCCTGGGAAAGTTCATGTCTTTTCTGCCTTGCTCATCACCCCTCATCCCTCCTCAGTGTGAATAAGGCCACAGAAGACACGGGATCACAGGGTAGTGGGTTCAATGCAGGCTCTGAGTGGCTCCCAGGATGCTCTTTTCTGTCAGCTTTTCCTGCAGTGTCTCTCCTTGGCTCTCCAGCAGTGCCCACAGAGCTGGAACCCCCTGTGGAGGTGGTGGATGGCTCCTCTAAACCTGTCTTTTGAACCTGAAGTTTTGCAGGGAGACACTTCATCTCTTGCTGCTTCGCTCTTGCACGCATGTTCAGCCAGAAAAAGTGCTGTTCCCCTAAGGTGAAGTGGTAGGATATTAATTTTCTGAAGCTCTCGATAAGCTATTGAAGATTAATTTTAGGGAAAGCCAGGGGATATGATGGATTGGAGCCCAAGCTTGCTTAAATATGCAATATTAAAAATTGATCGTTGTCTCTCCTTGTCATACACCCTGCCCTGGTGTCTGGGGCAATCCCACAGTCTGACAAAATGCCAGGAAGATACTCAATAAGCCCCACGCCCAGCTGAGTGCAGATTTTAATAACTTGTGTTGTCATTATTATTTTTTTAAATCACTTTTATGAGTTTTTGTTTTGTTTAATGCCTGGCTCTGTTGTGCAGATTGGCAGCTGGGGACTTGAAAATCCTTTGCTACATGCCAGGCTGTGAGACATCAGCACCCAGCAGAACCTGCTTCCCTGTCCTCCCCACCAACCCCAGCCACGGGAGTGATGCTCCAGGTGACCGAGGAGCCAGGGTGAAGGCAGCCCATGGTGGGATCAGGGGCCCTGGCCAGGGAGGTGCAGAGGGCTGGTTCAGCCTGGAGACATCCAGAGGTGTGGGTGCAGCACCATTCACACTTTTGAGGTTTCTTGGCTGCAGGAGGCAGCACTTGGTGCACAAGTGGAAGCTGTATCTCAGTCTTACATTCCTCAGTTGAAGCTCGTGGGATGTTAATCCTTTTGCATCAACATGGCATTGTAAACATTAACTCCAATATTTCTCACCTGCTGAGAAGCAACAACATTTTGCCAAAATACCGGAGTTCATCAAAGCAGTGAAGAACTCTTACAGGTATTTTTGAAGCTGGCTGCAAAGTGAGGGTCCCTCTGCAGTACAGAGGCCACGATGACTCCATCAGGGCACTCAGCAGCAAGAAGAAAGCTCAGTGGGATTCCCATTCATTCCTGCCTGGCTGAGGGAAGTCCAGGCAAAATCCACCTTATCCACTCTAATCAGAAAGCTGCTGACATTATTTTCCTCTCTGCAGTTAATGATTGCAGGAGGAGGGATTTGCTGGCATTTGCACTTCACAGAGAGCTGCAAGAAGAGAAAGTGGGTCCCACAGAGGTTTCAGGGAGAACAAGAGGCACAGTGTAATCTGGCATCAGGCTTTTCTAGCCAAGGTCCACGAGCAGCATAACAATTCTGAGAAACTGAAGTACCTGATGAAACATAACCATCTTCACAGCCAGTTTGACCACTGGCTACTCCTTTGTTGTTGGTGACTGAGTTTCAGCTGGACTGCAGAGGCATGTGTGTGGGACCCTGAGGGGTGGCACTGTGACCCTTTTTGCCACACATCCCCTGAGATGAGGTCAGCATGAGGAGCCACAGCTGAATACAGAAGAGTAGCATGCTTGAGCAAAGAGCTATTATTTGCCAAAGGTCGAGTCTTCCCTGATTTGCACTTGGGCTGTAGTAGCACTTGTCCTAATGATTCATCCATGCTCTTCATTGCAGCAGGCTGGTGGTGAGGAGTGATGTGTTTCCACAGCTCCCAGGGGTGTGCTTGGAGTGCTGTGACCCTTGTCAGCAGCCCCTGCAAAGGGACAGATTCAAAGCCCTTATCTGGCCAGTTTGAAATAGATGGCAACTGGCCTCCACAGCTGTAGTCAGTGGTGGCCACCTTCTTCTCACCCATGTCCAGAGGTCCAGGAATGGAGAGGCCCAGCAGAAGGGGCAGGAGCACAGCACCAGCAAGCCCTAGCTTGAACGGACAAGCAAAGCCTGATCTCAGGCAGTGACATGCTGGTGTGTGTGCTGGGGGACAGCGGTGATGCAAGCACTGAAGAGTGGTGCCTGCTACAAGGGCATTGGTGACAGAATGGTACAAGCTGAGGCCACACTGGGTCCCTTTGGTGACAGTTCAGGACACAGCATTTTTGTGACTACATTTAATTACACACTAGAGCATGGCTCCCTGCAGTGTGACCCCCTCCACACCCAGCAGCTCGGGCAGGTGTGCTAACGTTGTGCTCTTGTGCAGATAAACTCACCCTGCAGAAATATCAGCTCCATGCACACATCAGCAGCCATACTGTGTTCCACCATTGGCAAGGCCAGGCAAGGGAAGAAAGACAGCAGGAAGGGGCAAGGAGTGGGGTGTTTCTTTTCTCCACCAAATGCGGTTTTATTTCTACGTTAAAAATTAATAGAGCCTTTCATTTAATATTTATAAAGTGAGTGTCTTGGTGATAAATTACTAAGGAACACAACAGGGCAGCCTTTGTGCTTGTCTTGGAGTGCTGGATGGGGACTGGGAGCTCCCCTTTCATCCAGTGTGCCCATACCCTTCATCCAGCATCCCTAGGTGACATCTTGGTTTGTGGGGCTGATAGAGACACAGGACTGGGAAGGAGGCTCCTCACTTTTCCTAGCCAAACTTCAGAGTGCCTCCGACTGAGCTGCTTCCTCCCATCCACCCTCAGTTTGAAGACTGAGACTGCTTTGAGCCATGAAGTGCTGTGAGGGACCCTGGACTGGGATCAGAAGGGGTTCCCAGGCAGCCTGCAGCATGTGCTAGGGACAAGGAAAATCGGGGTTCAGGTGAGGCCAAAGAGCAACCATCAAGAGCTCTGGCTGGAGGAAGGCTGGGTTTCCATGAACTAGGACAGCATTTCAAGGTGACCTGAGCATCCTGTGAAAACTGGGCTGGATCAATGCTATTGATACTCTTAATCATGTCCTTTCCAACAAATCATGGAGCAGAACTCCTGAGTTCACAGACAACACATTATCCTCCTGCCACAATGTTCCAGGGACTAGCCAGGAGCCCAAGGACTCCCATCCTTGTGGATGTGGACCTCTGTAACACCTCCAGTTCCTTCATGATGTGCCAGAGCTGAAGGGACACAGGGCAGTGAGGAGGGTCAGACCCTGGCATTGGGGAAAGGACATCCCTTCCACACTGCTCCCCCCACCCCTGAGATGGGGCACAGGGCAGTGGTGCTGGCAGGAGAAAGGGGTGGTTGTGACGTGTTACCCAAGCTCTGTTCCATGTCTTCCACGTAGCAGCCACACATCCCTGAGCTTTCCTGCTGCTGCAGGTCGTACCTGCAGCCAGCAAAACAGAGAAAGCATCGGTGTAGGTAAAATATCCCAAACTGCCTGCATTCAGCTACAGAGTCACCGTCTGCTCGGGGCCGGGTTAAATGGCACTTCCCTGGAGCATTCCAGGAACATTTTCTCGCTCGCTCAAGCTTCCTAACTAGGCCCAAGGAGGCAGCAAGGGAGCAGACGAGGTGGCCGAAAGCAATTTCAGCCCTTCTAAAGAAATAACTGGCATGTAACAGTGACAGGAAATTGTGCAATTAGTACAACGGGGCAGTGTCAACAAGCTCTTAACGCCAGTTGTTATGGCAACACCAGGAAAAGCGATGTCGGTGCTGGAAAAATCCAGAGACTGAGCAATAACAACAGTGGCCGTGGCTGCCGGGACGGCTCTGGCTTTGCCTGCGGGGCTCCGGCACAGGCAGCGTCCCGAGAGCAGCCCGGCTCCTGAGCACCGCCCCAGGCCAGCCCCGGCCCCGGGCCAGGGAGCACATGGGCAGGGGCACAGCACCTGATCCAGCATGCAGGAGGCCAGAGCCACCAACAGGGACCAGGGAAGACTTTCCTGCATGCATCCCCATGAAGCTCTTCCCTGTGGCACTGCCCCGCAGGAGGGACACCCTGCAGCAGCCCCCATCTTCCCTGGACACAGGAGTAGAGCATCAAACAGTGGAGAGCTGGCATCCCCAGCTTGGCTCATGTGCCAGACAAGTGGCAATGAGTGAAATGGTGAGAGAGAAGATTGAGGGTTTTCTGCTGGCAGAACTGTAGTGCTTTGGGTCTGGCAGCACATTCTCTAATCCCGGTCAAACGTGTGGCTAAGCATGTCAACCAGGTGTGTCTCATGTGGCTCTGTGGGCAGCTGGCTCCTTTGCATCCATGCCAGGCACAGCCAGGCCTTTCTAGCCCCCTGTGTGCCCCCACTTTAACGCAGCACTCACTCTCCATGCCCACAGTGCGGTTGGTGCAGGGGAGCTGCCCTGGAATTAGCTCAGCCCTCCGTTCCCGCCTGAGCCCTGCTGCAGCTGTGACCTGCACCAGCACACAGACCCTGAGCCGCTTTGGAAAGCTTTGGCTTTCCAGCTTGAGCCTGGACTTGCCTGGCTGAGCTGAGGCTGTCCTCACTGGGTGCCACCAGCCCAGCTCTGCACCCCTGGCTCAGCTCTGATGGGAAGTTCAGCTGCCTGGAGAGGCTGTGATTTGTGGGGTGCAGATGGAGGGGTCTGCAGTAATGTGAGAGAGAGACATTGATGCTGGAGCTCAGAGCAACTGTGACACTCACCAGTAGAAAGGCAGGGAATTTCTCAACATGCACAAAATGTGCCTCTTTTACCCTGTCCCAAAAATGTCAAAATGGAAAGGATTTGATTTCAGCTCACTGGGGCATACAGCAGCTCCCTCCCTCCCTCTCTCCCTGTGCTCCTGCCAGCCAGGGCAAGTCTCCACAGCAGGGTTCCCCCAGGAGTCATTCAGACTTCTCTGTGGTTGTGCCCTCTGGTTTACCCCAGAATAAGCCAATGTATACTCCTTTCTCAGCATTGATAGAGCTCTCTTGGTACGAAATTTGGTGCCCACAGAGCAAAGCAAAAGATTCGAGTTACTCCCTGCTCCCTTTTTGTGTGACATTAGATCTTCTCTGGACAAAAAGCCTTTGCAGGAGGAGCAGGAGAGACTGTAAGATGCTTTCAGAGAGAGCCAGGATTCCCAGAGTCACAGAGAGCATCACCCTTTGTAGCTCAGCTCTGTTGTTGAGGTCTCCTCTAAGGCTTTAGAATCTGGAGGGGGAACAGCAGAAGGATGAGGGTCCATGAGAAGCTGCTGCAATATGCACACCCATGAAAGTTAAAAGCATATGGCTTCAAAGGGAGTAACATTCTGAGCCCTATGGAGAAAGCTGAGCAATGGAAAGATCAAAGCACTAGAGAGAATTATGTTTTGTTTAAAACTGGTCTTACAGCAGCTTTTGAGGGAATCTTAAGAAAATGTAATGGGATCTCTTAGAAAACAGCAATGCAAGCCTTGCAGCTGGTACAGTGAAGACGACCAAAGAATTCCATGTGTTGTTTGTGAAATGTTATTGCCCTTGAAGCAGTAGCTGACTTAGTCATTCAAGTAATTTAAGATGTTGGTGACTGTGTGTTTTTGTTGGTGACTCTGTTTTGAGTACAAGGAGGTGCTTCTCTACCAGCAGACAGCTATGTGTTGTGCTTCCATCTGACCAGACAGTAACACCTTTCTTCATTCCACAAAGCATCTTTCCTTGGGACTGCTCTTATCGATTTTGCTGGAGCTGTTTGCAGAGCAAACGCTGTAATGTGTCTGTGAGGAGGCACAACTGAGTCCTCAGTGAGGTGGAAGCTTCTGGAAGGCTAATGAGCTCCTAATGAACGTGGCCGATTACCTGATGCTCTTGCCTGCGAAGGCAGTAACAGCATGTGTATGATAGTAGATCACTATAGCCTAGCTTTGGAAAACCTCTAGCACTGATCCTTCCCAAAGATGGCAGAACCATCAGGTCTCTGCACTTCTGGGCTTGGTGGGGTGTGATGTGGGGCATCAGTTCACTCTGCAGGTAAGGTCCAGGTGAAGGAGCATGACAGCAGAGTGCAGTGGGTGGGGATGGACTTGTGCTGCCTCTGCACCCCTTTGCAGCTGCTACATCAATATCAGAAAGAGAAAACTATTCCGGAGAGGTAACAGGGAGCTTTGATAAGCCTATTTCCCATCCCATCCCACCCACTAGGAAACATCTGGAGAGCTTCAGCATGACATTCCCTCCAGCACAACTGGCTGGTTCCTTGCTGGGGACCACAGTGAGCATCCTACAGTGCCTATGGCTGTTTGGTCCCTCACTGGTTTCCTGCCTGGGATCAGAAGCAAGGCAGGAGTGATCCCATGTCTCACACTGACCCTCAGCTCCATTTCATCCTTGTCTTCTTCCTTCTCTTCATCTGTTTGTTCCCTAATCCCAAGTTATCTGCTGGTGTTATTTAGACCTGAGGGAGGGAGACTTTCTCCCCATGCCAGTGAGCATGGTCACTCTCCAGCCCATGCTGAGCATCAGTGATCAGGACATCCTTTGTCCACTCTAGGAGAGCAGCTCCAGCCTGTTAATACATTTCTTTCATCCTTGACCCTAGTGATGTCACAAGGTGGGCAAGTCTCTGATGCCACAAGCAGCCCTGGGACACCTGTGGGAAATCAGCTTCCTCCTGAAGACACCGTGGATGGATGTTCACTTACATCTGTACCAGCTCTCTACTCTGCATGAATATACAGAGTGAAGAAACTAGCAGTTTTGGAGTGTAGCTTGTTTGAGTTCCTGATAAGTCTATCCTGGGGAGACTTCATCCTTTTTGGGAGGGAATAAAGTGAGTGGGCTGGAGAATATGTGTGAAGGAATTGTGGGCAGGAGGACAGCACACTGGCAACACAGGAGGCAGGAGTTCTCCAGCAGCAATCCCAAGCTCACCTTGGCACACTTGGGCTCACAGCAGGGAGGGAAAGAAGAAAAATCTTTGTCAGGATAGTCAAGTCTCTCCTCTTCCTGTGCTCCTTCTCTCGAAGACAGCCTTGCACCTGGCAGCACAGTTGGTGTGCTGCCAGGACACATGGCTGCTGCAGGTGAGTGAGGCAAAGGCTCTGCTCAAACACCTCTTTGTGCTGTAGTCTAAGCCCAGGAGAGGTCAGAAGCAAAGGGAGCCTGAAACATTGGAAAGGGCTTGCTTCTCTGGCAGGAATATCTCAGCAAGGACTTTTGGATATGAATGGTTACGGTTTGGACAGAGGAAGAATGTGCAGAGAGCACCAGAAATAGGACACAGCACAGGGCCTGTTGCCCTGGAGTTTTTTGCAGGTGATTTTTGCACTCTTGTGTAAAGTTTTCCAGAGGCTGCAGCAAATCTGCAGATGAGAGGAATGATGTCCCTGAATCACTGTCTTCTCAAGGGCCAGGAAGCACAATGTGAAAACACACAGTGAAAATAGTGTACACAGTAGGACTTCTCTTAATGAATGGTGCAAAGAGGAGCAAGACAGTAATCTAATTTACCCATCACCATGTATTTCAGCATCCCAGCTTTTGTGCTTCTGAGGCATGCAACTCAAGGGACTCTCCTTCCTCCAGTAGTCAAGGTTTCTTATGTCCTGGCTTTTCCTCTTGCTCCCAGCTCAGTTTTCCAAGTCCTGTGATCAGCTGAGGCTGACCTCACCCCCTCCCTCCTCTCTCTGGACCGTTCCTTGGATAATACCTGCAGGAACAAGAGAGAAGTCATAACTTCTCCAGCCCTGCTACTGAGTGTGTAAGTTTAACTCCCAGTTCCCTTGCTCCTTGGCCATACTGAATATGTGCCGGTTCTGTGCAGCCTCCTTTGATAGCTGCAGAGGAAGCCTTTGCCAGCAGTGGATCTGTCTGATTTTTCTCACTTCACCGTGGCAGCTTTAGAGCTGCTGAGATCCCTGGAGACTCAGCAAGTCTTCAAACAGTCAAAGGAGCTGAGATCCGGTCTCCTGAGACATCTGAGCACAGCACTGCATCCGCTTTTTGATACAATGCTATCAAGACGTCTCTCTGTATTTCTTTTTTTTGCAAATCAAGAGAATGGAGCTGGTTTCTCTCCTGCTGTTGTTGGGGCCCATTGGAGAAGGAGGTGTTTTCATTTCAGCTCTTGAGTCAGAGAATAAAGGAGGAGGAGAAGGTGGGGGAGAGGAGGCAGGAAAGGAATATCTGAGAGGATGACAAGGGAGAACATCTGCTCATGGCTTTTCTGTGGAGCTGATCCTCTCTGAGTCACAGGAGGAGGCAGTCAAAGGGCATTGCCTGGCGCTGGAAAGCAAAGCCCAAGTTGCTGGAGGTGAGCATTAATGAAGGGGTGGTGGACAGCTGGGGGGCTGTAGGGAGCTAGGACACACCAGCACTTGGAGCCCAGCAGCACTTGGCAGGACAGGACTGAAGGAGCCACTGGCTTTGCTGAGCTTCCAACCAGATGCCTTGACCCTTTGACAAGTAAGTTGGGGTGGCACAAGCCGACCTCCTCGTTTCACCCTTGCAGGGGAGGTATTAATTTTGCCTCCTCCCAGCTCTGTGAGGCACCTTGTTGAACCTCTAATTCCATGCAAAGCCACCCACAGGGCTTCCTGACCTGTCCTGTGCTCTGCCCTGCTGCCCAAGCACACCCTTCAAGAACTCATGGCTCCCCCGTCCTGGGAGCCACCTCTGCCAGTGCTTCCTGCATCCCAGTCCCTGCTCCTGCCCTGGAGTGCTTCTCTCAGAGAGTGTCACAGGGATCAAGCTGCTCAGATACAGTGATGCTCCAGGTTATTTGATGAACACCCACATTGTCCCTGGGTAGCACCTGCCAAACAGCTGGGTCTGGAGCAGGATCTGGCGACATTCACCCTTGAGTTGCAAGGCAAATTGAGTTGAGCTCCTTCCTTGGGTTTAGCTTCCACCATTAGTATAAAAAATAGCCTTGGCATACAGTGCCCCTCCTGCTTGGCTTAGCTCCAAACTTCTGCCCCACTGGATATCCCAGAGCCTTCTGCAGGAATCTGCTTTGTCCCAGTTCTGCTTTGCCATGCTGTAATTTCTGCCTCAATAAAACCACCTTGAAACCAGAGCCTTGCTGAAGCCCTCCAGGCACACTCTGTGCCCATGCAGGTACTCTCTGTTCACTTTCCTCTCATGTCCCTTGGCACCAGCAGGACATAGGATCTTCAGCCAAGCTTCTGCTGTCTTGGTGGGTCATCTCAGCAGGGACCTTGCTTTCCCTTGGAGCTGGCTGCAGGTATGGTGCCACTGATAATAGGCCCTTAAAAGTCTCTCTGTACATGCAGGGAATGCGTCAGCTGTTAATACCCATATTTCCCATACTGCCCATACTTATTCCCTGCTTCCATATGCATATTCTCTGACAAGCTTCCTTTCTTCTGCCCGAAGCAGGTTCATTTTTAATTCATCTGTGATTTCCTCTAGCTGCTCAGGGCACACAGACTCTACGGCTGCATCCCTGCATGAGAGGGAAGGGAGAAATGAAGGATGCTGGCAGACTATGGAACTCCTCCTCCAGTTCTCTGCACTTGATCCCAGGATCTTGAGAGTGCATCTCTCCCTCATTCTCCCTACAGAGGTCTAAGAGGCTTTTAAGCCCCCCTCATACAGGCACGCACTCAGCTCTCCACTAATCTGTGGTGCTATTTATTAACAGACACAGCAAAGGCTGGGCAAAACTAGTGAGTCATTAATTCAGCTGGAATGATGAGCTAATGAGAGGAACCTTGCGAGCTTCCCTCCCCACTCCTGGTGGTTCAGTGCATATTAATCTTCCTGAGTACATGTGCCAGCAGCATCCCCGGCAGCTGAGCACACTGCTGCATGTTTGCTTTATGGGCCGTTGTTCCCCGTGCCCAAGACCTCTGCTTGACTTGCTATAGTTCTTCCCAGTGAATTTGTTCCAAACCAGATGATTTAGTGGCAAGCAGAGACCTCGACATAGTGAGGAGAGGCTGTGCACATTAATGAAGCCCCTGTTAGCACTCGTGTGCTGTCACCTGGGCGGGGCCACAGCCGAAGTCCCAGTTCCCTTTAGCCTGGTGGGATCGAGCATGGTGCATCCTTCTGCACGTGGTGAGGGGCTCTGGGGTATGGATTTGTCCAGATGGGCTGGATCACGGCACTTCAGCTGCTACAGGGCAGTCCTAGCATTGCTGAAGTATAATTAATTCTGTGCACTACCCAGGGGGCAGTGGGGAGTTTGAATATGAAGGCTGCAAAACTCTCCTGGGTGAATGCATCCATCCTGATTTGAGCTTTGTGAGCTTTCCCAGTTGTATATCTCCTAAAAATATTCCCACAGAGTCACAAATTCCTGTAGAAGAACTGAAAGGCTGCCAACAAGAGGCTCACTTTTCTTACTGTTAGAAATAGCCCACAGCACTCTGGAGATCCATTGACCCCCGGCTGTAAACCACTGACCTGCAGCTTGTAGGGGAGGGAAATGAGAGGGCAGCACTGTGATTCCCACCCAGGTAAAGCTGTGCACTCCAAAGGTACCAGGGCAGGCTGTTAGTTAAAAACCCCTGCCTGCCAGTATAAACCTGGCGCCATCAGGCCAGGGGCTGCATGGTGCCTGAGATGCTGAACAGGAACCTGTCCAGTCCCTGCCAGGGTCTGGCACAGGACAAGACTCGGCACACGCAGGGCTCCAGTGCACATTGTCTGCAGTTTTCAGTTTATTGTCTGACCATAAATGTTTGCTTTCTCTTTAAAGGAAAATTTCAGAGGTCTGGTGGCTGCCCCCAGTGGAAAGACAACCACTGGGTCTCAGCCTGGGCCAGGAAACAGCGAGTGTGGTTTGATGCCATCAAGCAACAACCCAGTTTTAGGTTTAAGCGTGGGAGGACTCTGCTTCTTCCTCAAGCTCAGATGGCTGCTATTGCCTGAGCCCTAAGAGCAGGATGTATTTAAATATTACTGTTAATTGGGAGTATTTTAGGTCTGTATTTCTCCTAAAAATTAGTTCTCTTGATTGGAAACTCTAAGTCAAGGCATAAAATAACTGTAGGTTGATAAACCTCATGTAAATATAAGTACTCACAAAATGCATGTTTGTAGCTCAAAAGTTAACGCTGAGCCAAGAACTCGGGGGGCAACCAAAACCTGGAATGAGACACAGCACCAGAATATGGCAGCAGCAATGGGCTGGTGCAGCAAAGCACTGTCCTTGGCTCAAGGATGAGCTTGGTCACACTTGAGAGTCTGCTGCAAACACCAAAAAGGAGAAAGGCTCATTTTCCACCCTTGTCCTAGCAGTGACATCTGCAAAGCTGAAATCTATACTGCTGAAAATCCACAAGGACCCCATAGCCAGAAACCAAGCCAGAAACTGCCTCTAATGCTGCCTTTAAAAAATTGTACGGCTTTTAAATGCAAACATATTTTGAGAGACCTCTTTTGTCTTGTATCTAGGACAGGTAAGGCAGGATCATAAAACCAAGTGCAGATTCTGACTTTGCACATGTTTCGGTTAATTAACATCCAAATTAAAGCTTATTCAACTGATGAATTTAAAAAAAATCATCTAGTGAATAAACGCAATATTAAGCCTTTCAACACAAAGTGAAAAAAAAAATCCGAATAAATGTTAATTACATAATAGCTCTAATAAGCTGGTTTAACTACAGTGGAAGCTGGCAAAAAGCAAGCATTGGGTTTTGCTGACCAGCACCAGTCAGCTTGCTTCAGGAGAATGGGGAAGCAGCTCAAATGTGAAACAAGATTAGAGTGGATTATTTAAAGGCTTCCTGTTTACAGATTTAGATCAACTTGAATTGAAATCAATTTATCCTTCCTGCTTGGAGGCAATTTGGTGAGGAAAACTGTGATGGTGGCAGATCAGGGATTGTGGCAGGTGTGATTCCCCCTCACTACCTTTTCACCGCTCTCCACAGAGAGGTGTTGTACCTAGTTTATATTTTTCAAAAGAAGGCTATGAGACGAGTGGATCATCTAGCAGTACTTCTACTGAGGAGACATTATTGAGCAAGGCATTTCCATTTAACCTAGGATGCCACAGCTGCTGGATCAAGCCATGGAACTGCATGGTTGGCAATACCCTCTTGAAGTCCTCACCCTTGCAAGGAGGGAAGCAGGATGCTGGGTGCCTGGCCACGGCTCCCAAGTGCCCCAAAGCTGTGGCTACACCCTTGTGTCCCCATCTGCCCAGCCAGGAGAGGGCCTCCTCCTCACCACCCCCTCAGAGAGCTGCTGCAGATGGGGCTGGTGTGACAGACAAATCCCCAGCGCCCCGGCCCTGCCAGATGCCTGGCACGTCAGTGTTGCTAAGCGAGGAGAAGTTTTAACGTGTTGATTAATGCCCTGACTCTGGGTGAGTAATTAGAATTAATGTGGGATATCAAATCAGGAAATCAGGCATTATTAGGAGGAATTAGTGATTTATTTTCATTTTACGCCTGGCTCACCCCAATCCCCCAACACAGACGGGGGATTTGGCAAGAGATGAAGTTCCTTACTTAGAGCACAAGGATGGAGAAATAAGTGGTGATGGGAGGAGGAGAAAGAAAGTGGGGAGACAGCTCCTACATAGTTAATCTCATCACAGCCAAGTCTCATCACTGCCTGTGACTGCTGTGAGCAAGGTGCACAGCAGCAGTGAGGGACCATCACTGCTGCTTGGAGTCCCAGCCGGCTACAGCTGGAGCCATGGCAAAGTCCCAGAAGCCACTTGAGCAGGGAAGTGCCATTCTGTGGGTAGGACAAACACGCCAGAGGTTAATCTGTGCCCCTACAACAGCACAGGCAACAAGGCAGCATGGCAAAGCAGGGGAGAGCCTCAGTGGTGCTGATGCTGGGGATCTTGGTCCTCAGAGGAGTCCTGCTCTGGCACAGCAATGGTGGCCAAGTGGGCTGCAGAACCCCACTGGGCTGCAGAACCTTTGCCCAAACACCCTGCCCAAACACCCAGCCCTCCAAAGCTGCTGTCAGTCAGGACGTCGCTGTAAGCCAGCACCTGTGGCTGACAAACAGCTCGCAGCAGAGCTCACAGCTTCCCAAGCCACCATGGGCAGGCTGGAAATAGACTTACAGGACTTACAGACTTACATAGACTTACAGAATTGCTAAGGTTGTAAAAGACCTTCAAGATCACCAAGTCCAACCATTAACCTAGTCCAAGGTGGAGGACTTTGTGGACACCACCAAGTCCACCACCAAACCATATTCCTAAGTTCCACATCTACACGTCTTTTAAAATACTTCCAGGGATGCTGACTCCAACACTTCTTTGGGCAGCCTATTCCAATGCTTGACAACCCCTTCAGTGAAGAAATTTTACTAATATCCAACTTAAACATCCCCTGGCACAGCTTGTGGCCATTGTCTCTTGTCCTATCACTTGTTACTTGGAGGAAGAGACCAACCTCCGCCTTTTAACAACCTTGGTGAAAGGAGCAGGAATGCTTGGGGTGGCTTAGCAGGGGCAAATGGCAGCAGAAACATCCCACTAGCCTTTCATCACCCAAACTCTGCATTTGCAGAGAGAATTTAAATGCTAAGAAGACCAGAGCTGGTGGTGGAATAGCAGACTCAGAACTGCTGGTGCCCAGCTGGAGTTCTGGTAGGAAGAGGCAGGGGGTAACCTCAGGGGGCAGTGCCCCAAAAAGCTCCCTTTCATGATCAGACCCATTTGCAAATTCATCTTCTTAGGCAGAAATTTTAGGCAGAATTTTTTCACTCTTTCTTTTTTTTCCCCAAGATGAAAATGTCATTGGTATAGTTCATAGTACCCCCTGTAGCATCTCAGCTGTATTTAGTGCCTTTGATATGTGCAGCGTGTGTCCTCTCTCCCTCCCATGCAGAGGGAGAGAGCTTCAGGAGCAGTGCTCAATATGCACAAAGGCTGTCTCTCAAGAAGTTTATCTTCACCAAAAAAGGCAGACAACCTTTCTATTTATAATTACTTTGAGTCTATAAACAGGTTAAAAAGCTTCTCTCTCCCTCTCTGTCTCTCTCTCTCTCTCTCTCTCTCTCTCTCTCTCTCTCTCCCTTTCCTTTCTGTTCACTTGCCAGAGAAGAGAGGAAAGCAAACAGGCATAATACAAGATGCAGCACTGTGTGGCTCAGCCAGGCTGTGTAGTGGAAAAATCCTGTGCCATCCTGGGCACTGCAGATGGAGCCTGAGTGCCACAGCTCAGCCTTTACCTCATACCTGAACTTCTTGTCCCAGCTGAAGAGACAGTCGATCTGCTCTTGCACAAAAAGAAAGCAAGACTTAATCAATGGAGGAGCCCAGGAAGAAAACAGTCCCTGCCCTGGCACACAGTCCTGTGCAGGGAGGCAAGGATGAAGAGCTGGGTTTGGCAGGATATGAAGACAGCAAGAGTCCTGTCTCCCAAGCAGGAGGGCTTGGGAAGTTTCAACCCCCACTAAGGTTCATTGACCATGCACTTTCTGAGGAGGCATAAGAAATTTGCAGAGCCAACTGCTAAAATGCAGCCTGCTGTGAAACATCACAACGATTTACATGTAGATTTTAATCAGAATTGAGATGTATTTGTTTAATTAGCACCACAGGCTTGGATGGAGAAGCTTCACTGGGGAGTCAGGTTAATGTAGAGCTGGACACTGGGCACTCCAGAACAGGCTGCATCCAAAGAGCTGCTACATTGGGACTGCTCAGTCATTCCTGCACCAGGAGCCAGGAAAGGCTTTCTAATGTGGCACTAGCAGGGCAATCAGCTCTTGGCTTTGACAGAAGATGCTTTAGCCTGAGGAACAAAAGCTAGGGGCCATCACAGCAATCTGCAATCCCAGCCCAAGTGTGGCAGGAAACAGTGGTTTTCCACCAAAAGCAGCTTATGTCACTCAGTTGAGGCTTAAAAACAAAAAAACTCCAAACAAATCTAAAGAGAAAAAAACATGTCTTTAGACTAGTCTGCTTTCTCAGCCAGTGTCTGGAACATTTAGTCTCTGCCTGAAGACACCCCAACCAAACCTGGAGCAGGAAGGAAGGGGTGGTGCCAAGTGGCACACGCCAGCCCAAACACAAGGACACTCTTCAGAGCAAAACCAGGAGCTGCCTCAGCTGCATCTGAAGGGACAGGGTTATCCAGCTGGGGTTGCAACATGCTCCCAGCTGCTCGTGGTGGCACTGACAGCCCAGCTACGCAGTTGCACATCAGCCATACCAACGGCCAAGAGACACAAAGGTACCATAAAAAACCTGCAGATGTCTGCATGTAGATTTTTGCCATATCAGGTGTTTCCAGCCTCACAGAAAGAAACTGGGCTTCTGCTCAGACCTGCTGGCAGAGCAGTGGTATTCTGGGGCCTGGGCTTGGGCACAGCTACTGAAGGGACACCATGGCAAGGAGCTGATGTGGGGCAAGAAGCAAAGCCAAGGCTGGGGGGAGAGAGACAGACAGAACTATGTGAAGGGGAAAGCCCAGTACAGAAGGATGTGAAATCACCAGTGGGACAGGGCAGATGGCAAGGGACAGAGGTCCCAGCTGACAGGTGTCTGCTGGCTGTGGAATAGGAACTGTGTTCACCTCTGGCCATTTTCAGAGTGCAGAAAGTGGACAGTGACTTTCCCCGGACAGCAGCTTTCCCTGACCAGCTGGGTGGGAAAACTTGGATTGCTGCAGGTGTCACTTTTGGTGCTGACTCCTGTACAGGGCAGGAGCAGGCTGAGGATGTTAAATAATGAGGCACGATACGCCTGTGAGCTCAGTGATGGATAGAGAGTGGCATTAAATGGGACTTGGTGCCTGTCTTTATCTTGTCTTTAGTCATCACAGAGTGGGGAGCATAAATGCTGAGCACTGAGGCCATGGGATCTGCTGCCTTTGCTGGCCTGGAGGTTGGTAATGCCAGCAGCAGAGTGCAGAAGGGGCTGGGGGCATCACAGACCCCACAGCCCTCTTTGCTCCATGGTGCTCTGGAAGGTCCCTTCTGAAAGGAAATGTGTTTGGAAGTCCTGTAATCCTAGCTTACTAAAAATTCTTCTCACGTTCATCCTCAATTCAAAAGAATTTGAGGAAGAACAAGTCAAATCAAATCAAAGCTTTTCTTCCTATGAGGTACTCGATCTCATCACATGGAGCTAAAAGATGTGCCCACTGCCACTTATGTCCCTGTGAACCTCTTCCTTTGGTGCTGTCAGCCCTGATGTCACAAGGATGGGCTTGACTCACCCTGTCCAGGGCTGCAGCTCCTCCTCCCAGGGCAGTACTTCCAAGGGAGTCCAGAGTGGAAGAGTGTGGATGGGCAATCCCCAGTGTAACCCAGCCCTAATGCTGGGCTCTGCAGAGCTTGTCTCAGGGGCTGCCATCCCTCTTGGTACATGAGCTGCTGTGCTACTTTCCACAGTGCCCCTCTGCTCCTTCTTGTCCAGGGGCTGGGATAGGTCTGCCTGCTGCCAGACACCAGTGCCCTTCTCCCCCTCGTCTCCTGGAACCTGCAGGCTCACCTCAGCCAGCCCAAAGAAAGAGGCTGCTGAAACAAAGCACTAAGGAAGGGAGCAGCAAGTGCCACATGGGGACAGGCCAGGGGCCAGAGCAGGCATAGAGATCCCTGGCTGCATCCCAATGCCTCACCTGCTGCCCTGGTCCCGGGATGGAGCCCTGCACTCCCGGTGCTGCAGGATGGGCAGCTCCCTTCTCTCCCAGGCAGGAGAGAAGGCAGGCTTTGGCACTGGCAGTGGCAGGCACACAGACAAGGCTGGGCTCCACTGCGGCAGATTGATAGGTGTCTGGTGGAAAACATCCTACTGATAGTCGAGAACAAAACGCAAACAGGGAGAAATGACAGCTGTTCCTGTAGCTTTTCCATCATCTCTGCCGATAGCAGCCGCAGCGCCTGCAGCTCCGCGATTGATGCATCTCCGGGGACGCCGGGAGTGCGGATGCCACAATCAGGAAGGATAAAAGAATTGCTGCTGGAACCCAGAGGAGACTTCGGATCCTTATCAGGAACAAAAAGGACATCAATCTGGTGCCAGCACAGGCCCGTCAGATGCAGCCACACACTCAGCAGCCAGCCCAGCAAGGCTGGCAAAGCACATCCATCCCTGCCCGGCCCCGCTCCCTCCCTCCCTCCCTCCCTCTCAGGGCAGCTCTGTTTCAGCCAAGCAGCATCGGGCAGCAGCACCGAGTCCCAGCCACTGCTTGGCCAAGAAAATCCTTGGCAGGAAGGATGTGGTAAACAGCAGGAGATGAGTCTCTTCGGAGTCCCAGCTGGCTCTGGAGGGGTTGGGCCTCCGGCCTCACGCAGCCTGACAGACCAGCTGGCTGCCCGGTGAGCCCCAGCCAGAGCTGAGGGCCCCTGCTGGCCCCTGCTATCCAACCCTTCAGAGTCCTGGTGCCCTCAGCACATGGAACTGCTTTGCACAGCACTGCCAGTGGTAAGCATCAACCTCCACAATGCACAGAGCCGGCATTTCTCTTTCAGGTCTACAATCAGGTTTAGTTTCTGGGCATGCTGAGAAGTAGGGAGGAGGCACAGAGCATGCCTGTTGGCTGAAAAGCACCCAGGTGCTTGTGCAAACTGGTCTCCTGGGACTTCCAGCCAAACCCTGCTGTGGGAAGCCCAGCTGCTGCACCTCTGGTCTGTGTGAGGGGCCTGGAACTCACGTGCCATAGCAAACACCTGGTACTCACGTGCCATAGCAAACACAAGCAGCATCCCTTTGTCTGCCAGCACTTGTGGCTTGGAGCTCCCCACTTGGGGTACAGTGATCCCAAAGGACCTTGCTGCTGCCTCTCCTGATGCAACCTGGCTGGTATGCCTCCAGCTTCTTCTGGGGTTGGACAAACCAGCTGCTTGTTAACAACACCCTTCAAACATGCAAAGGTTAAAGACAGCCTCACAGGACAGTCTGTCTCCTGGGCACAGCCAGGTCCTGGGCTGGTTGTCATGGGTCCCTCTGTCACGGGTGGCTGGGGCAGCTGGGCTGGTGACTCTGGAGCTGGCCAGTACGATGGAGGCTGCCAGCACTGACTCCGAGGCTGCTTTCTGCAGCATCCATGCCTCCTGTTGTAGGCTTACATCCCCAGAGCCAGGTGTGGAGATTCTTTACTCTCTGGTGTGCCACAACAGGACTGAGAGGACCAAGGCTGCTTTCAGGACTGCACCCATCCCCATCACCCACTGTCCTCCACCCCAAAGCAGATGCATAGCACCATCCCCATAAAGCTAGGAAGAGTTGATTGACATCACCGTGCAAAGAGCTACTGCCTAATGCGCTTGTGACAGCTTTTGGTGAGAATACAGCTATTTCTTAAAGTCCACTCCCTGTCTGATGGGGGGAGTAGGACAGCACATCAGCAGCCTGCTCTGAGCTGCTCCCCAGCCTGCAGACTGGCTCAGGGATCATGAAATGTCATGGCACAGAGGTATTCTGGGATGTGCAGGTACACCAAACCTCTTCTTTAAGCTTTCCTGGTCATGGTGATCAGTAGCAAAACCAAAAGATTTGGGTGTCAAAAAGGGATTTTAGCCAGAGAGTGTTTTGTTTGGCACACAGAGCCAGGGCCCTCGGTCGTGCAGGGAGCAGTGCTGATGGAGTGAAGCGTGCCGAGACCCCGCTGCGGTGCACCGCAAGGGCTGAGGCTGTGCAAAGAGCTCTGCTCAGCTTAGAACCCAAGCCAAGAGAGAGTTTTCATCATCATGGCGAAATTACATTGTGGCTGTTTGAATATCCACTGCTACTGCCCTCTGGGGAAGGCTGGAGATACTTCTCCCTCTTCTGGAACGTTTGTGACTCTATTTTGCAGAAGCACTTGAGCTGATACAGGGCTACTGGAGAGCTGAGCTCCAGAGGGGGAAGGGGTTTTGGGATGGGTTTGAGGTGCTGCAGCCCACACACTGGGCCATGCAGGGCAAGCTGCAGTGGTGAAGGAAGGTAATGCTAAACACTTGGAAAAATATGAGGATTTGGGTACGAGGTTTTGAGACTCACAGCAAGCTGTAGAGCTGTAAAGGGTGACCCCATTGCTGTTCCTTTCTCAGGACTAGCTGTTTCTTGTGCAAACCCAGATCCTGATGGCAGGAGCATGTTTTTCTCTCTCTCCCACCTCACTTCACTTTTAAATAAGCTTCTATCCCTCACTGCTTGGAGAAACACTTTGAAAACCTGACCTTGATGCACCCTAAAAGCTCAGAAAGCAAGAAGTAAATAAAAAGAGCATTTTTTCTTCTAACTTAAAAAATCACATTTAAGAAAAAAGCCCAGCAATCTCCTAACCCTTCTTGCCCTGATTCAGGAGAATTTTTTTTCCTCTTTCCTTTCAAGGCTACTGCCTCTGGGGGATTTGGAGTTGTGGTGCCAGTGCAGAAGAAGCCAGTGTGGCCTCTGTGCCCCTTCCTGAGGACGTTCAGTTGTCCCATTGATGAATGCTGTCACCTGCCAGCCAGCACTTAGTGGCTGTGGGGGACCATAGCACTGCTCTCACTGACATCCCTTCCTGATGTGGAGCTTTACCAGGAGCATGGATGCAGCCACAAAAGCTGTACTTGTGCTGAGAGACTTGCCACCCCTCTCTGGCCACAGCGACTTTGCAAAGTCTAGTTTATAGTCTGGCCAGGGGCTAATGCAGCCACCTAGAGCTCTCTGGTGGTCAGAGCTCTTTTGGCTCTTCTGCTCCCTGTCCTAGTCCCAGAACCATGTCCTGGGCACATGGGTGTCTCTGGCAGAGAGGGCATCCAGACCTCAGAGCATCCATAGCTGAAGGTGCCCGGCTCCATATTTGCTCCCCACTTTTACTCATCAGCTGTAGGTGCTGGCAGGAGCTCTTGAGCTGGAAGGCTGTGAGGCACTGGCAGGTAAAGCAAGCAGGGCTGCATTAATGGGGATGACAGCAGCCAGCAATGTGCTCTCCATTAGGCTCGGCTCTGCAGCAGCCTGTGGGGAGGCAGGAAAGACAGGGGAGCAGGGGACAGAGTCTGCTTGGCTACAGTGGTGCTTCAGGCAAGGCACTGCAAGGGGGCAGACGGGAGACCTGTCTCCCTCTGGGTACTCTGAGCATTGTTAGCTGCACCTCTGCCCCTCCCTGTGTCTCCACACCCCGCTGCTGTGGCTGTGCCTCACCCAGCACCAGAACTGCTTTGCTGATGTGCACTGGGGGAGCCCTGCCCGCTGGACAGTCGTGCCAAGGAGATGCAAGTGGCTGACGCAGCCACAGGCTGGGAGGCAAGCAGCCATCTGTGACAGGCATGTGCGTGCCCAGCAGGGAGGGGCGGGGGATCTGCGCCCCCCTTTTCTCCTCCTCTCCTCCCACCTGTTCTAGAATTGTGCTTGGAGGTACTGCAGGCCCTGGGGGGATGTTGCAGCACCCTCTTCCCAAACGACTCGTTAATGAAAAGGGAAGATATTACTCATGCAACACGTGAGAGTGAGAGAAGAGGGAGGAGATGCAGGCCAGGAGCAAGGGCTGTAAACTGAACTGAGGAGGGAGCTCAGGGTTGTCAAGGCAGAAATTTGGCCTCTCGGAGCTGGGGAATGGCTGCAGACCTGGCTGGCTGAAGGTGCAGCAGGATAGAGTGGCACAGCACAGCCAGATGTGGTTCAGGTCATCCTGCCTCAGATCTTGCCTGGGGCCACCCTGCCAAGCTGCTATCCAAGAGCAGGGATGCTTTGGGTTAGCCTGGGCTTGCCAGACCACAAGATTCTCACCACAGTCCAAGGCTGGTCTGCCACTGTGGAGGAACTGGGAGCTGTGGCCACAGGAGCTAATGGTTGCAAAGTGAATTGGAAAGAAACAGGTTAGTTGTTGTGGTTTGTCTGCAGTGACAATGAGATGAGCAGGGCTGGAACGGGGTGCCCAGAAGATGGGCAGCAGCCAGTGACCACCTGTGCCATCCTCCCTGCTGTGTGTCATGGGCTGGGCTGCTCTGGAGATGGATGCTCCTGAAGCAAGTGTGTCCCATCCACCAGGGATGCACCACTGCCCAGGGAAGGCTGCCACCAAGATGAGGGACCCTGATGTGTATGGGGGCCAGAAACAAGATGCAGCTGCCCAATGCTGTGTGCTGTAGAGACCAAAGCCACCCTCAACACAGGTGCTCCTTTCAGCTCAGCCACCATGCTGCCCACTGAGCTGTAGGGCAATGGTTCAGTCAAGGGCTTTAGGAGAAATGGTTCAAAAGACCAGCCACTGTCACTGATGTGGGTTGTGAGGGCCAAGGGTGAGGGCAGAGCCCCTCCCTGTGTATGAGAGGGGCTTAAAGGCACTGCATGGCTCAGAGATGCTCTTTCAGCAGGCTGTCTCTCCCACACCCAGCACACAGAGGGATGAGGAGGGACACCAACCACCTGCAGGAGTAGACACATCTCCTCTGGCCCTGACCACCAGGGGCTCAGGGACCCCAAAGGCAGAACCTCACTGCATCCCACAGTGGGGCAGCTGGCAGGGAGAAGGGAGGAGCTGGATGCAGCTGTTATGGCAACAGAAGTTCTCAAGATAGGGAAGGGAAAAGGCACTCTTTAAAGCATGTTTCCATGGCAACAAGCATCTTCAAAGGCCTCTATAAAAACAGAAATTTAAAAAAATAATAAAAAGGTTTCCATAGAGGTGGGGACTTCTGTGAGCTGAGCTGCCTCAGGTGCTTTGAGAGCTAAGTGAAGAGCCTGAGACTTCCTGGGAGGGGCAAAGGAGGAGTGGGAGGCAGAGTTTTGCAGCCTGGGAGCTGTGTCATGCCCCCTTCCTCCACCCCGTGTTTGCTGTTTTTTTGCTAGGTGGGCCTTTGTCCCATAAGATGGCCAAATCTGGCAAAAATGGCAGGAAACAAATAGCCTGGAAGAAGCTGAGGGGCAAAAAATGCCTGTGCTCTTGCTCTGGCTCTTCCAGCCTTGCTTTCCCTACCCAGGGAAGGACAACCTCACAACCTCCCTGCTGCAAAGCTTGTGAGCTCTGCACCTCCCAGGGATGCAAGGCTGTAGATGGTGAGCTCTGGGTCAACACTGCAGCTGGGAACATGCAGAGTGACTGCCTGCTGAGGACAGGGATGTGGCAGCATGGCCATGGCTGATGTGCCAGCAAAGGGCCAGCTGTCCATGTGGGAGCAGCAGTGACAGCCTGCTCTGTGTGGGGATGGGCTGGCATGGCATGGCATGGTGCCACCATGGTCAGGCACCAGGTCCACCCTGCACAATTCTGAACTCTTTTTGTGCTGTGTGTGCTCCGGTGCTACAGGAACTTTGCAAGCATAGACAAAATGGATTTTCTTTCTTCTTAGCATATACCCCTTCACTAGAGAAATATCAGACATTCCTGGAAGGGCACGAGCTCCTGATAAAATTGTATTTGGCCCTGGTCCTGGCTGCACTGTGTGCTGGGGGGGGGTAGGTTACCTCAACTGGGCATCACAGCAAATGCTTTCAGAAGGGAGCTTCAGCCTGCTTTGTGTTCTTTCCCCTCTTCTCTTCAAAGGCAAATTTGCCCCAGCTTTCCCTATTGTGTCACCACAAGTCTTGGGCTCTCTTTCCTCCCTCTGTGGGGTTGCTGCTTGGACTGCAGCAGGGACTGGCACACAGCACTGTGAGCAGAAATGGGTGTCCATGGACTGGCTTTAGAGTAATGAACTTCATTAGTTGGTGCTGAACTGCAGCCCCTTTCTCTGCTTTTACCACTGCCCTCACACACCCCCTTACTAGGCAGCATTATGGTTGTTCCACCCTAAAAACAAATCCTCCCTTTGCTTGCTCAGAAATGGTGAGCACTGACTTTTCTCTACTTTGGGGTGGGGGCAAAGGGGTGGCGGGTAGGAGAAGTGCCATGATGATGAACATGTCTTGACTGGAGGAACTCTTTGAGACTGTGGGAAACCATGGGGGCTCCAAATCTTTAAGAACTGTTCAATAAGACAGATGAAAAGACACATCCCAGATAGCCTTTGCTTCCTGGATCTCTTCAGTGTGGGATGCACTCAGTTTTAGCTGATATAATTTAATCTGTGGTCATTCTTCAAAGAAAAGAGCTTGCAATTAAAGGGAGGGACAATAGCTGTGAGAGTCCTGGCCCTGCAACTGCCACTGGTTTTCTCAGATTACTCCCTGAGGGGTTATGGACTTCCCTGAGAGGAGATTGACCACCCTATAGTGCCTGGCTTCACATCAGGAGAAGACTGTCCAACCCCTTGTCTGCAGAAATCTGGACTTCCATGCCTTATTTAACACTGCTGCTTAGCTTGTTGACTAACAAACTCTACACTCAAATGATCCTGATGCAGAATAATGCTCCTAATCCTGCCACTAGCCCTTGGGATGCTGGAGGGCAAGCACTTTCCCAAATCCATGCTCTACAATCACACACTTCCTCTCCTCTAGTCCTGCACATGCTCTGGTCCCCACTTTTGCCAATAGATTTTGGATGTAACCTTACCTGAAGAGCTCTTTGAGAGGCATTTTTGTTTAATTGTCTGCCATAGCACAACATTGTTGGCAAGTGGTGCAGGAGAGTTTGGCTTCACAAACAGGCTAGAGGTATATTGAAAAGGACAAGTAATAAACCAGAAGTGCATTAAAGGGCTTCCTTCAAGTGTGTGAGGGAGATTCTAGGAAACCAAAAAGGTGCAGCTTAGAGGACTGTCTGAGCTAGCTGGATACAGCAGGGCTGCATGGCAGAGCCTTTTCCTAGCTTGAGGAAGCGGGAAGGGAGCGATCCAGAGCACGGAACTGACTGCCCAGGAGTCCCCTGTGCTGCAAAGGCAGGAGGCACCACAGCTGCACTCCAGCTACTGTTAGCTCTCACCAGCAGCTCCAGGTAGTAACACCAGGGTAAACCACTCACTTCAGTTACATTTATCAGGCAATCAGAGTCACATCAGCAGCCCCACTAGCACGAAATGAGATGTGAGAGCCCATGTGCTGGGGAATGTGGAGCTCAGCACAGGGTGTGTAACAGAGAGTGTGGTTACTGATCCTGGGAGGATCAGGGAGATGCCATTCCAAGTGTGCTGGGAAGTGTGAGCAAGGGATGATGCACACCAACAGACCTCACTCCTCTCCCTGTCAGCCCTCAGGACCTGCATCAGGACCAGTTAATGTGGAACATGATGTAGGACTGGCTGTGCCCGTGAGATGATTCCACTCCAGCCTTTGGTATTTGTTTTTCTCTAGCCTGTCTGCCTGTCCAGCAGGGGATCCTGGAGAACAGACAGAGCTGGAGTGGGGCAGCAGTGAGTGCTTTTGTTCAGTGAGCTCTTGGGCACTATCTTTATACCCTTTCTGTATCCTTTGATGAATAAGCAGAAGCAAGGAAGGGGTGCCTACCTTTTGGTTCTTACTATCTGGACCCACACAGAACAGGGCATCAGGAAGGCCATGCCACAGGATGCACTTCTGTTATCGGAATACAAGCTGCTGCAAGGAGCCCTGCAGCTCCTGAGTTATGTTACAGTAGCCAACAGCTCCTCTGTGAGGCGTAAATTGGCTTTTCTGTGCTTTAATCCATGGAATAATTTTTCAGGCTGCAACTTGCTGTGCATTGGAGCACTGTCAGCAGCCCTCTTGCTGCTCATATCCTGCGCTCTTGATACACACAGAAAGATAAAAGGGATTGTTTCAGTTCCGCCACAGCAGGAGCACTGAGCCACCTTCCTGGCCCCATGCCCAGCCTGAGCCTGCTTCTCACACAGGCTTCTCCTCAATTGCATTTACCTTCCTATTCACACAGAATCACAGAAGATGCTGAGTTGGAAGGGACCCACAAGGATCATCAAGTCCAACTCCTGGCCCTGCGCAGGAATATCCGCAGAAGTCAAACCCTGTGTCCAAGTGTATTGTCCAAACCTCTTGAACTTGTGTCAGGCTTGGTGCTGGGACCTTTTCCCTACAGAGCCTCTTCCAGTGCCC
This sequence comes from Serinus canaria, assembly GCF_022539315.1. Taxonomy (NCBI): domain Eukaryota; kingdom Metazoa; phylum Chordata; class Aves; order Passeriformes; family Fringillidae; genus Serinus; species Serinus canaria. Next base: position 24,299,336 of record NC_066319.1, on the reverse strand, counting down.
AGCCACCCTCTGGGTGAAGATTATTTTCCAAATATCTAATCTCAACCTCCCCTGACACAGCTTCAGGCCATTCCCTTGGGTCCTGTCAATGGTCACCAGAGTGAAGAGATCAACATCTGCCCCTCCTCTTCCCATCATGAGGAAGTTGCAGACTGCAATGAGGTCTCTCTTCAGTCCTCTCTTCTCCAGGCTGAACAGACCAAGTGACCTCAGCCACTCCTCATACAGCTTCCCCTCCAGGCTCTTCAACATCCTTGTGGCCCTCCTTTGGACACTCTCTAATAGTTTCATGTCCTTCTTATATTGTGGCACCCAACACTGCACATGGGGCTCAGCTTTACTGAAATCCAAAAAGATGACATCAGCTGGCTTCCCTTGATCAACCAGATGGGTTTCTCTGTCATTAAGGAAATCAGGTTTGATAAGCAGGATTTTTCTCTCATGAAGCCCTCTGGCTGTGGCCAGTGACTGCATTGTCTTTCAGCTGTCTTTCAACATCTCCCAGAATAATATTCTCCATAACCTTACAGGGCCCTGATGTGAGATTGACAGGCCTGTAGTTTCTGGAGTTCTTCTTGCCCTTCTTGAAAATCAGGATCACATTCACCAGCTCCCAGTCAGCTCAGACCTCTCTGGAGTCCCAAGACTACTGAAAAAAACATTGAGAGAGGTTTTGTGATGACATCAGCAGCTCTTTGAGGCTTCTTGGATGAATCCCATCAGGCCCCATAGATCTGTAGGGATCCAGCTGGAGCAGCAGATCCTACACAATCAACTGGGAGGTGATCATTCTCACTGTCATGGTCCCCAAGCTCAAGGCTCTGAGACTCCCTTCAACCCTCATCTGTGTGGAAGACGGAGGCAAAGAATGCATTAAACACAACTGGATATCCAGCAGCTCCTGCCTGTGGGAGGGGCTGCTCACTTGCTTTCCGGCTGCTCCAGGAAGTTTGGGAGGTCCTTGCCCCATTTCCTCCCATCCATTCATGAGTGCTGGACTCCTGTGTGTCTTTCAATCTTCCTATTAATATTCTGGATGTGAGAATGTTCAACATCATGTCAACAGGAGCCAGAGGTTAAAAAGCACAAATATAATGACATGAAAATTCTCCTGTGCAGCCAAGTGGAATGGCAGGGGAGGAAGCATCTGGAAAGAACTTTGCTGTCAGCCTCCACTCTGCCCTGGGTTCCTCTGACCAGGACTTTTTATTGACTTGGGGTGGTGCCTCCTCAGTACCAAGATCCCAAGCTACAGGGAGGTTAAGGATTTCAGCTTATTAGTTTTGGAAGACACAGCTCCAATTTGATCCCCTGTGCCCCATGCCAGCTCCTGTCCTCCCTAATTGCTCACAGGTCCCTCAGGTGGACAGAACTGGCTTTAAAGCATCCACTCCTGCATTTGCAGCGTGGTCTTCATGCTATACATATTCATTTGATAATAGCCAAGGCCCAGTGTATTCCCAGCCAAGCTTGACCTAAATTCAACAGCAAGGTTTATTCTGCAGCTTGAACTGCAGTGGCTGGAGGAAAAAAAACAAACCTTGAAAGGGAGAAACTTGGATTGAATTAAATCTAAATCAAATCACAGCCGTCTCCTCTGTGTTTCTTTAATTGGAAGTTCAAATTCCATTTATTGCTCTCAGCTCCATCATTTTTAGTTTCCAATGTGCTGCAGGATTTGTGATCTCAAATGGCTGTAATTGTTATGCAGGGAAATTTTGACTGCTGTGGCTGCTAGAAATTGAGCAAGGGCTGTGGTGTAGTTTGGATGAGGGTTTACCAGGTTCAGAGTTAGCCCTGGGCAGAAGGTTACTGCCTCTGTGAGGCATTACTGGTTTGTTCTTTCATCACCTGTGGAAGGTATTCACTGGGCTGATTTATTTTGTGTTACTGCCGTGACATTCAGGCGTAAAGGACATAAAAAGATAGCTTCAAAAACTCTGTTCTCAGGGAAAAAGAAAATATTCAGGGCTTAATAATGACAAGATAAACAGGTCTTACTCACGTGCCTTTAACCACTGTAACCCCAGGAGGGTTACAGCAATGATATGCTTAATCCTGGCCTGCTTGGCCACCTCTTAACTTTGTTAGTCAGCTCCCTGTAGGAGGAACAAAGCTGCTCACGTATGTACAGCTCTAAGCTATTGGCTGTGCTCCAGAAAACGGTCCTCTCTGCTGCTGGAGAAGGATGCTCACCAAAGCTCTGCTTGTGCTCATTCAAACACAACCCCTTAAGAAATTAATGCTCTACAGATCCCACCTGAAATGTGCAGAGAAAGGGAAATGCCACTCTTCCCTGACGAGTGGCACAGGCACACTCTTGGCTTCAAGTGTGGGCAGGAGCCAGTGCTGGGAGCTCTCTTTTAATGCCTTGTGCTCCTGAAGAAGCTCAGGCTCTCACACCCTCTTTAGCAAAGCCTTGGGTCCACCTCCACCATCTCAGCCAGCTCAGCAGTGCTGGAAGAGATTGGGAACAGAGATGGATGGAGTAGGATGAGAAGGGAGATGCCTCAGCTGGCCCTCCCCAAAAACACATCAGAACAAATCAAACACCTGAGGGAGCCAGGCAGGAGTTTTCAGAGCCCAGTTAGGGGCAGACACTGGGCCCAATTGGCCAGCAAAGCAGATGCCACAACAGATCCACATCTTACCTGAAAAGCCAACTTCAGCCCAACTGCAGAGAACGAGGTCAGAGCAGAACAGCAGCAGAGTCACCCTTTGGTTTCTCCACCTGACCTAGCCTTAAAAACTCAATTTGAAGGTGGCATTAGGGAAGTAAGACATCGTTTATCAGGAGTGACAGATACAATCTATAAATTAGCATGCTCAGCCTGGGAGTCAGGAGGTAGAGATATCCATCACTTCCTCCCCAGCAGGCTGATACAGGCACAAAAATTTGCCCAGTTCCCCAGAACATCATCTGGTCTCCAGCAGATCTGACAACCCAGAAGTGCTGGGGAGGCAAGTGGGGATATTATGTAGGAGAGACATGGAGAAGAACGCAGACCCTGACTCCGCCCCACCCTGTCCTCTGTGACCTGGGGACAAGTGGGCCCCCAGGAAAATGGGGTCCACATCTCTGTCCAAAGGCACACTACATTTTTAAACACACTGCCAAGGCATCTGAAATAGGATGAGCTGCAAAATAGCTACAGTCCCTTAGAGAAAAGCTGGCTATTTAAGATACTTCTACACAGCTTGCATCCAGAAGAAATGATAATCTACAGAAATTATATTTTCTTTTTATGTATATAAACTACTGTCTTGTGCTCAGTAAATCTGGGGTTTTAGCCTAGCCCTGGGAGGTTCTGGGTGGCTTTTGGTGATACCTGGCATGACTTTGCTGTAAAAGACACACAAACAAGGACGTTTACAACATTGTCATAAGGCACTTGTCTCACTGAATCCCTTTTTTACATAAAACCAGGGAAACTGGCCCAAATTATGGAAATGGGCTCATCAGGATTCTCCAGCACAGCCTCACTCTCACCCCAGGTACGTGGGTCTGTGACTCAGCCAGTCCCTGTGGGGAGGAATGGCTGTTGGGGTGGCTGAAGGGACCACACCTCCCAAGGCACATGGAAAGGAAATGATTAGAGGGCTCAGATGGTGCAGCCAGGAAGACTTTTAAAGGCCTCGTAAATAAGAGCCCATGTAGACAGCAGGTACTGTGGGGCTTTATAGGGTTATAAAACACCCTGAGCTGCCACGAAGGCTTGAAGGGTTGGGTAGGAAATCTAATTTCACAGGATTTAAAGCAGGTGAGAGAGATATAAATGTATGTTTTTAATAGTAATTAATGCTGCCATTCAGAAGCACTTAAGCACTGGGTTTGGAGAGTTTCCAAGGGCTTGCCTCATAAATCACAGCCCACTACCTGTCTGCCCTGCTCCTAAGGGGCTGGGCTACTGCTCCCTCTCCTGACCTGGCTTTGGCATCAGGGGCGTTTCCAGCTCCAGGCAGAGAGCTCAGCATCACTGCAGCGGATGCTCCTGAGCCATGGCAAGCAGCTCCATCCCCAGCCACCCTTTTGAACTGGGGGTCACCCTGGGATGCTGTCCACCTTCCCTCAAGGCGATCCCCTCTTCTTCAGAGACAGAGGGACAAAGGAGCATCTTCTTCACGGTTTTTTTTTGCTGTGGGCTACCAGTTTTCACCCTGCCTCACAGTCATTTCTGCTGCACAGGCAGTCGGGTCCCAGCCAGCTCCTGCCTGGCATGAATGAAAAGCAGAGGCTGCTGCAGCCCACAGGGATGAGGTGGATAGTGGGGGGTGCCCAGGAAACATTCAGGAACTGGGCAATGTATTTAATCAGTGCTGGTTTGTGCCATGCTGTGATTTCTAATTTGTCACCTGGGCCTTTAAGGCTTGATTCCATACCCTTCTTGGGTGGTGACAGAGGCTAGCACGGGCAGCTGGAGATGTGCCCCATGCCCCAGCACCCCCATGCACCCCAGAAAGCAGTCTGCACATGCACCCCAGTCCAGCCCCAGGCTTGTCCCACCCCGGCCTGGGAAGGCTCCAACCGTGTTCCAGCCCTGCCCTCTAGTGTCACTTCTGCCACAGCCGCTCCTTGCAATCCAGAGCGCTCCCCCAGCACCGCTGGTACAGATGTGCAGTCGGGACTTCGGTGGGACTGTTTCACACAAAGCTTGGCTTTCACGCCAGGGGAGGAGAGGGGAAGAAGGCTCGAGGCTCAGATATTTGCCATCATATTTGATGATGTAATTTGGGGTGGAAGGAACTTGCTACCTTTACCTCCAGTTTCTGCCCATGGTCAATGCAGGGACCCACCATTTCAAAATTCTGAGGAAACCACGAGGGGACAAGACAACCAGGAGAAATCTTCATTAACTCTTTCTTATGCACTTCCACTTCTGTGCAGTGAAGGCATCCCAGCTGGGGATACAGCATGCCCCAGATGCAGAGTCTGAGATGGGGCCAATTTTATTGGCTGAGGGGACACCTGCACTGCTTCCAGAAACAGCTCAAATTTGCAAAGCTCAGGGCTGCTTTGATGTGGTAGAGCCCTTGTAGAGGTCCTGTTGCCCCTCTACAGAGCTGAGTCAGCATGACTGCTCCAGGGACCTGGCACCAGACATCCAGAGATGGAAGAGCCCAGGCTGGTTTTGATCCAGCTTCAAAGCTAGTTTGGATCCAGCTGGGAGTTAGCCCCTTCTGGGCTGAGCTCCAGCAGATTCTGTGTGAGTGCCCCATGTTCTAGGGTCCAGGAAGGTGTCTGAGCTGGGTGCAGCTGGATCCAAGCACTTTCCAGGTAGTGTCACCAGGCTGCTGGAGGACAGCATGTGGGGAAGGCCCCAAAGCATCTTTGCAGCAGCTGTCTGGGCCAACAAAGCTGGCACAGAACCACAGCTAAAATATCCACCTATACCAAAACTGTTCCAATTCCGCAGTGACACCAAGCCTCCTCTGCACTGGACTCCCCTGGAGTTCCATATTTTTCCACAATGAAACTGCAGCAAGATCTATTATACTGCTACAGCAGCAGGAGGGCTACAGCAGGAAAACTTTGCCAAGGCCATTTCTCCTGCAGACGGGGGGAGTCTGGAAAGAAGCTGCATTGTAATGGGAAACACCAGTGCTAAAAACAGGTGTTGTTTGTGGACAATACCAAGAGATTACTCAATTGTCTCCCCTGATTCATGTTTACTACCCTAGCAGAGAGACCTGATTCAGCTAATCTGATCTGATAAATCTTAGATTTTGCATCAGCCTTCTTCTCCTGTATTGATTATCAGCAAATGCTAAATAACAGTATGACAGCTGAGACCTGTTGTTGCCAGGCAATATCTGCAGTTCAAACTTGAAACCTCAAAATCAAGCTAATTTTAGTGAGATACACAGCAAACCAGAGGAATCATCAGTAGGTCCAGTAAAGTAATACCCCTGTCACAATAAATACTGCTGTGACAGATGAGCCCTCCTGCGTTGTTGGTCCCTGCTTGGACACCATTGTGGCACTACACCACCTGTACATATTCTGAGCATACTCACACACATATGCATATGTACAGATATAAATATATGCTTGTACATATGTGTGTATTGATACATGTATGAATCTGGATTGATATCCTAACTTGTAAGCTCCATACTTAACAAATGTCAGCATCAAAGATGTTTGTGTTAACTGGAAATCTGATACCAATGCTTATAAGGAACAATAAATTCTTAAATAGACTAGAATGACCTCTGCTGAGCGGATTTTTTCCCATGTCCCATTCTGGGTAGTGGAATGAGGGCTATTTCTAATCCCAAACCCAGAAACAAAACTGTCAGTGTTTTCTGCTGCATTGTTTGCTCTTCTACATGACTTACAGAGGGCCTATTCCTACAATAAGACACTGCTCGATAGGTCCAGGTCTCTCGTGTGGCCAGGAAATGCAATCTGTGCTGTCTCACCACCAGGTTTGACGTACACCCCAAAGCCCATTGCTGTTTTATAAGCCCAGCTGCTGGCTATCAGCTGATTTGCATGCTTCCAAGTAGGTCACCTAATTTTAGTGGGAAGGGGAGAGCTCTCCCCCCAGAGGAGCAGCACCTCTGATAGTTAAAAAGGTTTTCTGATCACATAGGAAAAAAATAAATAAGATACAGGAGTGTATGTGTGTGTGCACACCAGCAGCATCTGGGAGGGCATCAGGCGTGCCAGACACCAGCAGCAGTGCAGGCACCTCACAAGACATGGAAGCAAAGACACTCCCAGATTTCCCTACACAAAGAACCTGTCAAAGCTGCTTATTTTCCATCCTCAGACGTTTACTAGTGATAATTGCTTATTTTGTAAGCGCTCAGGCAATATGGAGCAGCACACTCCTAAGGCAGGAATAATCTTGAGCTGGCTCCTCACAATATGTGCTACCATGTTAATACACAACCAGGCAGCAGGGCAGGAAAATATTGAGGTCTCATCTGCATATAGAAGTGAATCTTTGCTGCTGTAGCATAATAAACATGCTCTGTAATGAAGTTAAAATTATTTCTCTTCTCCAAAAACAAGGCTAAAAGGTAACTTCATCTGCCTGTAACTGCTTGCTTGTAAAAGAGTCAGCAAAGCTGTAATAAGATCCATCGAACTGGGCAATGCCAAGCATGAAAAGGAGTGTGCATTATTTAGTGGAAAAGAACCAGCCATCAGAATAACATTGCTAGTGCCCTATTGCATTCAGTCTCTGGAATTATTTTTAATCAAAATTGATTTTGTTTTTCTCATAGAAAATCAAGTTTAATTTAAGTAAGATTTAATTCAGGGAAGCCTAAGACTGATGTTGTGCAGGAGGCCAGGCTACATTGTCTAAACCTATTTGTTCCTACCTTTACTCTGAAATTTCTAAACCTACGACTTTAAACCACCTTCCCCCCAAAGCAAAGCACCCATGGGAGGCAGGTAGGCTGGCAGGGCCATGGCAGAGTAATTCTGCTGGTCAGTTTTTGTACCTAGGAAAGCCTTTATTCAAAGCACTTGTCAAACCATTGCCATGCTGTAGACAAGCTCTACCTAGGGAGACTGACCAGCACAACTATCACAGAACTACTTCATTATCCAAGAACAAGTCACTTTTATTTTGGAATACACTGTCAGCACCAGGGAGTTATATTGGCAGAGGTGAGAGAGTTATTCTGGTTGATTTTCCCACGTAGACGTGCCATACATGTGTGATAGGGCTGTAGGATAATCCCCCAGGAGAAGCAACAAGGATTTTATTGACTGGGATATTTCAAACTTCTGCCGGCCAAAGCAATTTTCTGTGCACTGAATGAGTCAACAAAATGCAATGGTAGGGGGGTTCTGCCTTCTCCAACTCCTGTGCTTAGTTTGGAGAAGGCACTTTGAACAATGCTAGCAAGTGGCAGAGAAAAGAAAAAAAATTGAATCTGACTCTGAATCTGCCAGAGGCATGTCATTGTTGCAACATTAATGGTAGGAGAGGTCAAATTCCTTGAAATTCAAGCCAAATTATGTGATGCTGAAGCCACAGGTATGTATAACAGGCCACAAGGACCCATGGAACCAACTGAGTGCCCCACACACAGACTGTTAGCTTTCTTTTTTTTCTTGACTGCCACCACTTATGAGATGAGTGCTGGGACAGGCACTGGAAGAAGGCGGATGGAAGGAACACAGGATAAGAAGTAATGAGTAAATGCAGCTGACTTGGAGTAGCAGGATCAAAGCATGGCTGGTCTACAGGGAACACCCACTGGTCATTTCAATAACAGCTTTCCCTGCCTTAATGCCAGCCCCTCTGCAGTCACAATCTGCTGTTTCCATGGCAGGAGCTGCAGGCCTGCATCCAGGGGATGCCACACCCTGTGTGAGCTTGGGCAAGCATCATGCATGGGGTGGCTCTCCCAGCTGTGCAGGCAGAGCAGGGAGGTGGGTGAGGTGAGCAGGCTGAACTCACTTGGGGTTGTAAGGGCTCTACCAGGCACCTATCACAAGGTGCAGTGCTGAGAAGCATTGCTCAGAACACAACCCCGAACACTCCCTCACCCTGCAGGCACTTGGGTAGTCCAAAGCAGGCACGCCAGCACCAGAGGGAACGTGATTCCCAACAGAGCCCAGATGCTGCTTAGAAGGCAAGGGTTGTGAGGAAGGGCAGCATAATTTACTAAACCCACTGATGCACCTGGGAGGAAAAAATTGAGTGACTTCAGAGTATTGAGAAAAGCATGTTATGCCTGAAACATTTTACAGTCGCACCAAGTGGCCTAATTAAGTACTTTTCTCCCCAAAACCCCTACTATGCTTCTGTCCTTCCCAACTGTAAGAGCAGCAAAGATTGCTATGGGGGCCAATTAACACTGCTGGCTTTGCTTCCAAAATCCTCTTAATTATGCCCTGTGCAAATTGCTGGGCCCCAGGACATTGTAAACCAGACACTTTGCAACAGTCTCAGCTGACAAAAGTGAGGGTCACACTGACCAATGTTTGACAGAGCTCACTGCTGCCTCCCCCACCACATGGAATCTGGCATTAATTCTAATTTATTTCATCCTGTCCAGCAGTTTGAATTCACAAGATGCTAGAGTTTCTTATTGAAAGGCTTCTTTGTTATGAATCACCATTAAGAGAACCTGGATGAGTTGGCATGTGATTATGGGTAGATGGGTGTTTTGTACCTGGAATGATGGTGTGGCACTGTGGGATGAGTTAGCATGAGAATGTGTGCAGCCTATCCTAACACCCAGGCTACAGTGAAAGCCATTAGCCCCCATATTGCTTGCAATGTAGCAGGGTAGGGCACAAGTCAGCACAGGCTGTACTTCAGTTTTGGAGAGGTAAATGGCATTGGCAGAGACATTCTCCTGGTTAGATATCAAAATTATTGATGCAGGAATGGGAACTAGGCAGCCAACTCTTGCCTGTGCTGTCCTTGCTTGTACATTTCACCATGCCTGCTTCATTTAGGTTGTATTCGGAAGGTTCTATTTACCTCCACAAAAATGCAAAACTGCTTTCTGTACAGAAGATTTGGGCAGCAGAGCACACTGTGCTTTTGATGGGATGTGGGCAAAATCCATGCTAGCAAACCACTGCATGTCCAACACCCAGATCTCACTTGCTCCAACCAGCACATGAAGGATGCTGACACGAGCCAGCAGAGCAGACTTGTTCCTGACACAAGGACCACTATCAGTCCCCTCCTGCCACCAACTGCCCAATGATGCCGGGTGGATACAATGCTAGTCATGATCAATATCCATGAAAGCAGCAGCCCCTCCCCAGGAGTCCCACAGCAAGGCCCTCTTTCCTGGCTGTGGAGGGTGCCCAAGGACCATCCTCAGGTCCTCATTAAACTACCCCAGTTGCTGTCTGCCCTGTTTTCCCAAAACAGGTTCTTTCACCCGGTGTGCAAGACACCAATCCACACACAGAGTTGAGGTATTTGATTTATTTATTGTTCTGCACATTAAGGGGCGCTGGGTGGCAAATCCACAAGGCCAGTGTGACAGCTACCAAAACTTTTCACTATTCACACATTTTCACAAAAAAAGACATTGTTTGCTAGAGAACAAGGCTAATTCTTGTTGGCTACAAGTTACCTAGATTTTTTGTTGCTTAATATTCTATCTTCTATCAACAGATGATTTTCTCACTTCTCACGGTCATTAGTCCGCATAATCAGTCTTTCTCTTCTTTTGGGTCAGTGGATTTCCTGAGCTGGTAGTCAGGGAGGGAGTTGATGATTATAATCTCTCCCCACTGGAATTACCTTTTACCCAGTTGAAGCTGATGTCAGCACAGTTGCTGAGTTGCCTTTATTAGTTTCTTCCCTATCTTAGGGAAGAAACTGCCAAATGTCATTAAGACCTGTAAATTCTACATTCTCTGTGTGCCCTGTCAGCTTGCCCCCCAAGCTTTACCAACTTCCATCTGGGTCTGAGGTCGTTGAAATGTGTCGAGACCTGAACCTTAACCACGTATTCTGCCGACAAGTAATTTCTTTTTCACACCCGGGCATCACTTAGAGCTTGCTTGTTCGCTGCTCTCTGTTCCACGGATTAAATCTCCTATCTTGTTGATTCGGCCTGGAAGTACACACACAAAGTTCAAATATCAAAGAGCATCCTTTCTTAGGAATTTTTTAATAATTTCCACATTCGCAACAGCCGCGCTGCCGCTGCCGCGCAGCCCCAGGGCGGAGGGGGCTGCGGGGCCGGGCCGGGCCTTCCCCCGCCATGGCGCCGCGGCCGGGGCGGTGCCGAGCGGCGCCCGCGGGGCGTGAATAAAGGACGGCGGGCGGGGCCCCGGCGCTCCGGGACGCGCGGGGTTGACGGCGCAGGCGGGTGAGCGGGGCCGGCGGCGGCGGGAGGAGGCGGGGGCCGGCGGCCGTCGCTGGCGGCCCGGCCCGCCATGAGCAGAGCGCAGCTGACGCGGACGGGGATCCTGCGGATGGCGCTGGGCGGCGGCGGCGCTGACCCGCTGCTGCCGGCGGAGGGCGGCGGGGACCGGCGGGCGCCCTTCCTGCTGCGGGCGCTGCGCATCGCCGTGGTGGTCTGCCTCTACTGGTTCACCTCCATCGCCATGGTCTTCCTCAACAAGTACCTGCTGGACAGCCCCTCGCTGCGCCTCGACGCCCCTCTCTTCGTCACCTTCTTCCAGTGCGCCCTCACGGCCGCCCTCTGCCTGGGCCTCAGCCTGGGGGCGGCCTGCGGGGCCCCCTGCGCCGGCCTGCCCAGCCTCCGCCTCGACCCCAAGGTATCCCGCAGCGTCCTGCCCCTCTCCGCCGTCTTCATCGGCATGGTCACCTCCAACAACCTCTGCCTCAAGCATGTCGGCGTGGCCTTCTACAACGTGGGGCGCTCCCTCACCACCGTATTCAACGTGCTGCTCTCCTACCTCCTCCTCAAGCAGACCACCTCCCTCTATGCCCTTCTGGCCTGCGGAGTCATCATAGGTGAGGGGGAGCAGGAAGGGCTGCTCCCATCCGACAGCCAGCCCCGGAGAGACGGTGGTGGGGTGTCTTTCCCTTTCCCACCTGCATGATAGCTCCCCGGTCAGGTGGGATAGCTCAGGGCTCGTGCCTTGCTCTGTCTATGGCAACCAAATTCATATGTCTGGAGGATGTAGGTGACTCATTAAGAGAAGAAATTGTTCTCATTTGACACAGCTCCCTTTTTCCCTCAAGCACTAAAACTTCTCTACCCTCTAAGGAAGTTTTACTTGCCTTACCTTTTTGTTTCTTCCTCCTTTACAGGCCATAAAATAGCAAGTGGCTTTCTTCCTGTTCGCAAGTTCTTGTTGATTATTAACTTTGGTAACAATAACATTTATGTCAGCACCACTGGGACCATACAATAGAGTCAGCCAACTGGTTTTTACAATGGGCCAAATGCATGGGATAAAGGGTTGGTTAGCTGATCAAGCCAAGCGTAGAACACCACCAGAAGATCTGGGTGTGTGGTTAAGATGTAGGGCAGGGCATTGAGTGGCTGAACAGGAATGCTCATAAGTCATTCATTCCAAAGGCAAGATAATCCCAAAAGCTACCTTCCACTGAAGGGCCATTTAGATGCCAAGAATGGTGAACTGATGATTTCAGTCTGGTTCCAGGTGTGCATGAGTTCACTTAGTGTTAGACAGCCAGATGGAATCAGATGGCAATAAGAGAATCTCATCTCCATGGAAGAAGTGAACAGGAACAGAGCTACTGTATTTTCTACAAGTGATGAAAGCAATTGCCTTCAGCTAATCTTTTGTTCAGGCACTGCCCAGGAGTGTGGTGCCTGGCAGCCTGACAGGGTTTCTCTGAGGTTAAGACTCTGTCCTCCTGGCTGCATCTCCTTTTTCAGTGAGAGCATCGCCCATGTGCCTATAGCAGCATAGCTGAGCGTGCTCTGTGGCCTGACACAAAGCCCCTCCTGCCGGTGCATGGGACCCATTTGTATCTGGGCTTAGTTTCAAGCCTGTTAGGTTGCTTTGCAGGCAACTTCCCAGACAGCCTCCAACAAGAAGCAGCTAATGAAAATGTGGTGCAGTAGCTCATCTCCCTTTTATGTTTGCTTATGAGCTGGATGGGGAGAGGTCTCCCTCTCTGCCCTGAAGATGCAAAGCCTGTAGCTCCTGTTTTGGAGGCAGTTAGACAGTGCTTTGCCCATCAAAGTTTAACATGAAGATACTGCACACAGTTTCTGCCTTTTGATTATTTTTTTTTATCATGGTTAATATAACATCCATGTTTTTACTATCTTTCCATCTTCTTCTCTGACCTATATTTTCCTTCGTGTTAACAGCAGAGAAAAGTCTATGAAGTTGGGTTTTTCAGACTTTGAAGAATATTTTTTCTCCCTGTGTGTCAATTTTCAGCCTTTTCAATTGAAAAAAAAATGTTCTCCTGAAAATTACCTATATGCAAAGACTAGCTGGAATAGTAGTTTCTGAACTGCTGCCTGCTCAGTGTGGGAATTAGTCCTCTGAGGCTGAGTTACCCACACAGTAAATTTCCTGCACTTGCAAAATAAATCTTCCCAGTCATGGCATTTTGTGTGTTCATGTAATAGAAGGGGGAAGCCCTTAAGCCTGTCTCTTGCTGTTGTTGTTCCCTATCAAGTAAATGATGAATTTTTGACTGTATGTTTTGAGCCTTTCAGCAGTTGTTCAGATGATGCCTGATTTGTTTGGTTGCAGGTGGCTTCTGGCTGGGTGTTGACCAGGAAGGAGCAGAGGGTACTCTGTCATGGACAGGTATATTCTTTGGGATCTTAGCAAGCCTTTGTGTCTCTCTCAATGCCATCTACACCAAGAAAGTACTGCCTGTGGTGGATGGTAGCATCTGGCGCCTGACCTTCTACAACAACATCAACGCTTGTGTCCTGTTCTTCCCCCTCATGGTGCTGCTGGGCGAATTCCGCACCCTCTACCACTTTGACAAGCTGGGGAGCCCCAGTTTTTGGGGCGTGATGACCTTGGGGGGAGTGTTTGGCTTTGCCATTGGGTATGTGACTGGACTTCAGATTAAGTTCACTAGCCCACTCACCCACAACGTGTCTGGGACGGCCAAGGCCTGTGCACAAACAGTGCTGGCTGTTATCTACTTTGAGGAGACAAAGAGCTTCTTGTGGTGGACGAGTAACTTGATGGTTCTGGGGGGCTCCTTTGCCTACACATGGGTGAAAGGACTGGAAATGAGAAAGGTGCAAGAGGATCCTAATGTCAAAAGCGGTGAAAGAAATGAGACTGGTGTGTAGGTGGCTCCTGCACCTCTATTTTTGGGCCTGGGAGGGATAACCTTTGGTGCTCCTGGGGAAAAGAAGAGCAAGGAGCAGGAAAAAATGCACCTGCAAAGTGTATGGGGAACTGTGTCAGGAACCAGAGCCAAAGACCTAACTGGATCATGTGTTATCTCACCCCGTGTCAGAGTTGGGGAGAGCATGTGTTGTGGAGATCAACTGGGTTGGGGTTTTTTTGTGATTGTTTTTTAAAATGGATGTTGTTATTTACCTAATCTGGGAAATTTGCATCTTGGGGGGGGGGTGGGCTCATATCAGACCAAGACTGGAATGGGAGCTTTTTGTAGTTAGGGATCTAAAATTAATTGAATGAATGCAAACTGGAGTTATAAAATCCTGAACCTGCAGGCAAGGAAGAGGCAAGTAGCCAGACTGTTTGGGTTAGACGTCAGTAAACTGTTTTGCTGCATAAGGTTTTTGCAACAGCTGTTCTTCCTGTTGCCCCATTCAGTGCAGAGGATGGAAATTCTCTCCCTTCTGGCTATGTACAAGTCTAAGCAACAGCAGTGCCTCCAAAATGCCTTTCCAAAGAGTCAGTATCACATCCTTCTGAGGTTTTTTCCTGAGTTGCTTTACACCTGGTTTCTCAATTTGAGGAAGAGAGAGAGCTGAGAGACAAGAATTAAACTTCTCATTCTCTCTGCACTGTATCCAGTGAGGGAGAGTGTGCTCGATCTAGTGGCCTTTCTCACGGAGGAGCGAGCTTGGCCTGTGTGTCACTCGGTGGCAATCAGGAGGGGAAGAGTTACTCTGAAACGCTGCTGTAGGGTGGGGATCCCAGTTCACCGAGGGTTTGCAACACTTCTCCTTACCCTCTTTGTAGGGGTAGGTTTGTATTGAAAATGGGTTTGTTACCCATTCCCTTGTTTCAGGGGGCTTGTTCCATGTTTACTTTGTAGCTCCTTTGTGAATCCCTCGATGCAATGAGTTTTGCTCAACTGTATCAATTCCTTTGCTTGGAACTTGCTGCTGAACAGATCTGAGGAAATCTCTGCCCACCCCACCCATCCAGTCGGTTCTATGCAATAGAGTATGTCTGTGCTGTGATTTCTGATTCCTGGGCTCAGTAGCAGCAAACATCCTGTTGTGAGCAGTGATGTTGCACCACCTTTCTAAATCCCTGGCCCTTTTAAACATAAAGTTACTCCAACAGGGATCCTGGGCAGTCCATGCCATTGCTTCATACCCTGCTCCATGGATCCTACATGATGTACCATGTCCCCTGAGTGATGTCTGACCACACCTACCGAAGAACACTCTACTTCTGCCCAAAATATGTTCCTGTTGAATTTGGGGGGGGGCGGTGGAAGGGGCTTCTGCTCTAGGGTTCATGGCCACAGGTTCCTTTTCGGTGCAGGCAGCCATTTGGGGTCTTTGAGCACATTTTGTTTTTTCTTTTTTTATTGGAATGGAGATTTTCAACGTTGGCCTGTAGCGACCAACCCTGCTGACTAAATTGGGGGATCGCTCTCTGGGGGTGGCAGCGACATTTCCGGGGCGGTTTCGGACAACGCCGCCCCGCGGGTGACAGCTGCGGCCTCGGCCGCTGGAGGGCAGCACAGCGCCCCCGCCGCGCCGCCCGCCCCGCCCCGCCGCGCCGCGCCGATTGGCTGCCACCGCTCTCGCCAATCACGCGGCGGGGCGGGGCGGGACCGCGGCTCGGGCGGCGGCGATGGCGGCGGCGGCGGCAGCCGCGCTGGGCCCGGCGCCGGCCCTGTGCCGCTCCGTGCACTGGTTTCGCCGCGGGCTGCGGCTCCACGACAACCCGGCGCTGCAGGAAGCGCTGCGGGACGCCACATCCCTCCGCTGCATATATATCCTGGACCCCTGGTTCGCCGCCTCCTCCGCCGTGGGCATCAACCGCTGGCGGTGAGTGGCACCGGGCCTGCGGGCCGCGGGTGGGACCGCGCGGGACGAGGCTCCCGCGGCACCGGAGCGCTCTGGGCGGGACCGCAGCTGCACACGCTTCCGTGTCGGGCCCACTTAGTGCTGCCCCCGACCCTCCTGCGGGAGAGAGGCTGTGCCCCGTCCGCTTGGCCTCGCCGCGGTTTTCTCAGCCGTGCTGCCTGTGTGGGAGGATGCCTTCAACTTTATGTAATGTCATTAGACTTTATCAGTGGGACGAGTGTATGACAGCAGCAACCGATGGACACTTAGCTTTGGGAAACCCTTTTCCCCGGAATTTAGAGACGAGGGCAAAGAATCCTCAGCTGCGTGGCTGCACCACGCCTCCCCTCTGCCCTTGGGCTGCCGGGCGCGCGTAGGCATATGCGCACGCAGCTCCGTTCCTCCCATCGCTCAGATTGTTTAGGGGAATGCACATCGGCTGCTGCTGAGAAACTAGGCATGAAGCTAGTGGGCTTTTCCTCATCTATGCAAATGGAAAAATGCATAGCATGAGTCACGTCTGTGCAAAGATCAAGACCTCACGTACCTGTAGCCAGTAACATTACATAATGCTCTTGTGTCAGGTCTCAGCAGCCTAAACATTGGGAACTCCAGATAGGGAGTCTCCCGGGCAAGACTCCCATGCATACAAGTGAAGCAGATCTCCCACTTCTCCCTCAGAGGAAGTCGACAGACAACCACCCAGCTAAAGTTGCTTTGAGAGCTCTTGGAAATGTCACGTGGCTGTGCACTAGGGAAACTGTAGTTGTAATTGATTGCTTCTTCTGTGCACCTTGGCTTCATTTTAAGGAATGGGCTTGTAGGGGTCATATCTGTATGTTTCCAAAATCCCACAGCAGAGGATGACTTAAAAATTGTAAATATGCAGAAGTTACCTCTGTGTAGTCATTCAAAGTGCGGACAATTGTGAATTTTGTTATAGGAATCTGAATTGATCTTTCCATAGACCAGACTTTCTGCAGGCAGCAGCAGATAGAAGTGCCTTTCACGTGCTGCCGTTGTTGCTGAGTGTCCTCATTTGGAAGAACCAAAGTGGTGGCACAACAGCTTAATTCCTTATCTGTTTAATCCGTGTTTGTTTCCACCAACGTTGTGAAGGGAGGGAAACAGTTAGGAGTCTTCTTTATGTTGTAATCATGGAATATATGAGCAAGCAAAGTTTTTAAAAATAATGTTTTCTTGGAGGTGTAGAACTACTGCAGAGGTCAGAAATGAGCACCGCTGGCTGTTAGGCAAAAAGCATAATAGCAAATTACTTATGTTGGCCAAAGTTCCATTCATTCCCGTTTTGATCCTTGGCTTTGTTTTGCTAATTTTTTTAATCCAAATGTTTGTATTCAGAGTTCAGTTCTTCAAAGGCAAATGCTTATGTTTTACCTAATTCTCACAAATTTATTGTGTTGGAAAACTCTTGTTATTTAACTGCACGGCATGTGTGAGCCATATAGGACTAATGCTTGTTAAAATTTTTAGAACCCCTTGGGCAGTTGATGCTCGTACTTAATAAATGGAAAGTGGGCTGGGGCTCAGAGAGTGATTGCTTTGGTTTACCTGGACCTGGTTCTGGGTGTTCTTTGTGGTAGAGTGCCCTTCTTTCTGTGAACCCTGAACCCTTTTCTCCCTCCAGAAGTGCAGAGCAAATTTGTTCTATCTGGAAGCTCACAGTTCTCATTGTGGGCAGTGTAGCTGAGGAGAGAGAAGTTGCCACTTTGCAGTGCAGTTGTAGTAGCTTGGCTTTCCTTGGCTGTGTGGAGGGTCTTTAGGGAGCTGAGGCAGATCACACTGCAGAGTGGATGTGGAGGATGGAGGGAAAGGTAAGAGTTGGCAGGCTCACTTACAAAGGGTTGTGGGTTTGCCAGCAGTGCCAGGTGCTGAGGAGACATTAAAGTTTTAAAGCTGGTGTCTTTTGCAAGGTTAAATAAAACAAAGTGAAGTTACTGTGTAGATGGGGTGATGTGTGACTGGGAAAGTAAATGTTATACATTTAGTGGTTTATAGCTTAGTGGGGATCAGTAAGACATACCATTAAATGCAGAAAGTACTTACATGGCTTTTTAGAGTTTTGGGATGAGAGGGAATAGAAGAATGTCTTGGTACGCTCTCATCTCTGTGCCTTCATGGTGCAAGGTTAATTGCAGTTCTCTTTGCAATTATTCCAAGTACAGATGATTCTTGCCTCGGGAGATCTTGGTGCTCAGTCTTGTGCTACTGATGAGCTAGGAGAGTACATTTCACTGCTGTGACATGGTGTATTTATAGCTAGAACTGTAAAACCTGCACAGTTCTTGCAGTATTTCATTACTTTCTTTGGAGTAATGCATCAAAATTTTTCTTCTTCATATGCAAAATCCCTTTTTGCCCCAAAACCTGTGAAAAAATGTACAGTAGGAAATTACATGGTTTATACTTTCTCCATGTAATGTGGAGAGAAGAACTGACAGGGGTGTTCTCCCATCTCTGAGGGAGAACATGGGAAGTGGGTTGCAGTAAGAAGAAAATCCTGGAAGCCTCTTGGGTCTGGACAAGTACAAATTGCATATGAGTGAATGGGAGCTAGCTGGTGCTGAAATCTCATAAAAATTGTTAGACAGACCAGAGGTAAGTATGAATTCTTGTTTTCTGGTTCTTGTCCAAACTTCCAGTTTCATTTGGTGATGCAGGTTTGCTGGAGTTCCATGCAAATTCTCGTTTGCCTTTTAGCTGTAACCCATCTGACACTAACTGCTGGTATTTCTTCTCTGCAGATTTCTTCTCCAGTCCCTGGAAGATCTGGACAACAGTTTAAGGAAACTGAACTCTCGCTTGTTCGTTGTGCGAGGGCAGCCAACAGATGTCTTCCCAAGACTCTTTAAAGTAAGAGAATAATTTTCTGGAGCATAACAAAGAAAAGTTGGTGACCTAGTGCTAAACTTGCTTTCACTCCCTAATGATTGGTGATTCCCTCAGCATCTCTTTAACTATAACTAGTTCTTCATGATAACAAACTTTTCTCCTTAACTACAACTAATTAACTACTATCATAAGGACCAGCTTGAGAGCCAGATCTGCAGCTGAACTCAGACTTGCAAAGAAATGTAGTTGTAGGGTGTAACCTACTATTAGGGTGCTCAAGCTTCTGTTTTTGGATGGTGGTCTTGAACTTTGTTTCTCTAAGTCACCTCTCACAGGGCTGCACTGTGACACACAGACCCTTCTTTGTTGAGAGCTTTTTCTCTTGTGGCAATTTGCTTATTGCAGTTTTTACTTAGGAAGACTGCTGTGTCCATAGACCTTTACAGACAGCAGAAGGAAGTACACTGATCTGTATGTGAATTGCAAGTAAGATTTTGTGTTAAAATTTCAAAATTCGGGAGCTTTTATGTTAGCTGACCTTCCTTTTAGTTTTCTGTTCAAGACTGCAGTTTAGTCATCAGCAGGATATAGTCATCAGCATCCAAGCTTCCTGCAGATGTACTGTTTAGGAATATGCAGTTACCTTAGTGATCAAAAATGGATTAGTGGGGTACATTTCTAATAAGATATGTCAGTGCTGCAGATGTCAGGGCTGGCAAGAGCATCTCCTTGAATATAAGGGCTTCTCATACAGTGTCATTCTTCTCCATCCTGCTCTAAGATTGTATTTCCGAAAGTTTTTGAAGCTTTTTGACAATGTCTTTGATAGTGTTACAAAAATAAATGGAAAAAAAACCATGGCTGTAATAGTCATATGAGTTGGGGGTGTCATGTGGGCTGTGCCTTACATATGGTTGACAGAACTAGTGTCCCCCAAATCCTGCTATAGAACAGCTGCCAGAGAAGGACAGGTGAACTTGAATATGTACCCTCCTGTAAATGGTTCTGATGTGTATTTTCTGGAGGAGGGCAGTTAGTACCGGGGAGGAACTGGACTGTGCAGATGAGAAGGGGCACAGATACTTATTTTGGCTTCTGCATCTTAACACATGACACAAACTATGTGCTGCTTTTAGCCTTTTCAGAGTCTGGATTATTTTTTATCTTTTGATCTGCAAGTAAGTTCCAGCTAGTAGTAGTTCATGGTACTTACAGGATAATTAAAACTCTATCGGAGAAAAATGCTCAATTGGTTGAAGAACAAAAACTAGTTGACAGAGTCTGAAGTTTGGAGACATTGGTTGTGTAATCAGCCAGAACTGCTTTTTGCTGCAGTCTGTTTTGTCTGGGTAAGTGAGCTGATGAATATCTCAGGAGTACTGTAACAGAGCTGAAAAAGGTAGAGGGAAGTTGATGCTCTTACATGATAAATGTATGGCTTTGGTAGGGTTTGAGGCCTCTCCAGAACTGCTGCACTGAACACAGAATTAGTGGCAGCTCATGCCTCGCTGTCGGCTTTTGTGAAGAGGAGAATTATGTCACATTTGCTACTGCAATACTTAGACCTAATGTAATTTCTGCTCTGGCTGCCAGTAGCTGAGCTATGTTGTCATTAACAGTCACCGCAAAGGCACTGCTGTGTATGGATACCATGACAGGTGTACTTGTTAGCAATGTGTTAACCTTTGCAGAAGTTTTTTGTCTCACTACTTCTGAATAAACATCTGTAGTTTTACCTCTTCTATAAATGTGCACTGTTTGTTCACTGAAGTGTTTTCGCAATTCCTTTGGTGCTTTTTCCCCTACAGTTTTTCTTTGCTCTAGTTTAGATACTAAGAGGCAAGTCTTCAGTCATGACTTTTCTTTTGTATATCTGCAGCAATTTACTGTCATACAGGTAACAGATTTTCTGGTTGATTGTGCTCTTCTCCCTGTGTACTACTGCATCACATAGAGTAGTGGCCTTCTCAAAACTGTAGGAAATACCTGAATTTAAAGTGTTGGCTGCCTACCTAAAATCTCTGTAAGCCTAATGGTTTTTTATTCTATTCTATTCCATTCAGGGTAGTAATGTGTACTCCTATGAGACCAAAACCATCTTTTCCAAGTCCTCCAATTGCTCCTGGCTTTCTTATAGAAGGAAGAAAAGTTTAAAATGAAGCTATTAAATCACATAGGAGCAGGGCAGGGCCTGGAATGTCTGTCTGACCCCTGCTCTGAGTTATGGATGCTGTCACATTCTTACTTTGAAAAATGTGTGGAGGATCTCTTTAAGATATACATTCATTGGTACAAAACCTGTTAATTTCTCTGTCCTTCCTAAAATTAATTTTAGAGCTGAATCTGCAAGTTTAGAAATGTAAGTGGCTTGTACAGTTGTTTTCTGCTTCAAAATCCCCTTCCCTATCTTTGGCATTATTTTTAATGGTCTTCAGGGAACTAACACATTTGTTCTTTGTGCTTTGCTTCTGCTTTGCAGGTAAAGTCTCCTGTATGTACAGGGGTGATTTAGACTGTCTCACTTGGAAAATGTGGTTCTTAGTCGTGTGAGGGTGTTTTTTAAATGTCTGTAGATTTCTGGTTGTGTTTGCTAAACAGATCTGTGGGCTGCTGCTCTGCTTGATGGATGTCTTGGGAAGGTCGCTGTGGAAACCATTAAACCTCTTCTCATAGGATTCATTTTCTGAGGAAAACTAGGCCATAGACTTTGAGAACAATCTGTGCTCTAGAAAAGCCTGGAAGAGTCTGAGTGCTCTTTCATAAGGCCTATGCCATGTAATTTGTGAGGGATCTATTAAAGCTATGAAGCTGAGAATAAGTGCATGGCTTGACTAGGGGGGTTGGAGCTAAGTGATCTTTAAGGTTCCTTCGAGTTCCAACCATTCTATAATTCTACAATTCTAAAATAACTCAGGAAGGGCAGGACTTTAAATCTGAATAGCATTATCGTACTCTACTCTGCACACCAGAAAGGTTTACTCAGTTACTGTCCTATGTCCTGCAATTTCCTGTTTCTATTTGGGATGGACAGTGGTTTCCTATTGTGTGATGTCTGTCTTTAAAGAGATATCAGAAAAAAATGTAGACTACTGGTTTTACTTAATGTCTCCACAGGAAAACACGGGGGGTTGAGCAGGACTTCTGTTGAAAGAGCTTTCTGAAATGCTTTTTCTGCAAATGCTGGAAGAGGGTGGTAAGGTTACATCAGGACAGCATGTGCAACAAAACGTGTTACTGATAGGCTCAGGAACTGAGCTGAAATCTAAGAACAGTAATAGACAAGAACTGAACCTCCTCTGATGTGTTTTAAACCTGACATCTACAAATTTGCATAGCAGATCTGATGTTTGCTAGAGCTGATAAAATTGTTGCTTCTTTGCTTATCTCAAATTCAGATTTCTGTTCCTCACAGCAACACTCTCAAAGCTTCCAGAGCTTTAAACTGCTCAGGAATTCTGAAATCTTCATTTGTAACTGTGCTGGTTAGAAATAGTCTTCTGTTTGACAGCTGGGTGTATTGTTTTTCTTGCAGGAATGGGGAGTCACTCGTCTCACCTTTGAATATGACTCGGAGCCGTTTGGGAAGGAGAGGGATGCAGCTATCGTCAAACTGGCCAAGGAGGCTGGTGTGGAGGTGGTGATAGAGAACTCCCACACCCTCTATGACCTGGACAGGTATGGGGAGAGAAAGGGCAGAGGTGCTGTGAGGGCTAGGCTGGGATTGTCCCGTCTTCAAAGACTTCAGTCTGTTCCATTACACTGATCACTGTCATCCTGAGTGAGCCTATAAGGATTACTTGGCACGCTCCACTTTCAATTAGAACACGTCAAAGTGCTGACAGTGACGTGAATGTACAGAAAGGTGTTGCCTCAAGCTTATTAGACTCTGTACTTGAGTGTCATTTAATTTGCTCAGCTGTGTCCTATTGATTGCTCTCCTTGAGCATGTCCTCAGTGTATGGACTGCTTTTTTTTTTGCTTCATTGTAATAAAGGTAGTTGAGCTGTTGTCTCAAACAGGTTATGAAAGCAGGGCTTTTAACTGATGGATGTGTCAGGACAGCTGGAAGAAGTAAAACAAGGTAGATTGGAACAAACTTTCCTCTTTCTAAAACCTGAATGCTTTGTCTTTGTTGTGTGTTTGCTGTTTGTTGTTTGATGTTGAGTTTTTATATATTTACTTATATGTATAATTCCTCTATGTACGTGTAATTTTAAATGGTGGTGACAGTCTTCCAGCTAAGACTCTAAGGTATGCTTGACTTCAAAGTCAGTACAGTGTTTTAGCACTATTCTTACAGGTTGCTTTTTTTTTTTTCTTTCTCCCTTTTTCTTCCCTTTTCTTTTTGATGTGACTTGTGCCAGTAATGCTGAATGTAGATTTTCTCCTGTAAATCTTTAACATCCATAATTACCTATGGGAAGGAGCTTTGCAGTTAGCACATACTGTGTGGAAATGTTTGTCCCTAGAGTGAGGAGGATTCTTGAACCTGTCATGAGCAGGTGCTGTTTTCTAATTTTGCATTAGAAGACCATGTTTATTACCAAAGTTTATTACGTCCTCACCCCTCCAATGTCAATGGCCATCACATTCTTCTTCACATCACCTATATCTTTTCCAAAGTGGAGAGTTTCAGGTGGAATCTGTTCTAAATCTCTTGTTTTATCACCTTTCCTTATACTTACAGGTAATTCTAGAGGTGGAGAGCAGTGGTGAAAGTGACAACAAATGTGCAAAATGTAGAAGCAACATGGATTTTAGAGTGCTATAATGTGTCCTGTCTTTTCCTAGCAGTAGCATTATTTCTGTTTTTTCTGAGTGCTGCTAAACATTTAACTGATGTCTCAGGGCTTCCTTCCAGAATGGTCATAGCTATTTGAGAGGCTGCTACTGTATAAATAAGATTGCATATGGAGAAACAACATGACCAACACTGTAATTTCATCTGATATTTTTGGCAGCTGGTTATGTGGTATATAGGGAAATTGTAAAGTTGCCTTTTATCTTTAGCTTTCCCAGATAGCTTAATTGCGTCGGTAATCTTTATCATCATGTTCTTTTTTGTCTCTTCCCAGATATTTTGTAAAAACTATTGAGCAGCACAAGCCCTAGCTCAGCTCTGTGTAGGATTTCTCTTCCTATTGGAAAAATAGATTCCTTCTCTAATTCTGTAAATCAAAGAATTTTCTGTCTGCATTGACCTTTTCCTTTATTGCAAATAATTGTGGTTTCTTTAATTTTTTATCAGTGAGGGATCTAGTCAGATGGCTTCTCAAAATTCACATAGGATATATCAACTAAATCTCCCTTGCCCCAGGCTCAAATGTCTCTAATAGATTTTCAGGCACAACTTCCCTTTTACCAAGGCCAAATTAACCCTCTAACACATTGCATATATCCATGCATTCACTGTTCCATTAGTGTTTTCTACCCATCTGCCTAATGTTCACATCAGTCTATTCATTGGTCCCTCTGATGCCCCTGAAATGCTTTTAAAATCTGGAGTGCTATTTACTTTCTTTTTTCCCCCATAGTATTTGGACAGTTTTGTATTACATGCAGCAAGCAGCTATTAGTTTGTGCATTTCATGATGTCCTTTAAAATTTCTGGGTGAATATTTGGTGGCCCTGGCAAGCTTTTCAAGCATAGCATAGTTTTGTGCACTTTTTTTCACCAGACACTTTTTCCTGGTCTCCCAGTCTGTCACAGCATCTGGTAATGTTTTCTTTTAAAAAACCAAGACTCATAACCTCCCTAGATACCTCCATAGTGAATATACCTGCAAAAATATATTCAGGGGTTTTCTTGTGCTCTTACAGTCTTTCCTTTGTTTAATGAGTTGATCACCTCTTGGGCATATAAATATCTTGGAGTGTCTGTAAATGAGATGGTTTTGATTAGGGTTTTTTTTTTTTTACTACTTACAGTTTTTTTAAAAGGTTTCTCAAACTTTTACTTCAATTAGGAGATGCAAGAAGGCTGTGTTTTTTAATTTAACCTACCAAAGTTTGGTGGGTTTCTATCTTTGTCTTCATTTTTCCAAAAGATTCTGCCTCTGTTGTCTTAGCTGATGCTATTCTTTAATTGTTTTGACTCTTGCGATCTTTCTGAAGATCTTTTTGACTCTTGTGATCTTTTCACATCTGTATGGTATTGTTGCTCCTGGAAGGGTGTTAAATTGATGCATGCTAAAGTAACAGAGCAGGCAAGTGATAACTAACATTTTCAGCTATACCTTAGCACTAAGACTAAATAATGAATTACCACTTCTTGTGGGTCCTTGATTTCTTGTTTCATGGAGCAGTCATTTATGGCAACTTGAAAACTGGGTTTTGGCAGGTGATGGGGTGTGATAGATACCCAGTGTGTGTGGATGTACTTGAGGTGTCCGGTAACTCTGACAGTTCTTGATTCTTGGCATCTCTGAGATTTTTCAGCAGGTGGTAATACAGTTTTTGATACTGTATTTCTCCTGGAAGTCTCAGACTATCTCTCCCTCCAGCTTCTAACTCTTGATATATGTTGTCCCTCTGCTCACCCTAATGTTTTTCCTGCATAATTAGCAGGCCGTAATAATACCTGGTGGGTGGCATCCTACTTCTCATCCTTGTTTAATCAGGTTTCTTACAAGATTGTCAGCCCACTTTCAAACAGTTTAGACTAATCTTTCACTTCTACATAAATGAATCCAGCACTTCTCTTGTCCCCTGCACTGTATTCCTGGTACCACCTTCACCAGCTTCTTTTAAACATTTGCCAAGAGCCTGTTCAGTTAACTTGTGAATTTGACCAGTTTTACCCAGTAGGAAGATTACAATTTGCCCCTGGTTGGCACTGCCAGCATAGCTGTGTGATTATCAGAGCATCTTTCACCTCCTCTTCCCCAAAACAAGGAGAGGGGTGTAGAAAATGAACATCAGTGCTGGTAAATACTCCTAAGAAAATCTGGGAATTCCCAGTCAAGATGAGCAATGTTCAGATTGTAGAAATCTCACGGAAAAGATAATTTCTTGGGTATCAGCTTAGCCTGCTCATAAGCCTTTACTTGACAGTTATTCTGTCTGACAATTTCCAGATGACAGATTTTGTCTCTTCCCTGGATCTGCCTGTTTTCTTCTCCTTAGGATCTAAATCCTTTGTGTGTGTATACTTATGGTCAGCACTGTGGGTTCTGTAATCCCAGGCAGGCTGGGTTGTTCAGCGGGAGTGGTTTAGGTCAGAAAAGAACACTGTCTTCTTGTGTGTTCGTAGCATACATCAGGATCACCTTTTCCTCAAATACCCGAGCCTAAGGCTGAAATGACAGTAGAATGTGTTCTCATAGGAGCACGTGCTAACTTAAATGAACCAAGCACGGGGAAGCGTGCATGCCTTCGTGCTTCTGCAGTTCAGTACACTGTGCCAAAAAGGTGGGTTATTTCTAAGAAGGTTTAGTCAAACTCCTGCCTGCCACATCTTGTTATCCTTTCCTGTCTTGCATGGTGCTCTGGTGTCAGGTGTTTTTCCCCACTGCTGATACCCAGCCTGTCATCAAGTCACTTCTTCATTTCTCATCTTCTCAGTATGTATTTCTGTGGAAGTTGAACTGCTTGTTCTTTGTTCAGCATCTATCAGATGGACAGATCAGTTGGTTATCCCTGCATGTCCTCTCTGAATCTGTAGAAATGCCCTTTGTTCTACAAGACAGAGCCCTCCATGAGCTCTCTGGAGCGGGGATTTGGATCAGAGCAATTGCATAAGCTGGCAAGGCTAACAAAGCAGTCCGCGTGAATTGGTACTGGGGTGCTTTGGGCAGCCTGCATGCCGAGTGCTGGCAGCCAGCTCTTCCTCCCGCAAGGAAGCGGGGGAGCACCTTCAGTCCCTTGCCAGAACCCAGCCTTGTCATTTGCAAGCAAGCTGAGGTGTCAGGTGTTTGGGGCCAGCAGCTTTCCTAAGCCCATTAGCCATCCTGCAGGGGCACTGCTGTGGAGATGACTCAGAAGCTGACACCTGTGAGGGTGTGAATTTAAGTCTGCAGACACTCTGCTGTCACAGGTGACTGACCTGCCACAGGTCACTGCTATGATTATAAGGTATCCTACCTTATAATCATAGCAGTGCTGGAATTATTTGGTCAGGTTTGGGTTGCCTGCTTTCCTGAGGTGAAGTGGGACTGATAGTCAAACAGACCTTCATAACTTCTGGCATCAAGGTACCACTGTCAGATAGTGCTGGGCAGCATTTTGCCAGTTTTGGGTGTGCTAGGTTCTGACTGATGAATACAGTGATTCTCTGTTCCACTTCAAGAAAACTAGAACAAGTGCTGCATGTGGCAAATTGGGCTGGGGGAGATGGGTGAAGCGTGGGTATTTAATCCTAGGGAGGAGCCTCCCTTTTTTTGTCATTTAAAGTCTTGTGAAAGTGTATAGCCTGGATTAGAAGGTCAGTATGAGGAAGGAAAGGACTACTGCTTGGGGAGCTTTCTGTACAATTTTTTGTACAGAAGCCCAGAACAGTACTACAATACCCAGTAAGTGTAGTGCAATATCCCATATTGTGCAATATCCAATATTCAATACTTTTCCTGGCAGTATTGTGAAAGGTCCAGATTTAGTGCATAATGCCAGTGTCAGGTGCTGTGAAATGTGCAACTTGTCCTAGTCCTATCTTAAAATATTTGTGTCCCCAATCCAATAAGTCTTTAGGAATTCAGGAGCGGTACTAGGTAACTTCACTCAAATTCACATCCTTGAGGATTTCAAGTACAGACACTAGCATCTCTCTGCTAGTCACAGTGATTTGCAAGTAGCTTGCTGTCCACAGAAATTTTAGCTGTGGATCTTGTACAGTGGTGTGGATCTCGGGCTCAAAGGCAGCTTTAGCAGGACTGAAAAAAGAGGCAGTGTGGAAGAAGTAGCTTCCCTGCCTCCATCACAAGCACCTCAGGGCAAACATAGTGCAGCTTTGTCACATTTTCTCTTCCAAGCTCTGAATTCCTATGGAAACAAGCGAGCCTCTCTAGAGTGCGATAACTGGAAATGCCTCACTTCTCATCCAGTGGAAACACTGATTTTCTGGGGATCTTTGGCTGGTCTTGTGTGGGGACACACAAAGCAGCCACAGAGAAGAGCGTGGTGGGTAGTATTCATGAGTTCTGTCCTTTCTTGCCATCTCTGGGGTGGAACATGGAGACAGACGGGCAAGAAGTGCATGCAGGAAAGCAGAGAAGATGCACTCTGGTGTGGTGCAGGACAGAACATGTAGGCTGTTAAGGCAAATGCAAATGTATCTGTCTCTGTGGCTATGTCTCTGTCAGAGTGCTGTGCCCACACCGTGGCCATGTCTGTTTTAGCCCGGCACTAAAAATGTGCAGTATTTTACACTCTGTCCACATCCCGATGGCCTTCCCTCCCTCCCTCCCTCCCTGCCCTGTTCGTTAATGTCTTCATCTCCCAGTGTTTACAACTTAAAAGGAGAAAACCTGGAGGAAACTGCAGGAGGCTTCGTTTTTAATCTGTTCAGCCGTGGTGCCCATGGGGAAGGCTCCGCTTCCCTCGGCCGGGGTGTGTGGGAGGGCTGGCTCCGGGCCGGGGCCGCTGCCGGTGCGGCGGAAGCCGGGTCACCGCGGAGCACACGTGCGGGAGCCCCGGCGCCGGCGTGTCGCTCCGCCCCGCCACACGTGCGGCCCCGGGGGAAGGGGCGGCACATGGCGCCGCCGGAACACTCGGCTTTAAGCCCGGCCCCTTGCATAAGCTGTTGATTGTAATGGGTGGGGAAGGCTGCTGTGCTACCGCTCCTGTATGAGCCGTGGGGTTGCCTGCCTCCGCTTTATGTAATGCTGGCGATCCCTGTGCTGTTGGCTTTGCTGTTAACTCCTTCCACTCCTACAGGAAAGGGGTTAAAAATGGCATCTTTCAGCCTGGGGAAATTGACCTTGCCCAGGGGGCTTCTGAAAGTTCTCTGTCCCAGGAACAATAAGACTGCATGGCCCCAGCAGGCTGTGGATGCTTGGTGAAGTAGAGGAATGGAGAACCTTGACTGTCTTTTTCCATAGTGTGATCTGACACAGGTCAATACCATGAGACAGGGCTGCTTGTGACCTTATGGCATAGAGGAGGATGGTGATCTCTCTAATCACAGGGAGAGAGGAATGATGCAAACTGGGATTTGTCTCACCCAAGATAGGTGGAGGAGGGGTCACTAACAGGCTGAGTCTTCTGTGTCAGACAAGAAGGAAGTATGGTCAGAAACAGATTAGGACATCACAAGGTGTCAGGGGACCCAGATGTAGGTCTAGGATTTCCCACCTTGGGGAGACAGAAAGGCAGTAAGTAATCAGAGATTTCCTGCAGGGGGTCTGATGAGGAGCTCCAGGAGAGAGAAGTGTTGCTCAGCTAGATTCAGCTGCAGCTGTTTTGAGGGGATTTTTTTTCCCCTATGGAGATGAGGAAGTATATGATGCTTTATCTTCTGATGTATTTTAGAATTTGTTTGGTTGATTTTAATATCCCTTTGAGGGATGCATCAAGTGAAACATAGGCCTATAAGGATTTCTGTATCCAGAGTGAAAGGCTATCCTGAGCAGAGATAGCAGGGTCCAGTTTGGATGTCATTTCCCTGTGTTGTCTATGGTAGTGAGGCTGTGTTGTTTCACCTTGTTTATTTTATCTCCAGAATAATTGAGCTGAATGGCCACAAGCCACCCCTCACCTACAAGCGCTTCCAGGCCATCATTAGCCGTATGGAGCTCCCAAAGAAGCCAGTGAGCACTGTAATAAGTCAGCAGATGGAAACATGTAAAGTGGACATCCAGGAAAACCATGACGATGTCTATGGGGTCCCATCCCTGGAAGAGCTGGGTATGTGTCAAGAGTGAAGGCAAGGACCACTGATAGCTGAAACAGGATTTAGTGGAACTGTTTCCAGTGGCTGGCACATGTTCTCACCTGACATGGGCTGCCTCTAGCCATAGCATGGCCTAATTTTTTCAGCAAGTGCCAGACCTTGTGATAACACGCTGGCGTCCCTTGCACTGCTGTTGATGCCCAGCATCCCCTTTAGCACTGCTCTGAAGTGCTCTGCATCTGTCATTGTGCTCTCTGCTGTACTGAGATGTAACCACTGTACTAGGAGCTCATGTCCTCACCAGCTGCTTTCCTCCTACTGCAGTCTCAGGCATGTTGTGTAACAGACCTGAAGAGGTAAACTAATTGTGTACCAGGTTTAGATAATTTCATTTTGTTGTTGCCGAGCAGCACCAATTTGGGAACCTAGTAAGACAAAAGATATTAGAAAAATTTCTTTCACTCATCCTGCTGTGCCTTACAGTCCTGTAAGACTTGAAGAAGGAGAGTGAATAGCTGACACATGAGGAATGCAAGACCCACATCAGGGAAATGAATCTAAATGCAAGGGAAGAAAGGATTAATGCAGAATACTGTCTGTGTGTCTGTGACTGGAGGCTCCATACCAGCTTTATAGGAAGTAGCTCCTGGCACCTTAAGGCACAGCTTCAACAGTCCTGTAAAAGCATGGGGCTTCACAACAGGAGTATCCTAAGGGCTGCAGTCCTGCATGGGTCTACTTTCTTTATTGTCTAACCAAATGTAAGACTACCTATAACCTTACACTGCTCTGCTTGCTGCCAAGGGACACTCCTCTGTCTGCCCAGAGCACTGCAGGAGGACTGCATTATTGCTTCCCCCTTTGCAGTGGTTCGTTTGCACTAATGCAGTGCCTTCCCCAGCACCAGCCTCAGCAGAATAAGAGTCTCACCAGGAGCAGCTGGGCTATCTAGTGAGCTGCTGATGTCGATGGCAAGGTTGTAAGGCAGAGCTATGAAGCAGATGTTTCATTGCCAGCTGCTCTGGCCTTTGGAGCAGAGCCCTGTGGGTAGTGCTGACACACCAGAGAGAATGCTGGCTGTGAGCAATGGGGAAAGTCACCGTAAGGCTGCCTGTAGCATTGCAGGGAGAGGTCCTTGAAGTGCAGTGTCATGAGCAGCCTCTCCCTATATCCTACATGATTTGCCTGCTGTACAAGGATTAAAGCAGCAAGTAAGCCACATTAGGCAACTATAATATGTACTGTCTTGCTGTTGTTAGTGCTTTATCCCATATATATGCCCTTTGTCTGGCATGGCTTCAAATCTTAGAAAGTTCTTTCTCTCAGGCTTTCCTACAGATGGTCTTGCCCCTGCAGTCTGGCAAGGAGGGGAGACAGAAGCTCTGGCACGGCTGGATAAACACTTGGAAAGAAAGGTAACCCCTTATTTAAGTGGCGTTTCCTGCAAACTGTTCCTCCAAATGAAAAGTGTAGTGTTTGTTGCCTATTACCCTATTCCCTGCTCTTCCTAGCAGTGGTCATAGCGTTCATGTGTGGAAAGGAGTGTATGCTATTGTTGGCATACTCCTGTGGTCTTAGGTTTTTTGTGGAGCAGGGAGCTCATGGGCTTCCTCAGGTCCAAAAATTTAGAGCAGTATTTTATTTATGCTGCTCTTTGAAGCACATTCCACTCTTTTCCTTGTTTCTACTTCTCAGTTTCCTTTAGAGGAGTGCAAACTTGGAAAGTCTTCTGTTAAGTTGTTCAGTCCCTGCTGCAAACTGCACACCATCTCTTTTTATCTTTACCTTAGGTATTAGTGAGAATACATGCTTATAAAAGAATGCCTTCCCCTTGTCCATCAGCATCTTAATGGGGTGTCTCACTGGCTGGCATTCCTTGAGCCCCTTGTTGAAATAATCAGATTTTTTTCAATGGGGCTGGTGTTCTTGATTACAGTGTACAAAGCAAACAATTTTAAAGTAATGAAAGGTGACCCAGCTGCCAAAGCATGACTCAGTTTTAACCATTTTGTACTTCTTTAATCCATCAAGCTGGGTGGCTTGATGCCAGTTGTGGAAATCAAAGCATAAATACTTGTGCTGAAGAGGGAATAAATTATCAACATAATGCTCCACAAAAGGGTCTGAATTGCCCCAATTTACTTGTTCAGTGTGTGAAATGAGATAGACATACCTTGACACAAACAGTTGTGTTAGCTTGTATCCTTAGGAACCCTCCAGGTTGTTAGCTCCTGTATGCAAAGCAAAATAATCTTCTTGGGCAAAATAACTGGCTCCTTTAAATCCTGAGGCAAAGGGTTTGCATTCCTTGAATGGGGCATGGGGTTGGGATCGCCTGCTGGAGGTGTCTCCCAGCAGTGGTTAGAAGTAAATAGAAGAGTCTGTATTATCAGATGTGAATGGCCTCACCACCTGCACAGAGGCTTGCCTTTAGTAGTGTCCCACCAATACAAGGGGTTTTTGGCTCATTTCTCCTGAATCTGTCTAGGCATGGGTTGCAAATTACGAAAGACCGCGGATGAATGCCAATTCATTGCTGGCCAGCCCTACGGGACTCAGTCCCTACCTGCGTTTTGGCTGCTTGTCCTGCCGCTTGTTTTACTATCGTCTCTGGGAGCTGTATAAGAAGGTAAGACAGAAGGCTCACCTGGAGGGCAGGTGAGGTTTGAGCATATATAGCATGATGCTGGTTGCCAGACAGTGTGCCAGAATTGGTGCAAAATATAAGGTGCCTCCCTAGCATTTAATTGTTGGGCTGAGCTTGTTGCTACTGCCAGAAGAGGCTGTTGGGAAAGAAAGTAATTCTCATGTATGTACTCACGCAGGCCTTAAATCTGGTGGTACCTTGTTCTTCAGTCTGGACTTGTGTTATGAGACATGTAGAGCCATTTACAGTTAGTTTTACATCGTACCAGTCACTTGTCATTGTACTGAGTGACCTGTGTCAGTGCTCTGACTTTACCATCTGGGCTTTCTGATAAGGGGGATCTGGCATTGAGCTCCTTTATGGCAGTGGTCAGTAGCTGACGTGGGAAATGTGTGTAAGTGCATGGGTGCCTCACAGCTCAGCTTCAAGAAGCCAGTCCTCTGTGCTTGTGAGCAGCCATGTTCCCTCTCCACAGGTGAAGCGGAACAGCACGCCCCCCCTCTCTCTGTATGGACAGCTGCTGTGGCGGGAGTTCTTCTACACAGCGGCCACCAACAACCCGAAGTTTGATCGCATGGAGGGGAATCCCATCTGCATACAAATCCCCTGGGACAGGAACCCTGAAGCCTTGGCAAAGTGGGCAGAGGGCAAGACAGGCTTCCCTTGGATTGATGCAATCATGACCCAGCTAAGACAAGAAGGGTGGATCCACCATCTGGCCAGACACGCAGTGGCCTGCTTCCTGACCAGGGGTGACCTCTGGATCAGCTGGGAGTCAGGAGTCAGGGTGAGTCCTGGCATTTTCAGATATTTGCAGGAGGCCATAAGGAAAACAAAGTCTCCCTGGCACTTGCTGCAAGGATGGGCACACAGGTATGGCTTTTGCTTCACATGTAAAAGGTGCATGGAAGAGAGGATTTGCCAGCAGGCTCTTGGGCAGCCAAGAGCCTGACTTCTTTCTGCCTTGTACTGCAAGGCTCTGACTGTGTCACAAGCCTCAAATAACCATAACGAAATGGGGAGGGGGGCTTTTAGTTTTGGGTTTTTTGTTTCTTTTTTTTTTTTGTAAAAATTCTCTCAGTCCATCTGTTTTCTTTGCAAGTTCAATGTCACTTCTTAACCTGACCTTTTTCCTTATTATAAAATCCATCACCGTGCCGGTCAGGGAGTGCTCCATGACTGTGAAATCTGAGTCTAGAGTCTCTCAAGGAAAGAGGTAAAAGACCCTCCTCTTGGGCCATCTGAAAGGACAGACTGCTTGAACCTACCCAGTGCACATAGTACCCTACACAAAAAGTGGAGGCAGGGGTGTCTAGTCACAAAGCTGACAAAGAGCTTAGTTGAAAGTGCTGCCTAAAGTGAAGCATCTGTGCATGGATGTGAGTGAAACCTTTCTGCCCCTTGGTGGTAGTGTGAACTGGGATCTTCAGAGGGCTTCTTTCTTCTTGCTTTGGTGCACATTCTTCTGTGCAGCATCCTCTCCTTCCCAAGGTTCATGCTTTACACTTGTTATGCCTGCCAGGCTAGGATAGGATCAATACCCAAAGCTTGCTGCAGCACTAGGTAGTGATTTAGTCTGTAGCTGCATGAGAGATGAGCCAGCACTTTATCAGTGTGAGCAGACCATGCCTCCCTAAGTGAAAGTGTCAGGAAGTGAGATGCATTGACCAGCCAACTGACTTCAGCCAGCAGATGCCCTCTGTGCTCCTGCTCTGTTCTCATAGCTCAGTGCCTGCCATTTGAAATAGCATCTTGGGTCCTACTGCCACAGAGTCCTCCCCAGGGAAGGTCTCAGTGCCTTTTCCTCCAATTGCTGCAGGTGTTTGACGAACTGTTGCTGGATGCAGACTTCAGCGTGAATGCAGGCAGCTGGATGTGGCTCTCTTGCAGCGCGTTCTTCCAACAGTTCTTCCACTGTTACTGTCCTGTGGGCTTCGGACGTCGTACAGACCCCAGTGGTGACTATGTGAAGTGAGTAATGTTAACTGGAGCTGATCTTTGTTTCTGCATCTCTAAGCTGAAGTCAGTCAGTGGCTTACAGGTGCATGTCACTTTCTGTGCATTGTGTGTGCTACGCTGCTTTTTCCTTGTGTTGCAGGAGGTATCTGCCCAAACTAAAGGGTTTCCCTTCACGATATATCTACGAACCATGGAATGCCCCAGAGTCTGTGCAGAAGGCAGCCAAGTGCATCATTGGGGTGGACTACCCCAAACCCATGGTGAACCACGCAGAGACCAGCCGACTGAACATCGAGCGGATGAAGCAGATCTACCAGCAGCTGTCACGCTATAGGGGCCTCTGTAAGTACCAGCAATTGCAAAAGTTCGTGTCTTTAATAGGAGGCAAAATGCTGGGAGAAAAGGTCATGATTTAAAATAGGTATTACTTGCTTCTCTGGCCTGTTCTTGCAAGAGGAAGCAGTGCCTGCCAAATCTGCTCAGTTGATTTCCAGGGAGACCTCCATTATGTTCTCAGACAACTGAGAGTGGAGTGTTTAGGTCTGAGAGCTGCTGATAGCGTGGCCCCATCTATATACCACCATGCTCAATTCTTCACTTTGTAAGAAAACCTAAGCAGTGTATTCTAAATAAATGCACAGCTGGATCATGGTGTGTGTCTGTAGTCAGCACTGGGTCAGTGCAGCTCTGAACTCCTCCTGCTTTGGGATATGGATGTGCAGGTTGGTGATCACTAAGGTATTTCTGTGAAAAGCTCCTCCCAGCCCAGGTGTGTTTTCTTTCTTAACTCAGATCCTCTTGCCATTCTCTAGGTTTGCTGGCATCCGTCCCTTCTTGTGTGGAAGATCTCAGTGGCCCGGTCACAGACTCAGCTGCAGGGCAGGGCTGCAGCACCAGTACAGGTGAGTTGGAGCTATTTGTGTGCTTTTAATTTACATGTCACATTAAAAGTTACGGTCAGGAGAGGATCCTTTTCTAATAAGAATAGGCTATGTAGCTAGGAAAACATTCACATTCCTTTTCACTTTCTCAAAAGGCCCCAGTGAGCCTTCATGTCTAAAATGGCTGAAGAATAAGAGTTCATTAATGTGAATCTTTTATTGCCTGCATGGGATCTCATACAGCCACTTAAAGGAGCAGTGCAGATCGCCGTAGGGTTAATCAGGTATAATTAAGCTGTCATGTGTCAAAGGAGAATACTTTTGTGTTTGTTTGGGGTGACTTAATTCTGCTTTTAACAAAGATTTTTTGGTAAAAGTTTTCAGGGAAGCTGTAATCAAACGGCTCTGTGCTTGTGCAGTCGTCTTTCTCCCAGCTCTGGGCAGGTTAGGCATGGGTGTACTTGTGAGGTCGATCTAAACACAGGGGAACCATTGCAGTGACTCTTCTTCCTTCTACAGCAGTGAGGCTGTCTCAAGCAGACCAGGCTTCTCCAAAACGCAAACACGAGGGAGCGGAAGAGCCATGCCCTGAAGAACTCTACAAACGAGCCAAAGTGACAGGTCTCCCCACTTCAGAGATCTCTGGAAAGAGTTTGTGATTGTGAGTACTTCCTAGTGTGAGCTGGCTTGAACTACCTGGTTCTGGAAGCTAATAAGGCTCAATTTTTACTCCCCCCATTTTAATGAACAAAATGGACTTCTTGTGGAGGGATGTGTAAGGCTCCTAAGTGTGATTCCACAGCCCAGAAATATGGCAGTGGTCTGCCAGCTGGCCGTTTGGATTTTGTGAAACACGCTGTTAGCTCCATTGTCTGGTGGAGAGTGGTGCCCTGCTGCTGGAGCTGTCACAAAGCACAGTTGTTGGTGCATTTGCTCTTGTGAGGCTGCTTCTCCTTCTACAGAGTGAGCTCACAGCCAGATTCTCCTGTCTGGTGAGGCTATGGGCTAGAGAAGGAGATCAAGCAGGTCTAGTCATCTGCCTGCAATGCTCCAGATCCCAGGAGGCAAGGGGCTGGTCACATGTTCTGCCCACTTTTCAATATGACAAGAGAGGTCAAGGCAAATTGTCTCTTTTACTGTCTCCTACAGCCAGCGACAAGCACCTTGCAAGTGAAGAGAAAGGATGCTGAAGAGGTGACCAGAAGAGTAGGAGCTGCTGTCACAGAGGGACTGGAACTTGGGATCTGCAACAGAAAATCCAGGCTCTCATATAACTGTGTAATTCCAATAGCTGCCACAGAAGGGCGTTGCATTACTTGTGATTGGGAGTATTTGGCTTTCTCGTCTCCGGAGAGCCAAATACATCTCTTCTCAGCCATGCCCAAAATCTGCCCACATTAAAGAGGGCAAAAACATTCTGTCAGCTTGCTCACTCCCAGGTGTATTTTTCTGACAATGGCTCAGTGCGTGTGAGTTGATACATTGATGTAGGAATCAGCATCTGCACATCTGAGAAATAGTGAGCATCCTTCCTCAGCAATAGTACTTGGTAGTGATGTATGCTGATTAATTCAAATTATAGTAGGAGTTAAGAAGGAAGCTGCTACAATGTCAAAAATAGAGTACCCATCCTACGAGAGAACAGGGAATACTCAGTATTTCTTTCATTAGGCTGACAAGGAAGGAAATGCTTTCTGAGTAAATCAAGGTAATGCTTATGTGGGATGGAAACAAAATGAAGGTCAGCTGTAGCACAAGAACAGGTACACTTCAAAGGCACTTAAAACTTTCTCTGCAAAATAACCTTGCCACTGCAATGTGAGTCATAGTGCTATTGCCTGGAATGGGCAGCTTCAGAGCTGTTAGACATCTGGGGAAGAGGAACTCTCTACAACTCCCTGGAAGGAGGTTGTAGCCAGCTGGGGGTTGGTCTTTTCTCCCAGGTAACCAGTGACAGTACAAGAAGCTGCACTGGGAAAAGTTAAGGCTGAAGAAAGTTCTTCACAGGAAGAATGGTTGGGCATTGGAACGGGCTGCCCAGGGAGGTGGTGGAGTCACCATCCCAGAGGTGATTGGATGTGGTACTCAGTGCCATGGTCTAGTTGACATATTGATGTTAGGTCATATAGGTTGGACTCAGTGATCTCAGTGGTCTTTTCCAACCTAGTTGATTCTGTGACTCTGAGAAGGAGAAATTCTTCAGAGAATTGAGGAGCATGCCTTTATATGAGCAAAGCAGTATCTCATAATAGATCTGTTCCAAGTAATAAGGAACCTACACCTGGGCCCAGCACTCTACAGCATTTCCTTCCCTGATTGAGAGCTCTCAAATGGAGCCTTGTGTCTGGTGTGTAGCCTGTGCAGTGCCTCATACTGATAGAGGATGTATTACACATCAGCTCCTTGAAGTGAGTCTTCCTCGAGTTCAGAGTCCAGTGTCCATTCTGTTTGCTCTCTTCTGTATTGGCATCTGTGTTTTGAATTTGCACACAGTGAACTGTACCTGCCCACTGCTCCTCCTTGCCACTTGCATTCACGCTGGTGCTTTGTAGCCTAGCGAGGTGATTGTGTAGCTTTCCTGGCCCTTAACCATACACTCCTTGCTGGGTCCTGTTACTTATCAGGTCAGCACAGTGCTGGCAGAGCGCCTCGGCCTGCCACCAAAGAGCGCAAGGGGGAGAGTGCTACTGCAGGACATTCTCTCTCAAGGCTGTTTCCAAGAGGAATTAGATTGAGTAGCTCATCCCGTGCAATGGGCTACTGTTGGCACTGTTTTCATTTGCTGTCCAAAACCTTTCATCCCTGCCTGACACAGATTGTGTGGGGCTATATGTGAGCTTATGGAACTAACTGATTGGGGAGTACAGGAGTAGTCTCCCACTGGGATAATCAGATTCAGTTTTGGAGCCTTTGTTTGAACCCAGGGCAACAGGGCCGTGAATAGAAACTGAGTCAGATGTACCTGAGAAATCTGAAGTGGTTGAATTGAGTCTGTGAATAAATTTAATGAATAGCTGAATATACTTTCCTTACCATTCCCTGGGGCGTTGATCTTACGTTCTTTTTCCACAGAGAATCCATTGGGCAGACTGAACAAGTAAACAAAGAGTCACTTTTCCTAATCTTTATTCTAAACTACTACTCATAGTCTGCCTGGTGGATAACCCAGTCATCAACAGGTCTTGTCCCCTTCAGTGTGACCCAGCTGTTACTCCTATTGTCTTGGGGGCAGAAAGGTATAAAAACAAAAGAGATACTCCCCTACCCCCATCTTCTGCTACAGAGAGAAGAAAGGGGAAAGACATGCACTTTGTACACACAGGTTACAGAAATTGTGATTTCTGTCATTTGGAGAGTTTCATGCTTAGGCAATGGTCTGTAAATAAAACTTTTTATAAATGTCTTTAACCCTCTTTTTGATGTCATCCAGTTATTTCACTTGGTAAATGGAATTTTTGGGGCTGGATCTGTGGGGGTAAAGAGTCAAAGGGCGGGGAGGCTACATCTCCTAAGTGATCTAGAAGGCTTTGTGGAGGTGAGGGAGATTGCATTTGCAAGGTTTCTGTCAGTACCTGGGATATGGATGGTGGTATTTGGAAGAACTGCAGCTCAGGTAGTAGCATGGGGAATGACACACACACATCAGGCCAGCCAAAGAAAGATAAGGGAAATGCTTCCTTCAAGAAACCTTGTTAGTAGGCTGGGATTTATCCACTCGGGCATCTTTTCCCAACTGAAATGATAAAGGTGGGTAAAACTGTGTGACAAGTAGGGAATGACTGTTCATTGTTTTCATTAATATTTAGAATTGGGCATGCTTGGTTAAAGTACAAGATGGCAGATTGAACAAGTCTATGCCTTGCTTAGCTTTCTGACAAGTTCATCCTCAGTTGTGGGTGCTAACAATTTGAGTTCAAAAAGATTTGGCCGGTTTGTGGGGAAGGAAGAAGCCATCAGTAACCATTAGTAAAGATACCATCTTTGTTTCAGAACCAGCAGAGGACTGCTGGAGGCTGTTGTAAATAAAGTAGCATGAAATGGATGCCAGTCTGGGGGTTTCTGTTTCCTGTGTTCTGTGTCTCAGAGAAGCTGGCAAGACCTGACCTGACACAGGCACCCCCAGCACGGGCAGAGTGTGAGCTCTTGGCTCGGGCAGAGGGAGCAGTTGCCTTTTGGTGCGCTGAGAGCAGTGGCTTTGGGGTGCTCACCCCCAAGGATGGTGTGAAGGCTCCTTTCAATTGAGGGTGGATACTGGGGCAGAAAGTCCTACAGAGCTGTGAACAGTTGTTCAGCTTGGGTCTCCTGTCTCCACCAAGTGGTGGACCCTTGGCTAATGACTTCCAAGCTAAGTCATGAGCTTTTATTAATAAACTAGACTTAGCAATCTAATAACTAGCAAGGACAGAGTCAAGTTCTTGGGCATCCTGCCATCCTCCTTGGTGCTCCTGTGTAGACCCACTAACTGGAACCTCTGTCTTAGCAGAGTTCCATGAGGTACATAACTTTTCTTAGTAACCAGCAGGACTTAAGAAGTGTATGTAGCCATGCAGCTCCTTGTTGAGGTTCAGCAGTGGGGCTGATCTGGGATGGAAGTGCCTCAGCTCATGGTATTGCTGAATTGTTCTCTTGTTTCTGGCAAGGGCCTTCTGGTCTTGAAAAAATAAAACTTCAGTGCTTGGAGTGCCTCACACATGGCAAAAACCTTTTGAAAACAGCAGCCTGTGCCTTAGAAGATGACAGGCCAGAATGACAGTAAACTCAGTCCAGCTTTTTCTAGCCCAAGTGGAATAATGTAAATTAAAGCTGGAGAGATTGGGTTTGAGGCTTCTCCTTGGTGCTAGCCAGAATATCTTTTTTACCTGTCACAGGAATGATGGTGATGTGGCTCAGGATTGGAAATGGCTAACTTTGGATTTTTAGCAGAACTGCCTGCTCCATGTGCTGGTGCTTGAGAAAATTCCCGTCCTCCATGTCTCTTCCGTCTGCGTAAGGAAGGAGCTGGAGTGGCTTCAAGAGAAGCTGGCTGAAAGGTCTGAAAATAGAAAACACACCTGCATATGAAGAAATGGAGCTGGCCATTTGAGGCACAGCGGGAAAGAGCAGTGAGAAGGATGGCTGGTGGAAAGAGAGCAGTCTGGTGTCACAGCTGCATCTGGGTGGAGACCAGGTGGTTCAGCTGGGGAAGAGGAACAGCAAAACTCTGAGCACGTAACCTCTCCTCAGGTTTCCTCTAAGGCTGAGTTGGTCTGAAGTGAACCTGATTGTCAGCTGGACAATTTGAAGGAGAAAAATCAGCAGATGCCTTGTGAGCAGAGATTCTGGCTGGGATGGAAGTGCTGTCTCTTAATTTGCAGCAGATGTGCATGCACTCTCCCAGGGGCCCTGTGCTCTACTGTGCATCTAAGGAATAGACCTGACTGGCAGGTAGGAACGTCAAATTGGGTCTTCTGCCAGGCCAGCCTGAGCCAGAGCTGGTGACCTGACTAGAGGTCAGGTCACTAAGGGGTGAGTTTTTGGTGCTTGGCCTCCAAGCAGAAGGTGAGCTGCAGTGGCGGTGATCTGGCTGTGGGACAGGGCAGCATCCTTACCTTCTGCCCCAGTTCAGAGGCCAAATAACAGCCATGCTGCAGAGAAATCACATTTTGGTAGGCAGGGTTTGTGCTTTGAGATGGAGCTACATCAAAACTCCTCCAAAGCTCCCTGAATGAATGCTGGTGAGTCTCTTGGGTCCTGCATGTAATACAGTTCAGTCTGTGCATCCAAACAGCAAAGGGGACACTTAGATCACCCTCAAGAGGCTGCCTCAGGGTTACCTGCACATGGTGACCCCGGGGGTGTTTGCTTGTTTCCACATTAGTCCAGGAGTAACATCTCTTTCCAGTTTGTCTGGCAGAAGACTAAGATTCCTGAGAGAGCAGGACTTTATGCCTTGGAGGGCTCTGCTTGCTCTTCTCTGGAGGAGCAGCTGACATCCTGGGTCTTGGCCAAGAACTAATACATCACCTCAATGGCAGTCTGCTCTGCGGTGTGAGAAACACTGATGGGACCGCATGTTTGAACTGCTAAAGAAGTGCCACTCATGCCATCCAGGATTGTCACAGACAATGGGCATGCAGGGAATAAGGAAAGGTCTCCTGTTCAGGTACAGAAGTAGCCTTGAGATCTAAAAATACTGATGCTGTCCACTTCTGTCCACAGCACAACCTGCACAGTTTTCTGAGCTTGCAAAGCATGGGAGGAGAGGCAGGGAAGGGAAACCTGCTCAGGCTGGTAAGGAAGAGTAGCAGCAATGAGTACCTACCCAAGACAAAATGCTTCTTGTGGCATAGCTGGATACAAAAATGGGTCTGCCCTTTCTGGGGAGAGACCTGAAACCTTGAGATGCAATTTTTTCCCTCCTTTGTGCCTGTGGAAGGTGTGTGCATGCTGCTTTTTAAATTCCCTTTGCAGTACTTGCAGCCCTGGCGAACTTCGACAGGAACAGGGTTTGCACTGGGTCTGCCAGACCTGTTGCCAGGTGCGGCAAACATGCCATGGGTGTCAAAACGCAGCGTGGCTGTTCCCGCTGCTCCTGCTGCCCAAGAGACCCCTGCAAGTGCCCCTCTGTGTCCAGCCCCTCGCCCTGGGCTCCTGCCTGCCCGCTCGGCCGGCCGGTCCCGCTACTGGCATTGCTCCTCCCGGCCTTGGGAGACCCCGGCCGTCCCCCGCACCTGCCCTTGAGGGTGCAGCCTCCAGCTGCGGGCACATCTGTCCCTCCGGGGCCGGGGTTCCCCGAGGCCCGGGCGGAGCGGATGGGGTCGGGGTGAGAGGTGACGTTTCCATCCGTGCCGTGCCTGTCCTGCAGCTGCCGCCGGGAGCCGCGGGATGGAGCCTCCGGGCCGCGCCCCCGCTCCCCCCGCCCCGGCGGCAGGTATGTCCCTCCCCGCCGGCACCGCCAGCATCCCCCTCCCTTCATCCCTCCTTCCCTGCCTCCCTCCCTCCCGCCCGCCCTCCGCCTGCATGGAGAGAGCCACAGAATGGCGGAGCGAGAGAAAGGAGCTGCATCCCCGCCCGCCTCCTCACCCTTCCTGGGGCTGCACCTCGCCTCGCCCCCCAATTTCAGGTACCGGCCGCCGTCCCCCCGCGGAACCCTCTCGGGGCTGCCCCTGCCCCCTGCCCGGGGCAGCGCTCCCCATCTGCTGCAGCCCCCGCCCGCACGGCCGCGCCGGCCCCCGCCTCCTCCAGCGCTTCTGCCCCCTCGGCGCGCAGCCCCCCGGCCCAGCCATCCCTTCTGCCCCCCGCCCCAGCCACCGCTGAACCCCCACCGCAGACATCGCTCCAGCCCCCCATGGCTGCTTAGCCCGCCCACCCAAGCCATGTTGGCCCTCACCCCACACATACAGCACTGCAGCTTCCCAGCCCCCTGCTTGGCCTCATGCTCCCATCGCACCCCATCCCGCCTCCTTACCTGTCTTATCTCCTCTTCCAACACCTCTTCCTCATGGCAGAAAAAAAGCTTCATCTCTCTCCCCTCCCCAAGAAAAGCCTTTTTCCAGCCCTTTCCTAGAAATCCCAGGTGCTTCTGCTTCCTTCGTGCCCCTGTGAAACAGGAACCCCAAGTGAGACGGTGGGAGAGTGCCAGAATTGATCCTCCTAGCAATACCAAGTGCTCCCATCGATTTGGGATGCAGGAGGCTGTGTCTCCTCTGAAACCCAATGAGGCTTGTCACAGGGACTTCCGATGGCATGGGCCGGGCCAGGCCAGGGATGCCTGTGGGTTTTGGAGCCTCTGGTGCCTGCTAAGGGTAGCTCTGGGACAAGGATATGCTGGATGGGTGAGGGAGGAGCCCTGCCCCTACCTGCAGGTGCGGTGTTCACTTGCTATCAGGTGTGGCTCGCTGCTCCTGGCAGCTGTGCCCTCGTCAGCCATTGCTCTCTGCTTGCCTCTGCCATCCAGGGTGCTGGGGGGAGCTGCATGTGAAGGGGGGAATGGTACCAGCTGCCTTGCATGCTGAGATTTTGGGTGGAAAGGAGGGGGTGGTCCTCACTTGGGACCACAGTTAAGATCATGCCCTCCTCTGTCAGGCCCAGCCCCTGAGGCTGGGGAACCGGTGGGTCCCTGTGAGGAAACAGATGGGTGCAGTCGAGCAAAGGTAGCGTTCAGGCAATTAATATTTGAAGGGCTCTGCCTTTGGCCCCCCGTTGCTGGTGGCTCCGGGTCTTTGGCAGCTGCCTCCTATTGCAGCGCTGCCTGCGAGAGCTGCTGGGAACTGTTGCAACATGGCTGGTGTACCCTGCAAAGCCAGCGATTAAACGCTGCCTCTGGAATCCTCCACCATGGAGAAGGGGCTTGGCCACCGAGCCAGGGGCCGCAGGCTGAGCTGCCGAGCAGCTCTTGGCCTACCACCTGCTGTCCTGGAGGTAGTGGCTGTCCCCTGGGCACCCTCCTGCTCCCCAGCAAACAGCCGTGCCCTGGGAGGGAGAACGAGCTGCTGCTGCTGGCTGTGCCTCAGATCTTTGGAAAAGGAGACCCGTGTGCTGCCAGCCTGCTCCAGGGAAGAACTGACCTCATGAAGGAGGCTGTGCAGCTGGGTGGAAAACCGGGGAATCGAAGCAGGAGTGCAAAATCTTCCCTGGGCACCAAGCTCAGGGTGTAAGCGGAAGAAAATGCAGTGATGTGTCTGAGCCTGGGGCAGGGTCTGGCAGATCAGAGGCGATGTTGTGGCGGGGAGTGTCGTGTGAGAAGGGAGCCGTGCTTGTGAAACACTTGCAAGCTGGGCTATGTGTCACGGCTTGG
This sequence comes from Serinus canaria, assembly GCF_022539315.1. Lineage (NCBI taxonomy): Eukaryota > Metazoa > Chordata > Aves > Passeriformes > Fringillidae > Serinus > Serinus canaria. Next base: position 24,255,753 of record NC_066319.1, on the reverse strand, counting down.
CTCGTGCATGTCCCTGGTCCTGCATCCCAGCTGCAGGGCTCAGGAGGGGCTGTCCCCTGCAGATGAGCTGGACCAAGCAGCGCTGAGCACGGTTCAGAGTGAAGGCTCAGACCATGGCTGGCAGTGAGGTGGGCCCTGCCCTCTGCCCCTGCTTGCTGCCTGCAGGATGAGGCGTTTCAGATTTCTGGCCTTTGGTACATGCACCTGCACTCCCAGCTCCAAGTGGTGACATGCCAGCCCAAGCATTAGGTGGTCGGTTGGCTTGAATTGAGAGAGGGCTTGGTCCTGGCCAGCAAGCCCCCTGAAGCTCTGAAGAGACCAGGCATAGTGGCCTGCCAGTGATGGTTTGGTGCTGTCTGAGAAAAAGTGGGAGGAAAAGGATGATCCCTCCTTTAGTCTGGAGGTCCTCCAGTGGTGTCTGTTCATCACAACAAGAATAACAGCATTTTAGGAGACAGCAGTAAAAAAGTCATTCTCATCCATCCCCCCTGTTGTCCTTAAGCTTTCCAAAGCCTTGCAGTGCAGTCTCTGTTCACTGGACCTCCTCAACATCTTTCTCTGGGACACTGTGTTGCAGCTCCTTGCCCTGCTAAGAAGCTTTGGCAGTGCTTTGTGGCAGGCTTTCCTGTGAGGGGCTCTCTGGGACCTCTCTGGGTTAGGGGTCTCTCCACCCAGCATTAGAGGGACAGAGAGGGCTGGCACAGCTGGGTCGCAGCTGGATGCAGGGCCCTGCAGAGCTCACAGCATTGCCTGCCCCACTGTCCCCAGGTCTGTGGCTCTATTGTAGCTGGAACCTGGCAGGGGTCACTGAATGACCCCCTCTATCTCCTTCAGCTTTCCCTGATAAAAGCAAAGGGCATCCACCCAGCTACTGGGCAGGAAGGCATCTAGGAAAAGAAACCCTTAGGGAATTATTTCCACAGGTCAGGAGAGAGGGGAAGCTCCTCCACTACTCAGGGAGCCCTGTCAGAAATCACAGCCCTTTGGGAAGGGAGGGGCTCTCTGGGGGAAGAAATTCTCTCAGTCTTGTCGGGAAGTTCAAAGAGGCACCTTCAGGCTAAGGCAAAAATCAGTTTAGCTCTGTGGTTTGTTTTATGTGTCTGTCGTGCTCACCTGGAGCTGTCAGCAAAGCCTGTTTGGAGGCAATGAATGAGCTGGGCGTCAGAATGGGGCTACCTGTCTTCTTGTGAGGGCAGACAAAAGGGTTGTCTTGCTCTGATGGAGGGGGAGAGGCGCCTTCTCATCCGTTCGAATAAAGCAGTCTCTGTGGCCACTGAGATGGAAGGAAAAGACAGGGGCCAGCCAAATGTAGGTTAGTATTATTTTTTCCACTGGTGCTGGTTACAGGACTTGCTCACAGCACCTAACAGCAGACCATCAGAGCATGGCTCAGGCAGCTGGGCCTGTTGGAGTGCCCAGCTTCATCACATCATTTTTTTGCCCTGCATGGAAAATCCTCTGCAGTGGCAGTGGGCTGACAGGGGATGGGGTCAAGAGAGGCACAGCAGCCAGGACTGATTTTAAGGCTGATCTTAGGACTGTGATCAAGCTGCTCCTACCATGGGCAGGTAACATCTGCCTCTGTTCATGCACACACGTGTGTACTCTTGCTCAGAGCTCCTGGGAATCCCAAGTTTATCACTTCTCATGCATACAGCAGGTCTGCCCACCTTCTGCACCTCTTGGCACATCCTTCAGAAAGCACTCCTAACCTG